>NC_041054.1:30334548-30667048 GCF_900634775.1 Gouania willdenowi | reverse complement strand
TTGAACCAATCAAAAGCCTCCACTGTGTCCCTCTGTTTACTTCCTGTTTACTTCCTGTCATATAAAGTGTTTTTCCTTCCAGGCGATCTACAAGATGGTGTCATCGGTGATGAAGATGCCGGAGGACGAGTCGACGCCGGAGAAAAGGACGGATAAGATCTTCAGACAAATGGACCTCAATAATGACGGTGAGGGGCGGACATCAGAGGGGGCGGGGCTGACATTTGTCTTTGAATCAATCATGGAAACGAGAGCTTTGTCCACTTTGAGGATCATCTACTGTACGTGATCAAAGGTTGTTTTTATGTCTTTTGGAGACGTTTGTAATGTTGATCATGTGATGTGTGGCTGAGAATCAATAATTATCCTGAATGATCTGACACAGCTTTGTTGGAGAAACATCTTGAATAGTTTGCAGAGTTTTTGAAGCATGTCGTGTAAAATTGCTTTAACAAGCGAGACTTCTGTGCTCGGCTCATCTGAGTTAATGCAGTTGGTCAACGTCTGATCCTTAACGTACCGTAGATAAATCTGCCCTAAGGATGATAATGAGCATAGAGCAGACGTTTACTCAAACTACATCTATTAGACTTTTCTCTATAATAAGTGACACTTGTATAAAGTGTAACAAAGAGGAAAACTAATATTACTGTTTATTATTTCATGCTTCATGGGGGTTGGAGTTTAGGGTGTTCAGTAAAAGCACAAAATGACTCCAAAAATACACAAAAAAAAACCACACAAAACTACTTAAAATGAGATTTTGTGTGATTTTGGAATCTTTTTGTGAATTCTTCTTCTCATTTTGTGGTTTTGAAATCATTTTCTTCTGTGTTTTGTGCGTTTTTGTTCAATTTTCTGTAATTTCTGCTTAATTTTTTTTAAAGTAATTTTGAAATTTCAATGTAATTTTGTGTTTTTAGAAAAAGTTTATGTATGTTTGTTCTTGTTTTGTGCTTTGTTAATAATTTTCTTGTCATTGTGTGTATTTTTGTTGTTTTGTGTGTTTTTTAGTCATTTTGTGTGTTTTTTAGTCATTTTGTGTGTTTCTTTGGCGGTATGTGTATTTGGTTTTCATTATTTATGTTTTTAATTTAATTTTGTGTATTTTATTTGTTTTCTGAGTCATTTTGTGTATATTTGTTTTAATTTAGTGTTTTTGTAATAATTTTCTTGTGTATTTTGTTGTCATTATTTGTGTTTTTGGAGTGTTGTGAGTATTTATTAGCATTTTGTGTATTTTGATTTTTGAGTCATTTGGTCAAATTTTAATGTAATTATGTGTTACAAGAGTTAGTCTGTGTGTATTTGTTCTTGTTTATTGTTTTGCTAATAATTGTTTTGTCATTTTATGTATTTTTGTTATTATTTTGTTGTCGTTTTGTGTATATTTGTTCTAGGTTTATGTTTTTGAAATAATTTTCATGTGATTTTGTGTATTTCTGTTGTTGTTTTGTGTTTTTGGAGTCTTTTGTGAATCGTTAGTCATTTTGTGTTGTGTATGGCAAGCTGAAAGCACCAAAAATCACGTTGATTTCTACGCGTAGACACGTCACAAAAGACGTGCCCGTAATGTGTGTGCGATTAGCACGACCCGCTTTTAGCCCCTTAAAAATCGAATGCATGTAAATAACGCATATTTTTCTTTTGGTAAATGACTCAACACTACAAACGTAAGCTAAAGCTTTTGACAAATATTCTGCTTGATTAGAAAATTACAAGACAGTTACCAAATTATCTGTCCATTAAATATATAATTTAATGCAGTTATAGTTATGTTTTACTCATTCAACCAAACAGTTAATTCTAGTATCTGATTGGATGATGTCGTGGTTTGGTCAATAAGAATATTTGACAAACGTTTACTTCCTTACTTTCACACTCTATCAAAGTAATGTCGTCTTCTGAAAAAATATTATTATTATTGAAATAATAATGAATAGATTCTTCTGTGGTAATAAATGTAGTCTATGTGAACCATAGACTGTATATATTCATGTAAAGTCATGTGCTGCCATCTAGTGGCATTAATTGAAATAACTTTTATACATTTCCAGAATCACACTACAATGGCAACAAAACAAAAATTATACAAAAAATGCACAAAAACATAAATACACATAATGACTTCAAAAAACATACATGACAGAAAAATACACCAAACAAAATAAAATGTAAAAAAACAACACGTTTATGTTCATGTCCCATAAACCCTTTATAACGCTACAGAGTACAGTATGTTCACCTCTTTGTACATCCAACCTTCAAACACTCATTTGGACATAATTGACAACTCTACTTAAGCTCCTCCCACTATATGAATACATACTTCCAATGGGCACTGTACTAGTAAAACAAATAACAAAAGGCAAATGCAAGTGTTGTTTAATAACTATATGTTTTGTTTATTTATTACATAGGAAATCAACTCTTCAGTTTAACATTACTGTAGATGTTCAGCACAAACACATGAAATACATGAATCATGGATGATACTTTGATCCACTGCAACATTATTATTTTAACTATAACTGCAGTTAAACTATATTTGTAATTGGCTAATCCAGCAGAACATTTGGTAAAAACTTTGCACTATATTTTGTAGTGTTGAGTGTCTGTAGATCAGTGATCATTCTGATCAATGATCATTCTGATCAATGATCATTCTCAATGGTCTGCTTTTGGAAGGTGGAGTTTGTGGGATTTATTACCATAGATTACCATAAGAAAATTATATGCATTATTGTGTTGCGTAAAGATGTGCACGTATTACGAGCACATCTTTTGTGACAAGACGCGCGTCTTTTACGTGTCGACGCGTTGAATTGTGGGTTTAAACACACGCTTTTTACGTGTCATCGTGTTGAAATCAACGCGATTTTTTTGCCCTTTCAGCTTGTTATAGTCGTGTCCTGTCATGTATTGTGTATTGTTGTGTATTGTTGTGTAACTAGTTTCCTCTCCTCCTTCCGCAGGTAAACTCTCTCTGGAGGAGTTCATCAAAGGTGCCAAAAGTGACCCGTCTATCGTGCGGCTACTGCAGTGTGACCCAAGCTCCGCCTCCCAGTTCTGAGGCCGCCGCCCACCTTACTTTTTTAAGGCGCCGCTCAGCTCACTCCCGTCGATGCATGACACTCTCTCTTCTTTCATATCATCTGTTTCTGTCGTGGTGTGCAAGGAGCATGGATCAACAGACTCTCAGCATGGGCGGGGCTTATTCCACGGCTCATCCCCCTTACATGTGTGTATATCATGTATATAACGTACGACTTGAGTGTGTGTCATAAGACGCACACCCTCTGGCACTGACAGGCAGTATTATGTAGCATGTAGCACTAGCAGCTTCCTCAGGCTTTTTAGTCACTTTTTCAACCATGAATGCTTTTCATTTTTTTAATTTGTATATGATTGTTGTCCTTTATTTATTATTTTTACTCTTATTATTATTTTTACTCTTAATATTATTGTGCTTCAGTTTACAGAATTTGACTTACAAAAAAAAGTGTTAAAAAAACAGTGTTTGATATTCTGCTGAAATCTCCCATGATGCACCAGTAGCACACACGCTCTGTGTCTGTGCATGTGAGTGTACACTTTAACAGTATTATTATTATTGTGTTGTTTATGGCGTATTTGAAGGTTTGGAAAGTTTAAAGATTAAGCTGTAAACTTGTCACACTATTACTGCATGATCTGACCACGCCCATAAAAGGCGTTCACGCACACGTTCCTCTTCCTCCTCTTCCTCCTCTTCCTCCTCACTAAGGGCTCATCCATTCTTCCAAACGCTTCTCTGACCTTGCGGAGTCGTTGCTTTTCATTGTTATAAAAACATATTTATCAACACGTTCTCATCAGGATTTTAAAGCTGCTGGAGATTATTATTATTTATTTATTAATTTTTTCTTTTTTTAATCAGATAAAGACAAAGTTTAGGCCTCGGATCAATAGCTCAAAGATCATTTACTCAAGAAAAAATATGTAAAAGTTTGAAAAAGTTGGATTCTAGAAACAGAATATTTTATGAACAATTTGAGCCCATTTTTTCTTTTTTTAACCATTTTTCTGCAACTTTCCGCAACAAAACTCACTATATTTTAACATATTTTTTTATCACTTTTTCTTGCTATATTTTTGCTCCTTTTAATGTATTTTTGCTACATTTCTCCCATTTCTAAAATTTCTACATCACATTTTAATGACTTTTCTGCACAATTTTTTCACTTTCCAGACATATTCAGCACTTATAAACCATTTCACCACTTTTACACCTAATGTCACATATGACACATTATTGTCACTTTTAACCTCTTTTCACCATATTTCATGCTTAATTTTTCCATTATAATAAGGTTTCGTTTATTTAGACAATTGTTCCACATTGATCTCCAGCCAGTCATCATCAAAGGCATCTTCTGATTGCTTTGAAGTTTTCTTTGATTCCAGCACGATTTTTTTTTTGTCTTCATTTTGAATAATATAAAAAGTTTTAATTTATTGCTGGAATTACTACGTGGAAGTGAAGGAAACTTCAAAGGAAACATCAAAGCAATCAGCAGACGCCTTTGATGATGACTGGCAGTTTTCAGTCAAAACATGTCAGAAGATCAATGTGGAGTTCCTAAGAAACAGTTGTCTGAATAAATGAAACATTAACATATTATTCAAAAAGGATCTTACTGGAACAATTTAACCACTTTCACCATTTGTCATGACCATTATTTACCAGTTTAAACTATTTATTCCAACATTTTGAACCCTTTTTACCACTTTTTCTGTTTGTTTTTATCCACTCTAATTTAATTTATTTTAATTTATCAATTTCTGTGTTTTTTTAAATCTCATTTCACCACATTTTCCATCATTTTTGGTCACTTTGAACCATTTTATTAGTGATTAAAACCAGGATTTCCATCTTTAAGATGACTATAATAATAATAATAAACGTTCCTGGATAACAGTGGATATTATTCAGATGAATAAATAAATGTGGTTATCACAGATTCATAGAACAATGGACCATCATTTTACTGACTTTATGGATGGACCCCAAAAATCTCTCCCCTTTATTCCCCCTTATAGATGGTCATGTCTTTACATGGGGTCCCCGGTCTCTAGAATCTTTATTTTGGGGGGTTGGGGCCTGAAAAGGTTGAGAACCACAGCTGTAGATGGATCATAGAAGTGTTTTTACTTCATTCTTACTGTGATTTCTTGTGTTTTTCCTCCAAAAACTTTGCCAAAGTGACTTCCCAACACATTTCTGGTGTTTTCACTGAAAGCTGTGGATTTTGCATCTTACACAGAAAGACGTGAATCCTGCTGAAATGTAATGTGTGGTGCAGTGAGGACATATCACTGGGAATACTGGGAACAAACATGTAGTCAAACCAATCACTGTCATCCTCGTCTCAAAAAGAAACACAAGAAATCACAGTAAGAATGAAGTAAAAACACTTAGGATCCATTTACAGGACTCCACATCCCATAATGCAATGCACCATACATTATAAACAATGTCAAACCTTCAAACGTTTTACATTTTTTGTTTTTTAAGAAATGATCTTTGATTTATTGATCCATGAGGAGACATATGTGTGTTTATCTGATGAAAAAATAAAAGGCTTTTCTTTCTAATTACAATATTCTCAGAATAATCATATAAAAACATATAATCTAGTATTAATAAGAATAATATTTTCATTCTTCATTAGTTACAGCTTTGAATCAGACAGTGTCTGCATTTCCTCCTTTTACCACTAGGAGGAGCAATAGGCTACAGTAGAGTTTACAAAAAGCTTATGGAGAGACCAACTTATTAATTATTACTACTGTTATTTTTAATTTATTAAGCATGGCTGAAACCTAAAATACATACAATGATGCAAAGAGTCTCGATGCAAGACAGGTGAACACACGACAAATAAAGACACGTTCATGCAAACCTGCACCAATGTTTCTCATAGTGAAATTATTCAAACTTATATTGTTATAATGATGAGGAACAATTAGCTTTAAATAACCTGATGGTTCATACTTTAGCTGCTACACCAACTTATGTCTCACCATTGGAAAAACAGCTAACAATTGATCAGAATCATCAATAATAGTAATATTATTATTATCAAACAGTATTAATCACAGTAGGACAGAATTCACATATTACAGCAAAAACAGGGTGGGGTCAATTATAATTGTAATCGCCTAATTTATAATTAATTACATTAATGTCAAAATTATAATTGTTTTTTTTAAAAATCTGTTGCTGTTGTAATTGTAAATGAGTTAAGATAATTGACTTTGTAATTAGTGTAACATTACTGTTCAAATAGTTTATTGTTATGACTAAATTCCAACTGTTTTACATTAGATATTATAATAAATGCAGTAAAATATAAATGTAGAGAAGGTAAAACGACATCGCGTACAATCATCACAACACTATATGAATAAAAGTTAGTCAATATTAATTTTAAACTTTAGTAATTGAAAACGTAATACTTATAATGTATTTGGTTAATCGTCCCAATTAAGATAAAGTAAATGATATCTTAACTGTATGAGTGTGAAAATCCACTGACAGGAAGTGGAAAAACTTAATATGAGACACATTTTATTAATTATTAACTACATACGTGTAAACCATAGACCTGTTTAGTGTTTAAATAAAATGTAATTGACAGTTTTTAGTGAATTTCCATGGTAATTACAATTACAAAGTCAATTATCTGAACTCAATTACAATGGCGACAGATTTTTAAAATTACAATTATGATTATAATTTTAATTCATTATCAATTACATGATTACAATTATAATTGATTCCAACCCTGGCTAACACAAGAGGAAGGTTATGATTTATGGGCTTTTATTTATTTATGTATGTATTTATTGTGATTAATTGTAATTGAACTTTAAGTCATTTCAGAACGTAATGGTGATTGATTTCAGAGGGAAAACAATCATTTAAATTTGAATTGCATTTTGAAAAAATGCTGGTCAACGTAATCGTAATTGAACATGGATAATTGAAGGCGTAATTGTAATTTTAAAAATGTAATTGAGCTCAACCCTGGCTCCTAGTACAGTGAAATAATTTCAATTAAAGATACACAAACTCTGCTCATTAGTTTCGTCTTTCTTTTAACGTTAAACCTACAGATATTTAGTTTATTTCACTCATTAAGGAATGAAATAGGAGTGGGAGGGGCTACACCACGTGACATAAACTCATCAAACAACAGAGCAACACTGCCCTCTGCTGGTAGAATAATGAAGTCCTGTTCTTCTTCTCACTGCCTCTGATAAACTGGATGACTTTAGAACTTCCTTCTCCTGTTTTTTCTGTGGCATGAAAATAAAAGGATGTGAAGTTTGGAAAATGAAATAAACCTTTGTGTTTCAAAGTGACGTGTTCAGTTCTCTTCATTTAGCACGTGCTAACATGCTAACAATGTGTGAGAGAGGGATATTACACAGTTTCATCATGCGTTGTATCGTGTAACACACACACAACATACACTTGTGCATGGGCGGGGCCAAAGGGGTGCCCTAGATTGGTACATGCCACCCCTAAAATCTCATTGGCCACCCCAAGTGCCATCCCATACAGATTCACAAAAGACAAATGAAATTGTAGCTTGTAAAAAAATGTTTTTTGTTTTTGTTTTTTGAAACAGTGATAAATAATAATAATAAACTATTTTCTAGTTTTAACTACTGTACATATCACGTGCAGTTTTTTTCTTTAATTAAGTTAATATTAATACAAGAGCACATCTCAAACAAAGACATAACAACGTCATAATGATAATGTAATTAATAATGGATGTGAGAGATTTAGGGTTCTATTCTCCCATCTGCGCAAGTCCAAAATTGGCTGTGTGCTATTCTCCCCCTGTATTTAAGTCAGTCGCTGCGTGCCTTCATCTCAGTTACGTACAATAAGTGCAGCGCCCCCATAAGGTGAAACATTAAAGTGCACTAGAAATATGGACTTATTACATTTGAAGCCACACAGACTCGTGTGTCACGCAGCAGCAGCTGTGATCACTCAGCTGCTGCTGTGTGATTAATTAAAACATTAATGAATTAAAACAGACACAGACTTCTGTCCACGTTGGTCACAGTGATTCAACTACTTTCATTCTATGTCCAACGTAAAGTCACAGTTTGATCCACTACAGAGTGAAACAAGCTGTCATATACAGATGAGGATGGAACACAAACTGTTCACACACATATTTTAATGAGGTTCAGCTCAGGTCACTTTAAACTATTTATATTAAAACTGTGTATTATGGAAGTTAATAGTTCTGTTTCACTGTAAACATCTCTCTGTGTTAAAGCAGGACGTTCTGTGGACGCGTTATTACATCATATCTACATCATCTAACTCTGTCACACTTTACAGTGATGATGATGATGATGAATGTACAGTATACTGAGAGGTTTTTCCCTAATTTTTCTACTTTACTCTCAAATAGGGAATTCAGTACAAAACCTACCTTACGTTTTCCTTCCTCACCTCTCCTTGTTTTGTGATCACATTTTTGATCTAAAATGAGATCTTGTTGCTCTGTAAAATGTACAGTGACAAATAAAGCTTTTCAATAATTCATTCATTAAATCTACAGTTGCCTTTACTTGATCAAAATGTTTAATTTTTTATTTAAAAATATGTCAGAATTCTTTATATAATTTTTGATATTAAATATTCTCATGAGACATTTTGTTTGGCGTTCACTCCAAAAGCTAAAGAAATGAACTTTGAAATGTTAAATAATAAATGTAAAGCATAAGACATGTAATAATGTTTTACATCATATGTTTATTATCGATTTGAGTATCTGTTCATTTTGTGATATTTAATGTGAGACTATTGAGCAAGTTGGATTTCATGACAGGATTTGTTTCTGGTTCAGGATTCTGTTTTCAGTTTTATCTGATTTTGTTTAGAAAATAAAAGATAAAAGTTAATATTAAAATATATATATATATATATATATATATATATTTATATAGGCAACATTTTTCATTCACAGGAGTTAATATTTTAAAAAAATCAAGCCATGTCTTTTATATTTTCTAAATGAGATGATAATATTTAAAAACGTAAAATGTGTCCGCTCTAAACCTGCTGTTAAAAACTCCCAAATTATTGGAATTTTATCCTTTGAGTTTTAGTTTTTATTTTCTGTTTATATATAGTCTCTGTTTATGTGGTGGTCATTCGTAAAAAATAATTAAAAAGGCTTTACAGGACCGGTTGCTAGGTAACTCTGACGATTCCGAACAAAGAAAATGATAAATATCCACTAAAATCTATCTTTGGAAATGATTTTAGAATTCTTCATGTTTTTATTTGTTGACAGGAATCGCTCCAACGCACTTTAACGTGTCTTTATTCACAAAATAAAACATCACTGCACATTTCTGTGGAACCTATAGCTACAACCACCATTATAATGGACTGATGAAGGTCATGTAATATAAGTACAGTCAAAACTTAAAGATTACTAAAACAAACTGTGTTTTAAAACTAAAACGCAAACAGTTTAAGAACAAATTGAGGAATGAAGCTCAGATTTACAAACTAATGTTTAGTTTTTTATCCATTGCATGAGAAATTAAAATGATTCCCATCTTTTCATTTATTGTTTGTTTGTTTGTTTATTTGTTTGTTTCAATCTAACAAAATATTCAAACATGAATCACAATTTAAAAATATATAACAATACTGTAAATAATATACAAAACATACAAGAGAAATACAAGCATTCAACAATTACATTAGCGCAGCCTTTTTTCAAATAATGCAAAATATATAAATACATACTGTATATACACATGTACTTTCTTTCATATACAACATTTAACTAATGCCAAAAAACACAAACATAAATCTACTGCTTCACAAAACTCTAACATATATTGTGACATTTTCTTTTTGAAATTAAATAATGTGTCACTCATTTTATTCATTATCAACAGAATTCCATAAATTAACCAAAGAACAGACACACATCTTTGTTAACTATTAATCCTTGCTTTTGGTAAAATAAACATAAATTGATCAGGTTGTATTGTTGGTCTGTAGTAAGAAGTATATTTAACGCCTTCTGGAAGAGTATTTATTTTAGCTTTGAACATTATTTGTGTTATTTTATAATAAACAATATCTTTACATTTCTTAAGTTTTGATTGAACAAATAATGGATGTGTGTGGTCATAATATCCTGCTTTGTTTATGGCCTTTTTTATGCAATAAAACAATATCATTGATTATGGTTTTTAAAGTGGTTCCCCAGAGTTCTACACTATACGTCATATTTGACAGTATCAAAGTATGATAAATGTAAGTACATCTTTTGTTTTATATAACACACAAAGTATTTTTGAGATTTTTGTCTTTATATAATTTCTGTTTATTACGAGATCATTTGTAGTTAATTATGACTTCCAAAAACAAAGGTATCAAAGACACGCTCAATTTTATCTTTATTTATTTCAAGTTTTTTTTTCTTCTTCAAATACCCTCAGTTTAGTTCCAAAAATCATAAATTTCGTTTTTGCAATGTTTAGTGTTAATTTTTTAACATCAAACCAGCTTTTAAACTTTTCTTTTCTATTTTTACCAAAAGTTCATTTAATTTTTTTCCAGAACAAATGATGGTTGTATCATCTGCAAATGTTTGATACACCACAAAGAGCATTAATGAAAATTGTAAATAATTTAGGACCAATCACAGAACCCTGTGGTTCTCCACAAACTACGGATATTTTTAAATTCAGATATTGTATTTTCTAATGAACACATTGTTGCCTATTTTCTAGATAGATGTTAATCATAGACTAGTTTATTTATTAACTGTCTGTGATCAATAATATCAATGTAGATATTGATCATTATCTATAGCAGCGCTGACCTCTAACATATACTGTACATTACTGTATACATAAGTAGTTGTTCTATTTTCCCTAAAACCAAACTGCTGCTGATTAAACAAGGTGTTTTTTGTGTTTTTCTATAAAATGATTCAACTGTTTTGTAAAAAGCTTTTCCAAGACTTTAGAGAATAGTGAAATATTGAGATCTATAATTTTCCATGAGATGCTGATCCATTTTTAATATAGAATGACCTTTGCATTGAAGAATGCATTTTATCACGGGTATACAGAAGAACTCAAATGCAACGCAGGAAGGAGTAGGAAGAAACTGAAATATCTAACAGATTGAATAAACGGGAACCAAACAAAACAAGGAGGATAACTGAAATATTCCCCAATCGGATTTGTTTATTAAAGGAACACAGATTCACACTTTGCAAACAGAATCAGGAACTCTCAAGAATTTCAATGAGCTTGAAAGTCTCTCTTCACAGGTTGACAATCTAGCAAGAGACTGACTGAACTGAGGGAGTATATATAACCTCCTCCGACTTGACGAGAGAATGAGGAGCAGCTGTGGAGAGCAGGAAAACATGGACAGGAACTGGCAAAATCAAGGAACGGAGTGACTAAATAAGCAGACTCATGACACGTTTAACACAAACAGCAAACTCTGATATCTGCTGATATATGGACACGTGTAGCCAATGAATCTACCTTTGGGTGATCTACCACTACATTCACAATGGGACGAACAAAGAGGCTGAAACTAAAATGTGTTGTTTTTTTATCCGATTCATCGATTAATTTATTGACCGATTAATCGATTATGAAAATAATCGATTAGTTTTACAGAGACATTGTTATACTATTGACTCTGAAATGCATTCTGAATTGAGCATCTGTGTAAAAATTAGGCTTTGCACCAATCTGATCGGTTATATCTGATCGGCCGATATTTAGCATTTTGTCTTAATTCGCTGATCCGATCAATGACATCATTGTCGTTATAAAACTTCCTGTAGAGGCTCCCATTGCATTGATTTATCGTCTCACCGAAGAGTTGTTTGCTTTACGTGACACAGCATGAGTGAACGGTAACAAATGTCTCGGTTTGAACATCTTCCCCAGTCTACTGGCTCTGAAAGTGGGGGCAGCGTCTGCCGTTTAGTGTGTGTGTGTTTGTATGTGTGTGCACGCTTGTTTTGTTTAGCGGAGCGATGCTTTCATACCGGAGACTTCTGTCCATTTCAGGGCGGTGGTGGACACAGAACTCTCTTGCTTCACAGCGGTCATTGTACTCTGGTTTATTTCAACAGCTGCAACATTTATTTTTCTAATCACTCATAAACAATGTACAATTTATAATCAATCTTCACCGGTCAGACATGCTCCCTCACTCCGCACATGGTCAAGCAGTTAAAGGGCCATGCACCCATGTACTGAGAACTGTAGGGGGAGGAGCTTGGACATAAGTGATAAGAATTGATATTAAATATTATTAATATTACAGTAATTTGCCAAGAGGTGCCATCTGAAATTGAGTTAGTGTTTCATATCACTTATTTAGTTATTAATACCTTGTCAAGACTGTCTACTCTCCATATAACAAACCTTATGATTGTAATATTTTCATAAACCACAAATAACTTCTCAAAGTATAAACATTTATTAACCAAAGCAAGTTAAAACCTACTAACACAATAAAGCTAAAAGAGTGCTATGCTCACTAAACTAAGGATAAATGTATTTACACTTTAAAGGTAAAAGCTTAGTAGAGAAAGAAAGAGAAAGAATAGTGTGACTTCAGCGTGTGTGTGTGTGTGTGTGTGTGTGTGTGTGTGTGTGTGTGTGTGTGTGTGTGTGTGTGTGTGTGTGTGTGTGTGTGTGTGTGTGTGTGTGTGTGTGTGTGTGAGCTACGAGAAGATCAGTGTGGAACCACGTGGCTGCGATTACTTTAGGCCTGATTAGATTTTGAGATCCAGAGTACCTCGGGTTCTGATGGGTCCTTCTCTTGTGGTAGACGGGTTGTTGAAGAAAAGTCTGAGGAGCAAAGCTTGGTTCTGGCTTGTGATAGGACCGATGGTCCTGTGGGTTGTTCTGCACGTTTCACAGCTTGTTCAGTCAGCAGGTTTCCACTGGTTCTGACTTGTGTTCTTCACCACGGGTCGAGAACTGACCTTGCGTGGACTTCAACGCAGCATGCTTTCAGGCCTTCAGGCTCAGCTCAGATCATGCAGACCTTTGTTCTTGTGTTGGTTCAAGGTTTCAGCTCTTACAGTTGGAACAGGAGGTTTTTCTTCTCTGGACGCGCCTGCTTGTTTAAAATGTCTAATGAAAGAAAACACTTTGAGGTTACGATGAAAATAAAAGTTGACAAACGAGAATAACGTACACTGCAGTGAGGCTGGAGCGACCAGCACCACCGAAATCCAATGATTTGAATTTTGCGCTTTGGTTTTATCGTGGTGTAAGCGATTCTATTAGTCGAAGTGTTTTCGGGAGCCAATTAGATTGTTTGGGTGGTTGAGTTGTGGGTGTTGACTTATGTAGGTGTTACTTTGTGTTTGAATGACAAACCTCTTTGTGAAAAGAATTCTGGTAAAAATCAGAACACAGTTAAATGATCACTTTCAAAGCAGAATCAGAGCAAAGATCATCATTTCTCGAACAGTTTGATACTAAACATGATATGCTTTATGTCAAGTTAAATGAGAGATATTCCTGGAAAACACTTAACTGTAAAAACAGTTATTCTAAGGGTTTCCTGTGAATAAAACAGTTATTGACAGTGTACAAAAAATACATTTCAAACTTTTATCAGAAATTTGCGTCCGCTTTTAGGATGTTTTATTGTTAGTTCTTGGAGAAAAGCAGAACACAAAGGGAAAAGATTCTGCCGTGTGCTTCAAGAAGCCGTGGGGGAGGAGCAAACAGTCGTAAATTCCTGTTCTCAACTCCTTTGTCTCTGTTTGAAAGGAAGGAGGAGGAAACTGTTCCTGACCAAAAGTGTGCCTTGGTATCCGTCATAGACATGACCTCCTACACAACAAAATGTTATGTTCATGTCCCAAATGTAAATTCTTCAACACTTCCATTCTATCACAGTCAAGGCTGCGTTTAGGTCTAGAAACATGGTAATGTTTGTTTTTCCGTGAATCTGTATCAGGTAGTACCAAAGGAACAATCTGAATTCATATGATCAGATCGGTGATCTTTTTTTAAACGCACTGATCGGTGATCGGCCTAAAAATCTTGATCGTGTAAAGCCTAAAAATAGCAGTCATTTCATTTTGTCTGCATAAATGTTATTTTCGTGTGCATTTGTCCAGGGTTCCTTATCTTGAAAGGTTGTAAGGCTGTGCAATTAATCGAAATTGGATTACGATTTTCATTATTACACTCAACGATTACAAAAATAGCACAATCAAGAAAAAACTATTATATATATACACATTTTATTTTACATAAGTATTATTTGCTAAATAAAAAACTTCCACGATTATGGATTTCTACAAAGAATAAAGCCTGGGACAAACCGATTATTAATACTAACTTTGAGTTGTTTAAAGCACATGCATGTAAGCTCCTCCGCCCCGGCCCTCTCAAAGCTAAAGCTAAAGCTAGCATGCAGGCTAACATGGGGAAAGTTGTTCCCTGCGGTGAAGAAGTATTCTGTTTTGTGTAAAGCTGCAACGATTCTATAACCTTGACTACAAAAATTAAAATCTGTGTCGATGCGTCGTTTAATCTTGTAAACAAAGGATAAAACCCGGTGGGCGACCACTTCCTGGTGCTGGTCCATACATGAACTGCAGGGGGCAGTACAACTGCCACCTGACCATTTAAATGCTGGAAATTGGAAAATACAAGCGAGGAAAAATGTCAGACCAAACTGTGGAAGAAGTTCGGAAGCTTGGACCAGTGTGAGAACATTTCAGCAAAGATAAAGCAGCAAAACAAGTGAAATGTAAACTATGTGAGGTACAACTGGTTTTTAATTGTAGCTCTACAGTGATGCACGAGCACCGTAAGGCTGAACGATTAACCTTAATCACATCGGTTTTAAGGTTTTCACTACTGCGATAATGTAACCTCAAATGTACGAGGTTTTTTCTTCCGTCTCCATCATTTGAGTGTTATATATGTTCACCAATCAGAATTGCCGAGAATTGCCTTCCTGAGCTGCTGGCCAATCAGAGAACAACTACACTAGGGTCCTATAAGATCCACATTAATGGAATCACAGAATCGAACAATGAAAACGGAATCTACTGTTGAACGCGTAAATGGACAGAATTGGGTTTAAACACCGTCACCGTGAGGGAAAGGACGTTTTTTTATACGGAAATGTTCTCCCCACTCTCATCCTGTCCTCTTCATACATCACCACAAACACCGTCTAACCTGGCAAAAACTACACAAATCATCACTGACTCTTGTTTCTTTTTTCAGAGGCAAACCCTTAAAATAAGATACGTCAGTTAAAGCCACGTTTAATGTCACACAGAGACCTTTATTAACATACTGTAAGTATAGAGAACAATATCATAATTTATACAACAAATTGTGCATTTGTGTACATTTCAAAAACAACTTCAGCTGACCAAAGTGCTGTACACAGTTATTTTGTATTACTATAATTAACTTAATTCATGTTGTGTTTTGACCAAACAGTCATTTAGACCACAGGGAACTGTTTTATATGGTCATCATTGTTCATAATGTGTCCCCTTTAAATCCTGTACGACCTGAACACCATCCATCACTGAAGCCACATTCATCTTAGCTTGGCTCTCCCGCGCTGGCACATTCTGTCAGTTAACTAAACTTCTAGTTGAGATATAACACAGGGCATATTAGATATCATTTGAGACACTAAACTATGCTACAAACTACAGATGAGTATATCAGTGCAACAGTTAGTAAACTATAACTACAGCTAGTACCCTGCAGCTTCATTCAAAATGGATGATCAGAAAGTTAGGTTGAAAATACTCACTTTTGAGCTTTTTAATAGCCGCCATCTTGAAAACTAGCAGCTGTAGGAAACCAAACCCCCAAGTTGATCTGGACTTAGAACATTTGACTGCACCAGTCCGTGGAGTCAGAGAGTCTACCTCCTGCTGTGAAATGCAAACGTGCCCCAAGGGGGGCCTTCTCCCCTTCCTGCCCGAACAAAGGAACGGGAGAATCCGAGAACAGTTTGTCTCCTGTTATCACCGCGTTGCTACATTACGATCAAAAGAAGAACATCCCTCTCCTTCCCCCTTTTCAAACAGATACCTCTGGATGCTGTAACATCAAAGAACGGTCCCAATGACCCCTTTGACCCCCTGCAGATGTTGTCACCTCCTGAACCCAAACCAATGGTTACACAGGACGATGGAATATTCCCAGTTCTCCCGCTCAAAGGAGAACAAAGAAATTGTATTATGTTTGAAAGTTACAAATGAAAACATTTTTGGAATGATTTCTACTGAAATTGAAATTGCAAATGTGTCTGCACTCGTTTCATGTAATTTAATAACAACAGAATGCTACTTTAAAGTGTTTATCATTTAAAAGTGCTTAAAAATACCAGAAAACATCACAAAAGTTAGTTTGAGGTATTTACTGCGATCATGTAGTTAAGAGGAGGCATAACATGATTTTTGACATTTATGTGTATGAATAATTACAGGTAAAATGCATTAATTAGTTCCTAAAGTAATTCTAGGATATTCTCCAGTCATGTTTGGTATCAAACTCTTTCATTATAGATGATATTTCAAGAAATGATGTTGAAAAGATCTTTTGAAATATGTGGAATTAATTATTAGGCATTCTTTTATGTTTAGAATCACTCCTTTGTCGTCTGTCTTCGTCTTACACGCACACACCCAACACACACCCAAAGGCACCCAGCTGAGACGCTGGCAACTTTAGACCAATCAACGAAGTTCCCTCTTCAGGAGGCAACTCCCAAAGATAAGCTTTTAAAAGATAGAACGCCGTTCCTAACTTCAGCTTTTGGACGCGGGCGTTCATGCTCACACGTGTCCCTCATGTTCCTGTCTTTCATTTCATTTTTCGTTTATTTGTAGTTGCATCAGTTAGACTTTTTAAGAACCTTGCTCGCAGTGAAAGCCTAAGACGCAAAGGAACGTGCCTGAAAGCCGAACTTCCAACATCTGACTCGTGGACCAAACCGTGGTCCCTCTTAGTCTGAAACCGGCTGCGATCATCCCAGAAGGGGATGTGGATCGGCCAATAGAATCACTGCTGTTTAACGA
The DNA here is from genome assembly GCF_900634775.1 of Gouania willdenowi. Lineage (NCBI taxonomy): Eukaryota > Metazoa > Chordata > Actinopteri > Blenniiformes > Gobiesocidae > Gouania > Gouania willdenowi. The sequence goes on along the minus strand of NC_041054.1, from coordinate 30,649,883 downwards.
AACAGCACTCAACGGCAGCACGCTAGCGCAGCTATACTGCTATACAGACGTTGTTCCTGCAAACCCAGAACGTCTCCAGGTCCAACCAGGCTGCATCTCAAGGTATGGACCAGTGAACAATGGACCAGCAGAACTGACTCACTTAAACTACAATACAACCTCATTCAATACATCCTCATACTTACATTTCACTCACAGTACACCACATATGTTTGTCCGTCTCCCCGTCTGTCTCCCTCTTTGTTTTTATTTTATTCTTTGATTTTATGATCTTATTATTCGAATATGTATCCTGCATTTTTATTCAATATTTAGTAGATTAGCATCCTCCTAGAATAGTGATTTCACTTTATTACATATAATCCTCACTTTTATTAGCCTAGAAATGCATTTTATCATGATTTAATTATCCCATTTAAATTGATATTTTGACTGTGTTAATTGTTGACTTTTGAATAAAAGGTTAAACATAATCTTTGATTCATTAAAGCTGTGATTATGGTGTAGATGGCTGGTAGAATTCACTTTTCCCTGGTTTCACATTGATGAGTTTAGTCTAAAAACTTAGACATATTTCTCCTGTTAAAAGGAGTGGCACCCCGCAAATTTGAAGTAATTTTAATAATCATAATTAATATTCTTAGTTATATAACCCATTAATAATAACTCATCTCCTTCCTACACAGCCATATTTGAATTGAATTGATAGTATTGAGTTCTTTCCCTCAGACAACACTCATTTAAATCTGTTAATAATGAATATGTGTTTATTTATTGAAGTTTTACACTGGAAAAAGTTTTTCCCATTTTACGAGAAGGCCATCTTGGACTTCAAAGTGAAAAGCGTACTTTTCTTAAAATATAGGTTCTGGACATTATGTATGCAAAATTTGGTGCTTGTATCACCAGTGAAAGATTCTTATGGATATTAACTTAATCTGATGCAATACTGGTGATGTAGAGTATTACAAGTATTAATGTTGATTTACTACTGTTGAGATTGTGGTGGAATTTTTCTCGTGCTGCCTTTGGAATAAAATGTCAAACAGAATTTCTGTTAGTTAAGGGTATGTATTTGAGCTCCAGACACAAATCGTACAGTGTGAAGACAGAGGATCGTACATCAGTATTTAAAGGAGACAAGAGGAGGGGAACAGGACATGGTCAGAGTCACGCCATGTCTGGTTTCAGTAGTTACGCTGTGTGTGGGGTGTGATCTAGTGAAACCGCTAAGAGCCATTTTTCACAAGAAACAGGAAGGGTGATAACCAGGGCTTTAACTAACACCCGCCAAACTCACAGTTGCAGGTAAAAATGTACTCTGGCCGGTAACATTGTAGCATTACGAGCCATTTTGGCTGGTGAAAGAAGGAAACAAATACCACTGCCTGTTTGAATCAGGAGGCTGCGGAAACGAATGCGACAAGTCACTGTTGCCAGATTGGGCTTTTTTCTGCCAAGAAATGTGAAGATTTGTTTAAGTTGTAAGTTAGTTAGGAAAACACAAAACAAAGCTAGAGAATTCATCGGATGATGAAAAAACCTGAACCTGTAAAAAGGAAGGCTGCTGCTGACTCAGGAGAAAATGAAGATGAAAGAGGATCTGAAAAGATGAAGAAATTGAGGAGTTTTATTACTAAATGGATGTCGGGTGCGTGAGTGGCTGGTATTCCACCATTTTGTTCACCTTTACAGTTTGTTTACAGTTGAAGAGCATGCATGATAGCTAAACATTTTTTTCTATAGTACATGTATCTCTCAGTACTAATTACTTCTATTCTTTCTAATTTCAAACAGCGTTCCAGGGGATCCAATCTGAGTTAAGTTTGTTTATTCAGTTATGATATACTTTATATACTTTTTAGGCATTGTTACAACATTGTTTTTAAATTAATGTTTAAATTTTTACCATTTTAATGCATTTCTGCATTCAACTAAAATAAAAACTATTTAAAAAAAAAACATGATCGCTTAAATGTATTCTGTGGTTCATAATGTAGTTTTTTTTTGTTGGAAAATCTGGTTGGCTGGTAACTTTAAGAATCTACTAGCCATTGTTGCTGGTGATCTAAAAGTTAATTTTAAAGCCCTGGTGATACACTACAAACAGAGTTGAGATGTACGCAACATCAGTCAGTATGGATTGTAACGATTCACTCAACTCCCGATATGATTCACGATACGATTCTCTCACAATTTATTTACAAAATGGGACTGTAGACAATGACTGAAACATATTCCTTTATTTTTTTGAGAAAAAAATAGAAAATACTGTACTATTTTCCTTCTATTTTTCATTGTCAAAAGAATCCCTTGATAAACTATTCAAAACAATGCAATTTAACTAAAAATAAATCTTGAATGAAATGATAAAGAAATAATACAAATGAAGAAGAAGCCTGTTAATTTAAATTCTGGTTCTATAGTAAACAATGCAAAACTGCATAATAGTTATTTTGCTTTTTAAAAGTGCAACTGAAAATGTATTTTGTGCCTTAACAATTGGACCAGTCATTGCACTGTATTTAGGTCAGATATTTGTTTGGACCAGCAGAGGGCGTTGGTAGCCCAGTTGGCATGCAGCTAATCTAGCAGTGAAGAAGAAATGCTATGCGCTAGCAGACAGAGCTAATAGAAAAACGTGACTTTTACAGATATTCACGTAATATTACAGATATTCTTTCGGTGCTAAAGGGGTAAGGAATCATTTATGAACATGTTTAAGAGTAGAAGGCGGAGAAAAAGAAAGTAGTAGCAGATTCCGCCCGTCGCCAACACTTCTGGAAAAGTACTGCGATTCAATTTTCACAGTATCGACGTGAACCGTGATACATATGAATCGATTTTTAACTGCCTTATGATTAATCGTTATTTATCTTGTGAAAGCTGATAAAACTTCTGCTTTCAAAAAGAAGATGCAACTGTGAGACGGGTGAAGGAACGGTCATAACTACAGACAGACATTGTGGTTTGGGTGTAGTTAGGAGCTGGGGGCAATAACAGGAAGTGATGGACACATGGATGCAGGAAGTGGGAATTATGAAGCAGAGACTACTCACATTATTCATCCGCTCACAATGTCTACTCGCGCATTGACTACTTTGTTATGCTTAATCTTGGCAGGAAATAGTTAAAAGGTCTAGAGAGACAGGATTTTTTCAGGTATCTACAAGTGAGAAACCACTTTGACAAAAACCTCAAGGAGGTGTTTGGGAAAAGTGAGTCAGGATTCATGGAGGTGTTTGTATCATTAACAAAGCCCAAATCAGGTAACAAGATCATCTCCAAATTACACCATACAGTTATCTCAACAGCAGAATAAATTAAAAATAAATGGGAAAAGACTCAAGACAGCTGGGAAAAAATATGCCAATACAATGGGTCACACCTGGGGATACGCATCGCTAACCGGTTTTGTTTGCGAACTGGTTCTTAGTCAAACGATTCTTTGGAATCGCTAACAAAACCCTTTACGATTCTGCTATCAGTTGTTCCGGGCTGCACCGCCACTGTAAACAAACGCACCCCACTGGCAAATTTGTGACGACGTCACCCACACAAGCTGCTGCAGAGCAGAGCTGAGCTGCTTCATGCGATGCCGTAGAAAAGGCCCCAAAGTTAAAGATGAATGTTATTCACCGCTGTTAACGCCAGAGGTAAGTTTACTCATGTGAGATCAGATCAGTATGATATTACTCAGAAAGCTGTTAATGAGCTGACTAGTGGCTTCAGCGGTAAAATGATACCTTAAATAGAAGTTATGTGTGCGTAAATGAAAGTGTGATTACCACCTCTTATATAGTTTGTCATATTGTTGGTGTTTACTCTTGTTGATGTAGTTTGGTTAGTCAGAGCGGTATGTGTGTGTTCATGATAGCACACCTGTCTCACTACGTCAGTTCTACATACAGTACGTCATAGTTAAAAGTATGTTTCTTTATGCACTTATAACGTAGTGTTAGGATGGTTCATGTTTCAGCAGTAATTCATAGTGGTTTGTGTGTAGTGTTGTTACTCAGGCTGCTATTCAGATAAGCTAATTCAGTGACAGGATGTAGTAGCATACCTATATATTTCACAATAAAAGCAGCCTGTTGGTTTTGGCAGTTAAGGGATTTATATATTGGCCAACGTTATGTGGTAATGATAAAAATGAGGTTAATTTATTATCCTAAGCCAATAGCCACTTGACTTATGGACTCATTTTACCTATTTGAGTATTGTTTATTTGTTTATTGAGGACTCATTTAGGTATTGTTTATTCTCAGCGGGGAATAATTAAGATTTATATTAATAAACCTGATATTTATTTTCATAAACCAGGCTGTATTCTTTTCTGTACTCATGTACTACTTGTTTTTCAGCTAAGAGATAAAAAACGGATCGATAAGCAGGGATTGATAAAGCATCGGAATCGCTAAATCCTTATCAATATACTGTACATCTCTAGTCACAACTGGGACTCACAACAGTTGCTCTGCGTTGATGAAGTCCACGCTGAGACGGGAATGTAAAAAAACACATATTTAATAAAGAAAAGAGCAAAGGATAAATACAGTGACCCTCCTCCGCAGGAGGTGACGCGCTGAACCTTGAAAGAGTAAAGCAATATATTTTATAGCTGAGGAAGAGGAAGGGGAGGGGGGAAGGAGTTAGATGGAAAATTACTGCTTCTTCAGAGCTCTGCTTATCAGAGCTTTGTTGAAACCTTCAGTAGAGACTGTTTTTTGCTGGCACTGTGAATACAGCACAATCTGTCTGTACTGCCAGTATGTAATCTAATCTAACATGACTCAGCAAAGAGCAACATTTTTGTTCAAAAGTACAATGAATAATGAAGAAGCTGTTTTTGTGTCTGGAGGTTCTGGTCCTGATGGACCTAAACCTCCTTCCAGAAGGGAGAGATTGAAACAGTTTATGACCGGGGTGGGAGGGGTCGGCCACAATCTTTCCTGCACGCCTCAAAATCCTGGAGGCGTACAGGTCCTGGAGGGAGGGCAGATTGCAGCTGATGACCTTCTCTGCAGAGTGGATGATACGCTGCAGTCTGGCCTTGTCCTTGGCCGTAGCTGCAGCGTACCAGATGGTGATGGAGGAGCAGAGGATGGACTGGATGATGGAGCTGTAGAAGTTCACCATCATCTTTGTTGGCAGACTGAACTTCTTCAGCTGCCGCAGGAAGTACATCCTCTGCTGAGCTTTTTTGATGAAGGAGCTGATGTTCAGCTCCCACTTGAGGTCCTGAGTGATGATGGTCCCCAGGAAGCAAAAGTACTCCACAGAGCTCACTGTAGAGTCTCCCAGGGTGAGGGGGGTGAGGGGGGCTGGGTTCTTCCTGAAGTCTGCTATCATCTCCACTGTCTTTAAAGCATTGAGCTCCAGGTTGTTCTGGCTGCACCAGGACACCAGCCGGTCTGTCTCCCACCTGTAGTCAGACTCGTCTCCATCAGAGATGAGACCGATGATGGTCGTGTCGTCTGCAAACTTCAGGAGTTTGACCGACTGGTGAGAGGAGGTGCAGCTGTTGGTGTAGATGGAGAAGATCAGAGGAGAAAGAACACAGCCCTGAGGAGATCCAGTGCTGATGGTCCTGGAGCAGAGATGGTTTTTCCCAGCTTCACGTGCTGCTTCCTGTCAGACAGGAAGTCTGTGATCCACTTGCAGGTGGAGTCTGGCACGTTCAGCTGGGAAAGCTTGTCCTGAAGGAGAGCTGGGATTATTGTATTAAAAGCAGAGCTGAAGTCCACAAACAGGATCCTGGCGTAGGAGCCTGGGGAGTCCAGGGGCTGGAGGATGAAGTGGAGAGCCAGGTTTACAGCATCGGCTACGGACCTGTTGGATCTATAGGCAAACTGCAGGGGGTCCAGGTGGGGGGCGGTGATGTCCTTGATGTGGGAGAGCATGAGGCTTTAGAAGGACTTCATGACCACAGATGTCAGAGCGATGGTACTGGTAATTTTTTTTTTTGCCAAAGTGTCAAATGGGAGAAGTTCTAACATCTATTGTTCCTCACACCAGCCTCACAGTCGATAGGCAGTCACCAATTTATCTGGATACTATTTGGACCGTAACACCGCTCTCATGTGATCTTATCCCACGCCTGGTGCGAATATGTCAAATGTTTTATTGATATGAGACCATGTGTATAAAATTCTTGGAACACTGCAGTAGAGGGTTCTCAACAGTTGTTAAAGACATACTCTAAGGACTTTGAAATTAATGGCTCATTTACTCTTTATCCTTTATTGAGTCAGATAATGAGATTCTATTTTTTTTTATGACAAAATGATTTTACAAATGCTGGTAAAAATAGTGTTTAGTTTATGCCAGTCATGCAATATCTATACATTCAGTAGGAATTTCACCAATAAGTTTTTTTCTTCCTGTTATTCCTCATATCTTTATTATCCAGTTGTTCATTTGACTTATGAAACTGTTAGCCTATTATGTGTCATGTTTACATTGGCTAGCCTAAAATTCTTCAATGAAACGTTCAATTATTTGTTCAAAACGTTTATTTTTTAGGTATCACTTGCAAAGTGTACAGAGATAAAAAACAAAACAAAAACAAAAACATTAATATCAGTGTAGCGATAAATAAATGTTTTTCCAGGCTCTTGTTATGCTCAAATTATGCAAATACTCCAGCTAGGTACTTCCACATTCTGGTTCCAAGATTCTGCACTAAAGCACACTCTCTCTCGACAGGTTGTTCATGGCGTCTATTGAAGGATGGATGGGTTAAATGCAAAATAAATTCCTGCAAATTTGTTCCGCTATCTCCCCCTTTTTTATTGCATATTTTGAAGTATACAGACACTAACAAGTAGTACTGCACCATGTTGGTAAAAAAATATATGCAATTGCAATTTGATTTGCAATTTATGTTTTAAACTCGAGATTCAGATTTTGTGCAGAATTCAACAACAAAGAAATGCACCCAAAAACACATATACTGACAACCAAATGTAAACAAAAATGACTAACAAAAACACACAAGATGACTACAAAAACCCAATTAGTGACAGAAAAAATGACAAAATAGACAGAAACAAAGAAGAAACAAGAAAAAAAGTGCACAAAATGGCATTAGAAATATAACAACATGACGCCAAAAACACAATTACTACAACAAAAAATGACTAGCACATGACTACAAAATAACAGAATAAAATACAATACGATGACAGACGTATACAAACCAACAATAATGCACAAAATAGACAGAAAAAAAGAAGAAACAACAAAAATGCACAATCTTCCTCTTTTGCCAGCTCCAGCCGTTCCGCTTTCACGCATTCTTCCACGGGTGTTTGACTCCCTGCTCTCCCCTCTGCCAAGGCTCGGCCCTCTGGTGACCTGGAGAGATGAACAAGTTCCACAGGACGGGTGGCTGTTGCCTCCTCCTGCATGTCCACAAGCACGCACCTACACACGTGTCAAAAACAGGCCAGAGGCAATCCAATGTGTGAAAGCGTTGTCTGCCACAATTAGCAGGGTGATAGCAGGACCCATTATCTCCACTCAAAGGGAGGCTTCGGCCCCCTTCTGGTTGGAGACGGCCCTACTCCTGTGGTCACTCTATCACCCGGTACAAGCAATCGATGCTTGTTCCGGGGTATGGCACTGTCCCGCCGACAGGGGGCTCCTCCACTGTAGGAGCAGTCCCTCTGGGGTCGGACGGCCAGCCGCTGCGGATGGATTCCCCCATTGCCTGCTGCCCTTCGCCGCCAGGGGGCTCTACCACTACGGGGCAAGCCACCTCATGCTATGCAGACGCCCTCCGGCAGAAGGCACCATCTCGTTGCTCTCAGACTCTCTTGCTGCATGAAGTCTGCCTCCTGGAGAAGGCTCCGGAGCGCCTGACCTCTCTTTCCCTGTGGATAGAGAGATCCTGGATTTACGAGCCCTGAACAGGGGCCTCAGGAAATACACTTTCAGGATGCTCACGCATTCCTCCCTTCTGTATCTGGTGTGTCAGAGCGACGGGTTCGCATCCCATTTTATTCTCACAAAAAGTACCTACGATTTGCTTTCGAGGGGATATGCTACGGATACCGCATATTCTCGTTCGGCCTCTCTCTGAGCTCGAGGGTCTTTGTGCGCTGTACGGAGGTGACGATTGCCCCATTGAGGATGCAGGGCATTCGCTTGGCCACATATCTGGACAATTGGCTGCTCCTGGCCCAGTTGGAGACGGAGGCCAGGGCTCATATGTACGGTGGCTGGGAAGTGTCAGGTGAATGCATTTACAGAAACCAACACGAATGCAAACAGGTCACAACACGAATGCAAACCGGCCACAACGGAAGTGTTTCCGGCCGGACCGGTATTACAGTCGGACAGGTATTATGATATGATAGCCTGATATAAAAAATATAAGAGTATCCTAATCAACTTTCACTTACTATCATACGCGTTTCGATGTCTTCTTCTTGTTCTAAACCGGAAGTGTTTCCGACGGACCGGTATTACAGACGGACACGTTTCTGGCGGATGTTTTTAACCCACCAGAACAGTTAAGAACAAGAAGAAGACATCGAAACGCGTATGATAGTAAGTGAAAGTTGATTAGGATACTCTTATATTTTTCATATCAGGCTATCATATCATAATACCCGTCCGACTGTAATACCGGTCCGTTGGAAACACTTCCGTTGTGACCGGTTTGCATTTGTGTTCGTTTCTGTAAATGCATTCACCTGACACTTCCCAGCCACCGTACATATGCGCATCCTGCTGCATCACCTGTCCGATCTCGGGTTCATGGTGAATGCAGAGAAAAGCGTGTTATCCCCTTCCTGGGCCTGTCCCTGCACTCTGTGCCTTTTACTGCGCACCTCTCAGCGGAGCAGGGAGGTCATTCAGAACGTGTCTTGCTCTGTTCCGACAAAGGAGCTCTATTCGATTCAGGTTATGTCTTTGATTACTCGGGTTGATGGCTTTGGCCATCCTCGTGATCTGTCTGGGCCGCCTACACATGAGGTGTGGGTGGCCTCATTTGGGCTCAATCCCATGCGTCACGGCACACAGAAAGTTTTGGTTACGCCAGGGTGCTGCACAGGGTGAGGAAATGCGGCCATTCTCTGATCTTAATGGCTCCCCGCTGGCCGGCTATGCACTGGTTGGCGGAGATTTACAAGCTTCTCTGTGCTCCCACCAACAGTTCCCACTGCACAGGGATCTGTTGTCGCAGGCAGGAGGCACGGTTTTCTATCCACACCCAGAGAGTCTGGTGCAGTGGGCCTGGCCCCTGAGTGGCGCAATCTGTCGGCAGTAGGGTTATCACAGGACGTGATCTCTACCATACAGAGCTCTCGGGCACCCTCCACTAGATCTCTTATTGACTCGAAGTGGAAGGTGTTTGAGGACTGGTGTCTACAGGGAGGCCACATTCCTTTTCTGTGCCCAGTGGGTGTAATTCTGTCATGATTGACAGGCGCAAGGCCTTTTCCACTGTGAAAGTGTATTTGGCATGGATCGCTGCCTGTCACGTGGGCTTGCGGACAAACCAGCAAGTCAGCATCGCTGATATGCAGATTTATGAAGGTGTGCGCAGGCTGACTGCTGCACTTCACGGCTAATCAGGATTGGCAAAGTGAAATAGGTATTCTGAGGAATGTAGCAGAAGCAACATCCCATAGTGAGACATCTCACTCATATTTCTCATAGAACTGGGGTTAAAAAGTAAACCTGTCGTTTTCCAAAGTATTCTGCGTTAAATTAGTAGTTCAGACAAAGTGGGTACTTGAACCATGATCTACAACATGGTAGTAGCAGGAGCACCTAAATGAGATGTTTGTATGGAGGGTGAAACAATAACTTTAAAAATTAACCAGATAAATTGAGAACATAATGTAATTTTAAAGTATAACATAACTGTTCATTTTGTGAAAACACGTCCAACATTAACCTTGAATTTAGGCCTTTTAATTCAGTTATTTCTGTTTTGCTCATTTTAAATGTGAACTTCACCTTTTGTCTGTGTGCATATAAAAAATGTTGATAATAAACTGACAAATGTTTCTGTGTACCTGAGAGGTGTTGAAGTACCCCAGTTTGGGACCCACTGACATACTTAAAAACATTTTTAATCTAGGACACACACAGCTTTAGCAGCACATATTGGATAAAAACTTTATTTTACACAGTAAATAAATACATCAACACTTTTCAGGATTCTTTAAACTGCAAAAAACAAAAACAAACACCAACATCTCATTTAAAGTTCCACAAACAGGTAAACAAAAGACCAAAGCAACACATTTGACTTCCCTCAGGCTTTTAAACACAATCCATTTAAAATTTGCATCACATTATAACAACTGTGTTTTCTCAGGCCAAAGCATTGATAGCACATTTACACGCGTAGCATACACGCTAATCAAGAATTCAGAAGAAACAAGGGAATGCTAACACCAAATAATTAACGTGTATTCCACACCTAATAAACCTTTTAATCACTGCTATGCTTTTAGAGCTAAAAAAAACTATGTAAAAAACAACAAAATCATGCTAACAGTCAGTTAGCTTCTGTAGGCATGTTGTGCTTTGGTTTACTTTGCATAGTAAATGTAACTTTTGGATGTAGCTGAATGCTAATGCTAAGGTGAATTGTTCACAGCTAGCCAACTTTACCTTTAGCTAAACTGTTTTAAATAGTAAGAATAAACACTTAACAACATGGCAACGTTTTACACATTGTTCCAAACACTAAAGTCCACAGAATAAAGCTTTAGTCTTTGAGGGGAGGCTTTGAAATACGTGGTTTAGGACTCTAGTCTACACCCAGAGCTGGACCTCTCTGGGGCCCCCTCTGAAGGAGCTGGTGCTGCTCAGGGGCCCGTTGGCGGCCCCCGGCCCGAGCGTCCGGCCTCTCTCTGCTCGACCTGTGGCTGTGTGAGGACGGAGGGGTTGCCTCTCAGAGGGGGGGAGGCTGTGGTGATGATGATGATGATGCTGTGGTGGCGGCTGGTACGGAGGTGGGAGGGGTCGGCGCTGCTGCTGCCGTGGAGGAGCAGTGACGCGTCTGAGCGGGTCAGCGTGGCGTGTTGGAGGAGGGGCGGGGCTTCTGTGTGTCTGAGGCTCACGATACGGCAACGTTTCCACCTCCGGTCGCACCACGTTGATCTAAACAACGAACACAAGCAGGTGAAGTAGGATATTTTGCTGTTACTTTGTGTTTTTTTTTTGTATCATTAATTTTTTCACTCATTTTGTGTACTTTTGTTTTAGTTCGGCTGTTTTTTATATGATTTAGTATAATTTTACCTTTTGCTCCTTTTGTGAGTTTTTGTTGTCCATTGTGGTTTTTTTTGTTGTGTGTTATTGGTGTTTGTGGTATCATTACATTTTCTCTCATTTTCTGTGCTGTTTTAGTTTGGTTGTTTTTTTGCTGTCATTCAGTATATTTTTCTCTTTTTTTTTAAAATTTTGCTCTTGTTTTGTGAGTTTTTGTTGTCCATTGTGGTGTTCGGTTTGCTGTCATTTAGTATGTTTTTCTCCCATTTTTTTTGACTTTTTGTTCTTGTTTTGTATGTTTTTGGAGTCATTTTGTTTTTCTCTCTCATTCTGTGTACTTTTGTTTTAGTTGGGTTGTTTTTGCTATCATTTAGTACATATTTATCTCATTTTTGTTGTATTTTCCTTTTTTGCAGTCAATTTTGTGTGTTTCTGCTGTCGTTTTATTTGCAGTACTGTGGGTTTGCCTCGACATTTTTTTATGTTTTTCTTGTCTTTTTGTACTTTGTCGTCATTTTCTGTAATTTTGTTTTTTTTTTGTAATTTTGTGTATTTTTGTTGTTGTTTTATGTTATTTGGATATTATTGTTGTCGTAATGTTTAGTTTGTTGTATTGTAGTTTTGTGTGTTTATGGATTATTTTCTGTATTATTTTCTTTTACTGTATTTTTCTGTAATGTATTTTTTTTCATATATTATATTGTACTATTGTTTTTGTTTTGTGATCTCTGGCATTTTGTGCTTTTACTTTGGGGCTGCACAAAATTAGACAGAGAGCCGCATGTGGCCCCCGGGCCGCCAGTTGCCCATGTCTGTTCTATGGCATCAGATAAAGAGACAGCATAGCGTTATAGAAATGGAAATCTAGACATAATTAAAGGTATTATGAATGTACAATGTGTTTAACAGGACAGGCTAGTTTAAAACCTGCTTAAGTTAAATTACGGTAAACATGAAATGTGACGCAGCAGTTGAGGCTAATTTTGAGGTTTTGAGTCAGAAGTGAAAAGTATAAGCTCATGAAAAAACTAGAACTGCAAGCAGTTATAAAAGAGGGCCAGGCCCCAGGTTTCATGGAGCCCATGGAAGTACGTCATGAAGGATGACGTGCTTGGGGTGATGAGGAGAGGCTGGAGTTTTAGATTTGGTGCAGATGGTGCTCACACATTAAGACAAGTTCGAAAAAGTAGGTTTTTGATGTGTAGTGACTTACAAAGAGCAATATGGCGTGGGAGTGGGCGTGGCCTATGTCAGAAGATGTGACTCTATTTAAGGAACACATAGATATAAAGTTTATGAAGATGTGATTCAAAATGTAAAAGTTACAGGCCAAAATGTGCCAAATTTCATGCTAAACTGATCTTTTATCGACTTTAGATCAGGTCCAACTGAAGACCCTACGTGCCAAGTTTCATTCTGATTGGACAAAACCCCAAGGAGGAGTTTGAAAAAGTCGGTTTTCCAGATTTTGCAATTTTGTGCCACTACAATTATATGCAAATTGGGCGTGGCACAGCCCGGGTGATTCAGTTCTTTTCAGGGAATCTGTGGACATGAGGTTTGGTAAAAAATCAGTTTTGCTATTTCAGAGATATACATTTCCCTTATTTGCAGCGCCCCCTAGTGGCCTAAATTATTCCAATTTGGCTCATACACCCACAGTCACATGACAACCAAGGATCTCAGATTTGGTGTTGTTAGCAATTATTTTGACAGAGATATACAACAGTTCTGCATTTTTATAGCTCGCTAGAAAACTTTACTGAGAAAAAATGTAACTACATGTCACTAAACTTTAGATCAGGTCCAACTGAAGACTCTATGTGACAAGTTTCACGCTGATTGGACAAAACCCCAAGGAGGAGTTCGAAAAAGTAGGTTTTTGATGTGTAGCGCTTTAAAAAGAGCAATATGGTGTGGGAGTGGGCGTGGCTTATGTCAGCAGATGTGACTATGTAGGGAACATGTGGATATAAAGTTTATAAAGATGTGATTCAAAATGTTAACGTTAGAGGCCAAAATGTGTTTGGATTTATAGCGCCACCTCGTGGCACAATTATTTTGGTATGGGTGGTCTGTGTGGTCTTCTATATCGACCCTGTACATTTTACAGCCCTCAACATAATAATTCAGCTGAAATAAATGTTTTGTTTATTTATATTTATGTCATAATAAGCCACGCCCACTTTGACCAATTGCGATTAACTTTAAGATATGGCCTCAGGAGGGACCCAAGGTCATACCACCAACTTTGGTAAAAATCGGTCGTGCCATTTAAGAGATATAACGTTCACATATTTTCAGCGCCCCCTAGTGGCCAACATTTTGCTCATACCTCCACAGTCACATGACAACCAAGGATCTCAGATTTGGTGCTGTTAGCATTTATTTTGACCAAGATGTACACCAGTTAGCGTTTTCATAGCGAAGCGAGAAAACTTTACTCGTAAAATAATTTGCGCATATTTTAATCAAACAAAATTCTTTACTGAACGTTAATCAGGTCCAAATGAAGTCTCTACGTGCCAAAGTTCACACTGATTGGACAAAATTCCAAGGACTAATTCGAAAAAGTAGATTTTGCAGTTTTCGTGATTTTGCTCTGATTTTGCTCTCAGTAGAAGTGGGTGGGGCTTAGCTTAGGTGATTTAGTGCTATTCAGGGAATCTGTGGATATGAAGTTTTTGAAGGTGCAACATATGGTGTGGTCGTTATGGGCCAAAACAAGGCCAAAACTTGTTGACCTTAGTATAGCGCCACCTGCTGGTGGACATATGTGAGTTATTGGAGGTTTCTGGACCAGCCCCCCAAAGGGCGTCGATTACAGAGACCAGCATTTTTTGCAATTACAATGATTTACTTTCCTTAGAAAGTCAACATCAATAACCTTCTCAATTACTGAAGTTCAATTACAATTAATTACAATTACTGAGCCTGAAATAAATAACCTAATAAAAGTTAGCCTTCCTCTCATGTTAGCTTCCTGTTAGCATCTCTAATGCTAACGGGTCCTAAATCAGCTGTAAAATACACTAAAAACAAATATCATTTATTGATTACTTTGTTACGCTTCATAATCAATGAAAATATAGGTTTTAATATTCATGGTGTGGGGACGTCTGAGCCTTTGTTGTGTCAGTATAAACTTAGATTTAGATTTTTTAAATAGTAAAATGAGGGAAAGCTTGATGTGAAACATATTTTGATAAATAATAACTACATATGTGTAGAACTGTACATAGAACTGTAACATGGTTCAACAGTTTTGCTTTAATTATATTTGACAATTTTTACATAATTGTCATGGCAATCTGGTAAAATTACATTTTTTTGAATGTTCATTAATATGTACTGTCCCTACTTAAATAAAGAAATAAAAAAATTACAATTACAAAGTCAATTATCTGAACTCAATTACAATGTATTATGACATGGATTATGACAGCAACAGATTTTTAAATTACAATTACAATAAAAATTACACCATTAATGTCAATTACACAATTACATTTATAATTGACTCCAACCCTGGCGAGGATTATGGTGACCGTGTTATTACAGCGCTGTGTGTGAGAATGACAGACGTTGAGGTTATGAGGTTAAGATCAATGCAAACATTACGAGAGTGTGTGTGTGTGTGTGCGTGCGTGTGCATGTGTGTGTGTGTGTGTGTGTGTGTGTGCATGTGTGTGTGTGTGCGTGTGTGTGTGTGTGTGTGTGTGTGTGTGTGTGTGTGTGTGTGTGCGTGTGTGTGTGTGTGTGTGTGCGTGTGTGTGTGTGTGTGCGTGTGTGTGTGCGTGTGTGTGTGCGTGTGTGCGTGTGTGTGTGTGTGTGTGTGTGTGTGTGTGTGTGTGTGTGTGTGACTCACTGATCGTCTGTCATCAGCAGGTCTCTTCCTCTGAGTGCAGCAGGACAGACCCAGGAATGAAGCGCACGCAGCACAGCAGCGAGCAGCGAACACCAGCTGAACCACACAGGTAACGATCAGAGGAACCCACAGGATCACAGTGGTACTCTGAGGACGGAACCACACGTTACAGACCACCAGGGATGGGCTAAATTACATTTTTCAATTACAATTACAGTTTCAATTAGCAATTTTTCCAATTACAATTATTATTTTTCCCCTGAAAGCCTAGAAATAAGACTTTAATGTCTCCTGAGTCTCACTAATTACATTCTCAATTCTCATAAAACGTAGCCTTCCTGTTGTGTTAGCTTTCTCTTAGCATCTCTAATGCTAACGGGTCAGTTAGACTCATGTCTTAAATTAGATGTAAAATACACTAATAAATATTATCTATCATCTCTTGGTTGCCTTGTTAGGTTTCCTAATCAATAAATATACAGGTTTTAATATTTCTGGTGTGAGCCTTTTTCTCTCACTATAGCCTTAGATTTATGTATATATTTAAATGGTAAAATGAAGAGAAGTGACAAGTTGATCTGAAATATATTTTAATAATTAATAACCACGTTTACGTTTAATTCAATTAGATTTGAGTTTTTATAGAATTGCCATGCCAATTACAATTACGTAGTCAATTATCTGAACTCAATTCCAATTCAGCTATGATTACAACAGATTTCTCCCCAATTACAATTATAATGTAGCCCAACCCTAACCACAGCACATACATACATACATAGTAGTATCTATTAGTGCTGGGACGATACATTTTGGTCCTGGTTTTACTAAGATACTGGGGGATGCTGATTTTTATAAAGATATCGTGATTCTGATTTATTACAAATGAATAGTAACAATTACCATGATTTTAATTTCCTTATGTTCCTTTTTATAAAACAAATCTAGAATCAGTCGCTCTGACATTTATTTACACTCATCAGTTAAAGGTGCAGTCTGCAACTCTTATAAAAGTGACTATTTGTCATATTTGCTAAAGCTGTCACTATGTAAGGACAGATTTACATTAAACTAGTAGTTTGTGTGAAAAAAAACAGGCTCAATAAGCCCCGCCCCCTGCTGCTCCTGCAGCCATTGGCAGATTACCAGAATGCACCGTGACTGAGCAAAAAGAACCAATCAGAGCCAGGATTGTGTTTGATGGACTGTCTGACAACTGTTGCTCACAGGCCCCGCCCATTTCCCGTCTTTTTTACAATGTATGGTCTGGAGGAGTAGAAGATGGAATTGATGACTTTTATGGTTTGAAAGTTAATTACTGCTGCTTGATTTACATTATGTTTGATTTGTAATTGTTACACTAGAACTATGTGGTGCATGTCTTCATGTGTGTGCAGCAGCCTCTGTGTGGGCTGCTGTAAGTGACATTGTGTTGATGCTGCTGCTGAAGTGTGTGCACATAGAAAGAGAGAAGTGCTACTACTGTAGATATATTCTCAAGGACCCCCCATTACAGCAAAATGAAAAATAAAACATTAATAAAAGGTAAATTAAAAAAAAAAAAAAAGTGGGACTTTTTAAAAAAAAAAAAAAATCAAATGTGAACTATTCTTCAAATCTCAGAAAAATAACATGACATTTGCAATCACAAATTTTAGAAAAGTAATAAAGCTCTTTATTAATAAAGTGCAAAGGTTCAGCAAATCCATTCGGGAATGGAACCTGTGACCTATCCAGACTGGGCCAAATAAATACAGGCTCTACTGGAGTCCCACAGTCTGACTGGTCTGTGTGGGGACCACTTCCCTATCCCGAGTGAATGCATGTGTTTAGTGAATGTATGAAGTGCAATTAAAAAGTGTGGATGGAGGGGAGCGTTGCCTGTCTGGTAGGAGCCCGGCCCATCCGCATGGCGGGCCACCGGAGAGGGTAGATGGCGCAGACGGGCACGCGGCACTGCGGGCCCCAGGGACGCGCTGAGCAGCACAACCAAGACCCCCCGCGGCACCCCCCCGAACCATGCCGGCCAAATGGAGCACGGCGGGACCCCCCCAGGCGGAGCCAGGCACCAGCCACATCCCCCAGCAGTCCAGGAGGTGACCGCAGAGCGGCCCGCCCCGCCAAAGCAGGTGGCGGCCGAGCAGGAGAGACTACTTAACATTTAGACTAAAAGTGAAGTAGGAAAGCACACATTAGACATATAACGACTAAAGTATCCAAAAGCCTTGTAATAATCAATAGAGCTAAACACATCACTGATCATAATGCACTCCACACCTTGTACTGTTCTATAATTCATCCATACCTCACCTACTGTGTAGAAGTATGGGGCAATATTTACAAAAATGTAATACAGTAACTATTTCTACTACAGAAAAGGGCTGTACGAATTATACATAAGGTTTAATTATAAACAATGTATTAACAGGGGGCCGACCTGCCCATTTTGTATAAATTCTAAACATTTAGCTTTATACTTGTTACTGATTTAACATTTAGATTTATATTTAACATTTAGAGTTACATTTATCATTTAGATTTACATTTAACATTTAGAGTTACATTTAACATTTAGGTTTAACATTTACATTTAAACTTTAGGGTTACATTTACATTTAGATTTAGGTTTAACATTTAGATTTAACATATAGAGTTACATTTAACATTTAGATTTATATTTAACATTTAGAGTTATATTTAACATTTAGAGTTACATTTAATATTTAGGTTTAACATTTAGATTTAACATTTAAATTTAACATTTAGAGTTACATTTAATATTTAGGTTTAACATTTAGATTTAGATTTAACATTTAGAGTTACATTTAACATTTAGGTTTAACATTTACATTTAGATGAACATTTAGATTTAGGTTAAACATTTAGATTTAGATATAACGTTTAGAGTTACATTTAACATTTAGATGAACATTTAGATTTAGGTTTAACATTTAGATTTAGATATAATGTTTAGAGTTACATTTAGATTTAGGTTTAACATTTAGATTTAGATATAATGTTTAGAGTTACATTTAACATTTAGATTTAACATTTAGATTTAACATTTAGAGTTACATTTAACATTTAGATTTAACATTTAGAGTTACATTTAACATTTAGATTTAACATTTTAATTTACATTTAGGGTTTACATTTAGATTTAGATTTACCATTCAGATTTAACATTGAGTTACATTTAACATTTAGATTTATATTTAACATTTAAAGTTACATTTAACATTTAGATTTACATTTAACATTTAAATTTAACATTTAGATTATCATTTAAATTTAACATTTAAATTTAACATTTAGATTTAACATTTAGATTTAACATTTAAATTTAACATTTAGTTACATTCAATATTTAATTTTAACATGTATATTTGACATTTACATTTAACATTTACATTTAACATTTACATTTAATATTTACATTTAACATTTACATTTACATTTATTTATTTATTTATTCAGTTTATTTCTGACATGGTTACATTCACAGAAGTTTTGTTATTTTTTGTTTTTTTGTTTTGTACATGTCGAAAAAGGAGACGAGAGAAGCAGTTTGCTTATCTAGGTCCCGTCCCCTGTTTAAAACACAGAAAATTTACATCAAAGCTTGAACACTTAGATTTAGGTTGAACATTTAGATTTAAAATTTACATTACATTTAGACGAACATTTAGATTTAGGTTAACATTTAGATTTACCATTCAGATTTAACATTGAGTTACATTTAACATTGAGTTACATTTAACATTTAGATTTATATTTAACATTTAGAGTTACATTTAACATTTAGATTTACAATTAACATTTAGATTTAACATTTAAAGTTATATTTAACATTTAGATTTACATTTATCATTTAACAGTTTGATTTAACATTTAGGTTTAACATTTAGGTTTAACATTTAGACTTAACATTAAAAGTTGTATTTAACATTTAGATTTACATTCATCATTTAACATTTAGATTTAACATTTAAAATTAACATTTAGAGTTACATTTAATATTTAGATGTACATTTAACATTTAGATGTATATTTAACATTTAAATTTACAATTAGGGTTTACATTTAGATTTTACATTTAGATATACATTTAACATTTAAATTTGAATTTAACATTTAAATTTATATTTAAAATTTATATTTAGGTTTAACATTTCGATTTAACATTTAGAGTTGCATTTAACATTTAGAGTTGCATTTAACATTTAGATTAACATTTAGAGTTACATTTAACAATTATATTTAACTTCTACAACTAGATTTAACATTCAAATTTAGATTTATTTTTCAGAACAAGCTGTTTTACATTAGTTTCAATCTCAAATGAGAGAAAAATGAGCTAAATGTGAGGAAAGTTCAAATGTTCAAAATATGTCGGCTATAAAAAGGTTTTTACATTCACTACCACCTCATATAAATATTACAATTCACACACAATTGTTTGTACTCTACTTAATTTAATCAATGCCTTCAAAATGAATAATTTTCTTTTATCTTCATGTTTTCAATCAGACCAAATAATTTTCCTACAGTTATGTGATGTAAAGGTGAAGTGAACAGAAGTCAGTTTAAAGGGCAGCATGTGGTGCATGTGCTCTAGTAGTTTACACAAACAGTGTAAAGGCCAGAGACAGTGTGCTGTAAACACACACACACACACACACACACACACACACGCGCACACGCAAACGCACACACAAACGCTCCAGACCAAAACAATCGCTCTAGACTTTGATTGGAAACGCTGTAACGCCATGCAACAGACCTCACTCACACATGCTGTCCCTCATGTAATCAGAGTGAAAAAATATTGGTCTGATTTTTTGGCTCAACAGTATTTGTTTCAGGTTTTATTTCCAATAATTGTGTATAAAGAGTGGAACGGACTCACGTAGATACGTGTCGGGTCAAAAGGACACTCGTTGGTGACACTGGAGTAACCGATGGCTTCTGGGAAGCGGCAGTGGGTCAGGAGGCTCCGCCCACCATGGATGATGGCCATCACCAGAGACAAAGACAGACCGATGGCCGCCGCCGCCGCCATGAGGGACGCCACCAGACTGACGACGAAGAGCGACCACGCCTGAGAACCAACAAAGATGATCAGTCAACATCCTCTATGTCACTGAGCTAATTAGCATTAGCACATGTCACCTGTAGCTTCACTCATTCACTAATATAAGTCAGCAGCTGTTAACGTTTAAAGGCTGTCAAAAATTCAGTTAACACAAAAATCCAAAAATACACAAATCACACAAACACAATGGAGATGTTGGTCTTTTATTTTGAACAATGATTTGTTGGCTTTATCAGTGGAAAAACTCATGTTTCAAAAAACTGACATTTTTGCATCAACTTCAATTGTTAGCGTGAGGATGAAATTCAAAATGTAACAAATTCAGTTCCTAAAGAGATCCTCGACAGATTTTACAAATGAGGCCTAAAATCTTTAAAATGTCCTTATTAGTAGATCTATGTCTAATAAAACACATTATGCACCATATTCTTTTAATTTCCTTTTTAAAATAGGTCTACGCTACAGTTTTAAATCCATCTTTAAATCACATCATTGATGATGTCACACGGCCCCACGGCCTTCCATTGTTTTCTATTGAAGTGAAACATTCAGCTTGATTTTTAGATCATTTAGTAGCTTTTTACATAATTTAGCTGTTTTTTACATCAATAACAACACAATAACAACTTGTGCTGCTTTTGGTTGCTCTAAAAAACCAGGAAAAGTTAAAGATATAAACCTCTTGTTTACAGAAAGGGGATAAAAACTGTGACTGCAGGTGGCGAGGGTTCTAACTCTGAGGTTTGGTAATAGACAATGAAGCAGAGAAGAAGAGCTCTGCTAAGGGACCTTTACTCTCCCTTAAACAGTGCCCTGACATGCTCTGGTAACTAAAGTTATCGAGTAAATCGCGGACACAAACCCTGAGGAGAGAAGTCCTTTTGGGCGGGAGTACTTCAACGGTCATAGATTATTTTTTGTGTTACAACTGTTTTTATCTTTCTGTAAACAAAGAGGTTTACATCGACGTCTATAATAGAATAATCTCTTAATTCTGTAAAGCGACTTTGAGTGTCTATGAGAAAGTGCTATATAAAACTGATGCATTATAATTATTATTATTTTTAAAAAGTAATCAAATAAATATGGTGCATAATAATGTGTTTTATTAGACATAGATCTACTAATAAGGACATTTAGAACATTTAGAGTCCTTTTAAGATAAAAGTCACCTACAATGACGACAGAAACATTGAAAATGTATTTAGCAAGAATTTGCATGTACTGTATATGTTTACATCACTGTGTCAAACTCATTTTAGTTCAGGGGCCAAATACAAAGTAGTTAGATCTGAAGTAGATGCAGAGTTTAGGCGGGAAAATTAGCAATTTCAACGTAAATGTCAAAATTATGCATAAAGCATGTAAGTATGTAAAGCACCAACAAAATCTAGGCAATAAGTGTCACATCAGTCCCTGCAGGATTTTCTCTTTTAAATTTCATAGATTTTTTGACCAATTTTTATTTAATTTGGGGAAATTATGTGAAATGATTTCAGGAAAATTGAGTTCTTTTGAGAAAATGAAAATGACTGCAGTTGTGTAAAAAAATTGCCATCTTCCAAATATTGTGGAGTTTCATTGAATTTGTGTATTTAGATATCTGAGATATCAGAGCTGAAATATCTCAAACTGAATTATTTGAGACAACAATTTACAGCTTTTTCTGTCTTTTTAACTTTCTGCTGCAGGCCAAATTAGATGGTCTAAACTAAGGGATGGATTACACCAGACAAACATTTTGATGCACTTTAGGCTCAATTTTTAATAAATCATAAATGTGTGTGGATGGTTTGTGCAAATTAAGTTTGACATTGTGTGGTGGTTTCCATTCCAGTCTCACTAATTCTACATACTGCAGCTTTACTTACTTTTAATATGATATAAAAAACAAATAAACATATGTAAAAAAGACAGGTAAATATAAAAAGCAAATAAAAACACACAAACCCAAGATACACACAATTAGTCCCAAAATAACACAAGACAAACACAACAGAAATACACAAAAAAGACTCCCATAACACAAACATACACAAAACGAAAACATACAAGTTTATAGAAATTGAACAAAGGGGAAACTAAAATACACACATTTTCTCCAAAATAAACATATGAACACAAAACATCAACAAAAACACACAATAACAACTCCAAGAGAGAGAAAAGAAAACCACAAAAAATTACTCCAAAAACACACACACGTGACTACCGTAATGTTTGTAGGTTGTCAGTAAAGCGCAACACGTTAGCTTTAAGAAACAGTTTTTTCAATAGAGTGAGTTTTACCAGAGTTAGGGTACAAAATACCCCCAGCCTGTGAGCCAGATAGCAAAATAATAGGTGACATGTAGGAGGTAGCAGCGCACCTTTGTGAGATCATCCATGCTCAGCAGAGCTCAGAGGGAGAGAGGAAAGGCGTTTTGGGGCAGAAAATGGCACTACGTACAGAGTTGACATTCCCAGCAGCGCACACTCGACCAGAGCAAGTGTGGAACTCATGGATAGTGTGGCAATGGTGAGATAAAAAATGAAAAAAAGGGAACGCAGTGACACTCTGCATGTCTGGGAGGAAGAGGAAGTTGCGTGTGTTCAGACTGACAGGAGAGACAGTTGGAGGAACGCCAAAATACAGTAAGAAATCCATTTAACTCTGATCCAGATAGATAAATAATAATCATTTTGCCATCAAAAGCCTGGTCTGTGTGTTTTTTGTTTTATATAAGGAAACAATGTTCAGATGTTAGAGTTGTCACTAAAGCAAAAAAAAAAAAATAGCTTTAAAGTCACTGACAGGGTTTTTTTTTTTTAGAAAAAAGGCTTTTTTCTCAGCTTTTTGCTCTGAAACTGAAGATTTGTGTTAAACTTGCTCTATTCAACGGCTGATTACAAAAGAACGAAACGAGCCAGAAAATATTCTGTGGGTCTTTAAAAATCAGTCAAAATGCTCAAAAACAGCTGGAACTGAGGGGGGTAGAAAATCTGAAAATGGCTGGCACTGAATGAGTTAATGTGCACATACCAGAATGTGTCGCCAGCGAAGCGTTAAGTGCTAAACTAAAGGTTAATAAGTTTCACAGTTTTTGATAAAAACACTGTGACAGAATTTAAAACAGGTTTAAATGTACCAAAGTTTCTTCAGTGTTGGAGCCACATTTTGGTGAAAGTTGTAAATCTGTAGCACATGTGGATGATTTGTTGTTTATTTTCTAAATGTTGAACTATAGAGACTTGATGTAGCGCCACCTGCAGGTGATTGGACTGTTTTTACAGCTGGACTGGAGCTTTGTCATACATTTTATGATTGTTCTTGCTTTAGAAGTTTAGGATTTAATCAGAAGAAAAATAACACGCAGAAAAACAATAGGTTTCAAATCTGTGTACCCTTCGTTCTTTTGGGTATTTTGTTTCAAAAACAAATTAAAAAATAGAAAAAAAAAAAAAAATCATTAATTTAAAACCAGAAACAGAAAAACGAAAAAACCAAATACTAAAAAAACTATTTCTGATTGAAAACAAATGAATAATAATTACATATTTTATCGTTTTGTTTGTTTGTCTTTTTATTTTAAAGCGCTGTTGATTATATCTATACTGGAAAAAAATCTGTGACCGCAGGTGACGACAGTTCCAAACACTGCGGCTTCTCAGACGGGGGTGAACTTTTACTCTCAGACAAAAAAAGAGCAACAGATAAATCACATGACAATACATAAATAAATCAAAACAAAAAAATGAATGTCACATAAAACATACACATGATATGTGAATAAAGGAACCAGAGGTGGTGTTATGAATCTATTGGTGCTCCTCGTTCCTTGTGATCATCTTCCATAAATATTTTTACTGACCTCAAAAAAGTTGTGTTTTTGCAAAAGTGTGAAATGGTAGAAGTTCTAACATCTATTGTTCCTCACACCAGCCTCATAGTGGATAGTCAGTCACCAGTTTATCTGGATACTATTTGGATCATAACACAGCAAAACAAAACAAACGTGAGCAGCTTTTTTAAAAAAATAAAATAAAATAAAAAAAAGAGCTAAAATATCCAAAGACATGAGCAGAAAACTGCTGAAATAAAGCCTAAACAGTCCTATTGTGTGAGGAGACCTGGTCCAGGACTTGGAGAGGGAAACCAGGTGTAGTGATTTCAGTTCTCGCTCTAATTTTACCGTAAATATCCAAATATCTCACAAAACAAGATTGTTTAAAAAAACAAAACAAAACAGAAAAAAGCTTCTTGTCTGGTTTTTGATTTTTCTGTATTTCTGTTTCGTTTTTAAGTCACTAAAACAAAATAATTACACAGTTTATATGTTATAAATGGAATAAACAAAGAACGACGGGTTGTTTCAGAAGCTAATACTGTATTAGCGCCTGCTGCTGCTGTTGTGTTTACACACTCACACCCACTGAAGCTGGCTGTTATTATTCCTCATGATGACTTTTTTTTGTGCCATGACAAAGCAGAATGTTTGCTTTGTAACAGAGTAAACACAGCAGCATGAGACTAGACTACAGGCACAAACATCAAGAAAGCAGCTCAACATGGTTCCATGTCAGCGGTAAAATGACAAGCTGTTTAAACATTTAATAGTTGCTATGTTAGTTTTCACTGGTGGGAATTACATTTCAACTAGTATTTTTTTGACATGTAGAAATGTTAATTTTAGATATCTGGAATACATAGGAGTTTGAGATTCTTGCCAAGGGAGGCAGCAAAATAAATAATTTATATATATATATATATATATATATATATATATATATAGACCCTTTCCAAAAAATTAGAATATCATGGAAAAGTAGTTTAATTTCCATACTTCCATTCAAAAAGTTAAAATTCCTAGATTATAGATTCAGGGCCCACAATTTAAACAATTTCAAGTATTTATTTGTTTTACATAATTTGGGCTTCCAGCTCATAAAACCCACAAAAACAGGAATTCAAAAAATTAGAATACTGTGAAGAAATAATTATTTACTTCTCAATTTTTGCAGAAAAAAAAAAAGAGAAGGACTGCGACAAAAATTGCACGTAGACATTCAGCGAAGGCGGAGTTACATAGTTACGTTTTAATGCCATAATCTATGTTGTTGGACTTTTAAATGCTTTTAATCCTTTTATTATCTCCTACCTGTTGTATAACTTAGTGATTTACAACTGACAACTGTTAAAGTTTATTTCACATATTAAAGCACATGTATCCAGTGTTCTATGATAAATCATGTAGAATATCATAAATAATAACACTGCTTAATTTTAGCAACTTTACTTTCTCATTCTTTAAGTTGCTGAACATTTCAAGCAGTATTTTGGATTTATTTTTGGCATAATACAGCTTCCAAAACTTGTGCTACATAAATGAGAAATGATAATAATAAAAACAGTTTGGCACATTTGTTTTCATTTATTTGGGAAACGAAACTCAAGACATTTTATATATTAAATTATTATTTTTTATTGTATTTTATATTTTGTTTATGAATTTATTTTTATTATTTAAATTCTCTGATAACTTGACACGGAGGTAAACAACTGACTAAAATATGTGTTTCATATATGACGATATTTCTCCAACTGATGAGCAACTCTTTCCAGGAATTGTACTATTTATGTTGATACCCAAGTTACACTAGGATTGATCAAAGATATGCAGCAGAAATTACATTTTCAGAAGACCAATAGTATATTTTAGAAATAAAAACACTGAAATTAATTTCTTAAATTACGTTTGCTTTCCAAAATGATCAAATTTGTAAAATAATGGCCAGTGTAATTGAACTGGTGTCTGATGCAGCATTTAATTACTGTTATAATGATTTATATTAAAGTATTTTGAAAGAAAAACACAACAATGCAATGGTTTTAATATTTTTTATGTTACTAGTGACAAACTAATAAACAATAAATGACTATAAGACACCGCAAAGAAGAATATCACTTCGGTGATTGATATAGTTGACATTATCATTATTATTATTATTATTATTTGTGAAGGATTTTCAATATTCACGAGTGGTGAAATAACGCAAAGTTAGGGGTCCAAAATAACCAGCCAGGCCCGCGGAACGTCTCTGCACCAAAAAGCACGTACTAAGTTCTAGAGAATTCAGTCAAATGACTCGGTTCCAGCGAGTAAAAAAAAGTCTCAGAGAGGCTCTAGACATACACTCATAGAATAACCATGTCAGATTACAGCCTGATTCAACGAGCATTAACGGAGTAATGGGCCCCATTCATATATTGGTATGCGTCAATGATTCGGTACCACAAACCCCTCGGCCTTGTGCGAGGCATAATCCTAATCTACGTTGAATTACCTTTGAAACGATATATTACACGACTATGTTCCCATAAATTTGGAAATTACCAGAAATGGTGGGTGGGCCCCCAAGCCTTATTTCAAAAAAATGGGCTCCGAGCGTTTCATCATATTCATACAGTATTCATACCAAACTGCATTACAATCTAACAAAGGAGTAGTCATTTGAAAAATGGGGCCACCAAGCACCCCCTTGACATATACGGAGTAATGAGCCCCATTTATATATTGCTATGTACCACCAACCGTTGTAATATTTAACTTGCAAATAAAGTAGAAATCGACTTTTGTTTTTTGTTCTGTTGGGCCCCTTGGGCTACGAGCTCAGAGCGTCAATGCGTACACATCCATAAATTATAGCTATTTGTGAACGGATCAGCCCGATCCGTTCACAAATAACAAAGTGATTTTAACTAGTGTACACAACAAGAAGAACAAGAAGAACAAAGTGGGTGGCATTTTTTTACCCTGTCTGCACATGCTGTCAAAGGTCAACACTACAAGAAGTGCAATCTTTTTACGAAACACTTTATTATAGGGAGGATATAATAAGAGGGCAGTGTTACACATACAGTAGGTGAGGGAGAGGGAACAGGAAGGAGAAACTCAAGATAGAAAATAGAAAGGGTGGGAAGAGTTGATTATTTTAAAGTGAGAGTGAGATGTGAAGTTGTAGTTGTGTATATTGTGCTTATTGTGTTGTGTCATCAAACCAGTCTGGTGAAAGTGTGAAGCTTAGGTATAATGGTGGTAGCTGTGGACAGAGAGAAGGAGTGAGTGGTAAAACCTAAAGCATCTATGTGGGATCAACGTGTCTAAAGTTAAGCCCACTACCAGTTTTATCCCACAGTCCAAGACATGCCAGTGCATCATAGACCAGTGTATGTGCAAGAACTGCCACTGTAAACATAAGCGCTGCCCCGAAACCGAAGATGCAGCCAGGCTAGCAGAAAGAGCGGGCGCTAAGAAGCCCCAGGCCACCCCCCCCATGACAGAGCAGCCCCCCAGACGCCCTCAAGATCCCAAGCCAAAAGGCAGTCACCACCGCCACATACATACCTGAGGAAGCCCCAAGGAGCCAAGGACCCAGCGCACCCCGCCACCGAACCCAACTCCAACGCTCCCCACCAACATCCAACCCCCCACCACCCACACCCCCACACCCAACCCTCCCAAGATCTTCCGGGGTGGCCCGCGCTGGCCGCCCCCCGGAAGACCCCTGCCAGGACAGGCCCAGCCAGCAGGCCAAGCCCGCCGAACCCCAAGAGCACCCCCCGGGACAGGGAACCCCCAAGGGCGACCTCCCGGGCGAAGCGCCCCGAGAAGATTCCCCCCATGCACCGGCCACAATCCAGCAGGACCGCACAGCCCCAGACAGCACAAGGACAGCAGCCCATTCCCCGAGAGAGTGGCGTTTTGAGTCCGGTAGCCTGGCTTAAAAATGAAGACGTTACATAAAGAGAAATAGTTTTATATTCTAATAACATTTAAACTATAGATTAAAACAGAAAATGTAAAAATAAGTATTTGCTATTTCCAGAGTGTGTGAGCCTAGAACCAATGCATATCTGTGACTAATCATTAGTGATGTCAACAGTCTATGTACATAGCTCTAAGCTGATCACATTACAGGGAGCTGAGACATATGCTAAGTAGTTTACTGAAGACCCAAACATGTTCCAGACCCAAACACACACTGACTTAGTGACTATTTAGAGGAGCTGACATGTCCACCAGATAGGATGTATAGCAGATCTGTTTATATATTCTGAGAGAGTAGGTGGAGCTTATTACTGTACCATATTTACCTTTATATGTGATGGAGTTACAGACATATTGGAAGATGAACATGGAAGATAAATATAAACGCGTGAAAATCAACAGTAAATTGTCCATAATTCATAAAGTATTAATCCGATCAAACTAAATCTTTACAGCGTGAATATTGAATAATCACCGAACAATTGGTAAACATTTCAGAATGTTTGGGACTGAAGTGCGTGGGAAATATCCAGAAACATGGAAGATCTTTTACTGTATTTTTTGAGTCATTTAGTGTGTTCTACATTAGATCGAGGAAATTAAAAACCTTCCTCTGCTAAAAGTTTCATTACTGACTCACTTTTTTTCTTTTTTAACTGAATTAAAGTGAAAAGTACACAATGAAAAGCCCCGACACGACAGATTGCCACACTAAAGCAAACTGGGCGTGGCTTTTCAAGGCGAGGCTCATTCATGGAATCACGGCGCTGCTTGTCAGTCCCGTCTGAGCGGCCTGACAGCCGGCTGAGTAAACAACAGCAGGAGAGCACAAATATGTGGTCTGGAACATGGAGACTGAAACCCTGCATCCAACATCATCCAACTGAACAGAAGTGATACCAACCAGCACACGACTCCGCCTGTTTTTGGACAGAATGATGGCGAGGATTCCAACCACAACTCCCTGAAAAAACACAGAAAAAACAGACCAGATTCAAACAAAGATCTCATGAAAAACATGTTAAAGTCACAACAAATGATATGAATCTAAAGCAGTGCAGTGTGGGTAGGGCTACACGATTATGGCGAAAATGATAATTGTGGTTATTTACGTCAATATTGCAATTATTAATCACAATTAATCATTATGTGATCAACAGAGACAATTACAGAAAAAAAAATGCTGACAAGTTTCCATAGACGTTATTTACAAATCATATACATTATAATACAGTGTGTGAGATATTATAATAATGGTATTGTGTCATTAGAGGGTAAGAGACATTAACAAGTTAATATGTGGGGGAAAGGAACAATATATAAACATATATACATATACAAAATAAATATATTACAATTGAGAGAAGAGAGGGAAAAAAGAAAAATAAATAAATATAAAAATAACAATTAAAAAAACTAAGAAAGGACAATAAATGGTCATTTCATCAGGTCTATTTTTAACAAACAATATGTGAACAGTTTAGTGTGCAAAATAAAAGCTTTAAACAAGAATAATGATAAATACTAAAAAGAAAATATCAAAATGTACAACAACTGTACCACTGCTCGACAGCGCAGGAAAAAAAAAAACACGAAGGTGCGTTCACACCCAACGCGACTTCTGCAACTATATTATGTTCAAAATCAATGTCTATGACAGCGACTGATTAGATATGCAGCTGAGCCCTCATTTTTAAAGTAAAAATCATCAACGATCAGGTTAATTTAATCGTAAACCACGATTCAAATATGATGGACTGTGCAGCCCTGAATGGGGGTACGTGATGACACTACAGGGGGTACTTGAAAAAGAGAAAGAGAGGGAAATTAAGAAATGAACATGGGTGTTTTATGTTTATTTTTAGTTAATAATTATTATTGTAATGATGATGGAAATGATCTTAAATATTTACTGAATTAGTGATTAATAAAAGGGTGTTTTTCTCCACTGTTGTTTTTTCTTGTAAAACTATATTGAAAAAATAAAAATAATTGAAGTTTATATCACATATCGCTGTTTAGAGGAAAAATATGTGATATGAAAACTAGTCCATATTCCATATCATCCAGGCCTAATGTAACCAAAGCAGAAACGTTTTATCTTGTAAAGGATATGATTGTCTAAACTGTGGGAAAAGAGACATTCATAAAACTGATTAAAGTAAGATTTTATTAACATGAGTGTGTTACCTCAATAACTAATGTAAATCACAAGACTGATATGCTGCCTTGTCATGTAGCATTGCTAATGCTAATGCTAATGCTACACCACTTTAGTTAAACAAAGTTTAAAAAAAACTGTGTGACTAAAAGAACTCGTCAGCCTTTGTGTTTGATGTTAATTGTACTTGGAACCAGTTTAATAAATTACTCACACATAATTTTGAAAATGTTTGAAAATTACCCTGATTTAAATGATCTTTTATCCCTTTTTTCCATTTAGGGCAATTATTTTAAATATGTGAATTAGTTTGTTTTGCTGATGAATAACTTTAAAATAGTCTAAATGATTTGGAAATTATAAAAAACTATAGAAAAAATAATTAGTGATGCGCCCAAAATTCAGCCACCAAATATTATCGGCCAAAAATGGCCAAAATTTTTAGTTCTTGACCAAAAAATTTTTATTTACCAAAAACAACCAGAACAGGTTGTTCCACGATCAGCGCACGTGGTATTAATAATTTATTTTGGTGTTTTCATTTGTGTGCATCCCTAGAAATAAATGTATTTAAGAGGCACTAAATACTGTTTCATTTTACATTTTTACAAAATTCAATTCTTTAAAAGGTGTGTTATCACTTATTAATTCCATCATTATGCTCCATAGTTCGTTTTGTCATAGAATTCTGAGCAAAAATGTTTTGGTCAAACAAAAGGAGGATTTAGTCTAAAGTGACTAATTCATCTGAAACCGGATCTTCAGCTTCTGTCCTTCAAAGAAAAACTGAAAATTTTCACCAGATTCTCTAACGTCCTGGTTTGATGACTGAGTTATTCTGAAGGAATAAGAGTCCAAAGACAGCTTCTATCATCTGTAGCTCTATAGAACACACACACACACACACACGTTGAAACGTCTGCTTTCACTTTTTCTGCCTCTAAAAAAACCATTTGACGCCATAATAACATTTATACAATAGTTAGTTCTGATTGGATGACAGACATTCCATGAGTGCTGTGAAAAAAAACTTTATCATATTAAAGTATCAAGTGTTTGCTGCTTAATGAAGCAGAGAAATCATAGCTTTCTTGTTCACCTAGTTTGTTTTTTTGTAATAAAGGTTCTATTGACGACTTTTAGCACTTTACCTGTCGCAGAAACACACAAAACAACAAAAATATACAAAATAACAACAAACTACACAAAATGACTTGGAAAAACAAAATGACAACAAAAACCAAAAGAAATACACAAAATGACACCAAAATTACAATAAAATTCTAGAAAAATATAGAAAAAAAACAACACAAACCCTTTGTTGTTTCCTGTGTTAATGCTTTGATCAGTCTTTATTCTAATGCTAAACGTACAATTACACAAAGGTGCACAAAATGACTCCAATACACAAAATGACAACAACAACACACAAAACTACGCAGCCCCAGACATTACATGGTAAAAAATATTGTTGTGGCCACAAAATAATACAGCGGCTGTTGTTACGTGTTTTGCTTGTTGTCAAACCTTTTTTTATTGTATCTTAAAATGTACACATTACTACACATTTGGCTTCATTTTCTTTCTCGATCGCATGGAATGATCGGTACTGAAGTCCCGTCCATGGTTAACACACAGTAGGACCCCGACACAGGGACTCAGGCAGACACAGAAGGTTTGATGCTGGTTTTATTCACACTATAGTCCGTAGGTTGACTGGTGTGAATAGAACAGAGCAGAACCTCCAGAGCTCACTAACATGGGATACGACCCGTACAGGGTGGAGGAAGAGCTCTGCTCCTGCTCCTCTTCTGGACAAACACACTCCAGAGTGTGATAAAGCTCATTAACTCATTGACTGCCATTGACGTCTAAAGATGTCATTTTGTTTAGAAACGTTGACTTCCAATTACTTCAATTGAAAATAATAATAATGTTGCCATCAAAAGCCTGGTCTCAGTGTTTTTGTAGTTTTATAGAAGGAAAACAATGTTGAGGTGTCACTAAAGTAAAAAAAAAAAAAAATTGCTTCAAAGACTAATAGATTTTTTCAGAAAAAGCCTTTTTCTCAGCTTTTTGACACAAACTGGTGATTTATGTGAAACTTGCCTGTATTCAACTGATGATTACAGAAGAATGAAACAAGCTAGAGACAAAATTATTATTTTCTGATGAAAATAGAGACTTTAATCTTTCAGAATCTGGTTTCAGATTCCAGATTGTCATAGTACAAAATATTCTGTGCGTCTTTAAAAATCAGTGAAAATCATCTAAAACGCCTGACAATATGGGGCAACAGTATTAGTCATTCGTGGCCACAAATTAATTTTTTTTTTCACCATGTCTTGTTTGGGGCTCCGTGCAAAACAACAAAAATACATAAAAAAACACACTCTTTGCTGTGTAAATGCTCTGATTGGTCATTATTCTAATGCTGACATGACTGCTGATCATGTGACCCTCAGATGTTTGTGGCCCCGCCCCCTGGCCCTATGTTAAGCTATAATAAGAATAAACAGATGAAGCCACTGACCACCAGGCCGGAGGTGAGCGCCACCACGTTGGAGATGGCGTACTCCATGGCTCGGGCCTGCTTGTGGAGGTTAATGTGTCGCAGCACCACGCCGTGCACCAGCGCTGCCAGCATGAAGTTAACGTGACCCAGCAGGAGCACGCTCAGACCCATCTTCATCAGGACCTTTGGCTCCTCCAGGCTGGCACAACACAACCCTTAAAGAGACAGAGACAGGATGACATCACACATCATCACTGAGTTAATCATTAAAGTAATCACCATGATGACATCACACTGGTCAAGGACCGTGAGAGCAAACAAACACTGACTCATAACATATCAGACCACGTCCTCCCCCCCAAACCACTGTACAACTAAATAAGTACAAAAGGACAAGAAAAACACAATATCACAGAAATATGTACAACATCAAAACTAAAATAATTCCAACAACACAAAAGAACAACTAAAATACAGGAAAATATACAGAATTACAAACAAAAATGTATAAAATTACTCCTAACAGACAAAAGAACAACAAAAACACACAAAAGACAGGAAAATATACAAAATGACATAATTACATACCATAACAGTAGAAGTGTGTATTGCATGGCATCTGGCGATGCGATTCATATCCCGATACGATACGATATATCCCGATAATAAAGTATAAGGTGATTATTGCGATTTTTTTTTTTTAAATATATGACTTAAAAAACTAATCTGTACATGTGTACACCATGAGAACATTATGTATGAAATATTTTATTAGCATATTTTACACTCAAAACATTTGCTTTAACGTGCCATGTGCCAACAACTTCAAATAAATAACATACAATCTGCCCGTGGGTTTTAAACTAACTTTGACTTTAGTGCAACTTAACTGAGGTTTATGTCTAGAACAACAAATAAATACAGAACGTTAGTATTTTTTAGATTTTATTGAAAAAACACAAGCTGGTCAACATGACCTGAGGTGTGTTCCATAAAGGAGGGTTAACAAACTCTGAGTCTATCCATAAACTCTGGGTCAACATACCCAGTGATGGGAAACTCTGTTTATCTGATTCCATTACAGCTGGTATGAAGTGGGTCAATCAGCCCTGAGTATGTAAACCTTGGGTTACTTACGTGCACGTGCGCGATAAAAAGCCATCATCAATGGATCAGAGATTTACTTGAGCTGCCATGACAACCAAACGGAAGAAACTGATTTATTCACCGTAACGGGTGAAATAAGTCGGTGTTTGATGAATATGATCCTGTTCTAAAGGTGTGTTCAGTCTTCAGTGACTATAGTGGCTTAAATCACCCATAATTAGTCACACTTTTTGGTCACTTCATCACTTTATTGCTTCAGTGACGTGACGAGCTGTGAATAATAATAATAAAATGTGTCTGAGGAGACGTGTCAGCAGCATAGGATGTCTGCATAGAGAGTCCTCCTGTTACACTGGATATTAAGACAGTAAATGCTGCTTCATATCACATCATTTATATTGATTTTTAATGTAATATTGTCGCCAGAATCATCTCAACGTCCTAAAAAATGTCATAAAAAAACACTGAAGTGGGACGAGAACCTGTGACCCATCGCTTCCAAAGGCAGCGTCACAATTCACTGTGTCATCATAACTTTAAAGATATGTGATCTACAGATTTAACTGTATAATAATATAAAAACAATAAACGAGCCTTAAAAATAGATTAATTTAAATGATCATCTCCTCCTTTATATTATCCACAGGTTTGTATCCAGTGAACTTTACTACAGACGTCAGTAGATGTTTTAATGTAGATCAACCTCTCAGTGTGTTTCACTTAATGATCTACATCTACAATGTTAGAAAGAAAATTACCGTTTAATAATTAAAAATTCCAAAAAAACATAAATAAACACAACATTAGTAATGATGTGAACACGTCTGTGGTGTGTGATGTTACTAATGTGTTTCAGAGAAAAGTGTTAAGGTTCATTAAAGTGTTCAGGTGGGCGGAGCCAGGTAGAAACCCAGGGTTTCTTTGATAAAACCTGCCAGCGACCAGGTTTAGTTCACGGGCCATGTTGCCATGGTAACATACTCAGAGTTTGAACATAACCCGCTTTATGGAACACCCCTCTGGTTTCAGCGCTTCTTTGTGAGGTTATAATGTCTCCTGCAGTGGAAAAGACGTTAAATAAAGGTTAAAAATAAATAAATAATAAAATTAAAAAAATGATATGGATGCATTTTGAATCGATCTGAGTATCGCACGTAATATTGCGATATATCGCCGAATCGATTTTTTTCAACACCCCTACATAACAGACATTAACCAATTCCAAAACATACAATTAAACAAAATTAAAAAAACACACAACATGACAGAATAATTTACTAAATGTCTCAAAATCATACAAAATTACAGAATAAACAAAATGACTAAAAATATGCAAAACGACTCCAAAAATACACAACATTGTTCACAAAAATACATTTGAATTTCATTTAAGTTTATTGGAAAATCAACAATGTATTGAATAAAAATAGAAACTAAACTAAAATGACGCTTGTGTCAAGACCTGTCGACAATTTAGGTTCAACATTTTTGTCAAAGAAATAACACTTTTAATATTAGTTATGAGACAATAAATGTTTGCAAGTAATTTTCACTTCATGCACAATCATTTAGAGTTAACACTGTGACTAAACAGTTACAAATATGTGATATAAAGTGAGTCAAACTTTTAGATAGAAAAGCTAAATGTGATTGTAAATATGATCTTAATAAAATTGTATTAACACACACAATGACAATAAACATAGACAAAAGGACAACTAATTAAAATATATAATACAAATAAATATACACAAAAAGACAACTAATTATAAATATAATACAAAATAAATATACACTAAAGGAGATTAAAAATACACAAAACATGCATGGATGATCACATAATCAAAAAGGGAAACAAAATTACACAAAATGACTCACAGAAAAATACACAAAGTATATAAAATAATAAAAAATAAATACAATCAAAAAATCAATACAATAAGACATTTTTTTTAACAAAAATATACACAAAAAGACACTAAAGGAAAACAATCATCAGTCTTTGAGGACACAAGATGCCAAGAAAATGCACCAAATGACTCCAAATATTTAAAATTACGTAAAAAAAAAAAAAAAGTAAAACAAACAAACCAATGATTTAAAAAGAATTTTAAAAATTACCTAAATACACAAAATTATTTTTTTTTTTAAATAAAGGTAAACATATACAAAATGCCAAAAAATACACAAAAACTGCACAAAATTATTTTTATAAAAGACAAATCTACACAAAATGACCAAAATATACACAAAAATACAAAAAATGATTTTCCTCGTGTTTATGCTCTGATTGATTATTATTCTAATGTTGATCATGTGACCCTCACATCAGATACAGTCACGTGTTTGTGGGTCCTGCTGCGATAACAGGTTTAAAACAGGTTTAAAACAGGTTTAAAACAGGTGTAAAACAGGTGTAAAACGGATGTTTTAAAAGATGTGAAACAGGTGTAAAACTGATGTGAAAAGAGTGTTTAAACAGGTGTTTAAAAAGATGTGAAACGTGTGTGTTCTGGTGCTGTTTACCTGAAGCTGCCATGGTGTGTGTGTGTGTGTCAGCTCATCGCTCATCTGTGTGTGTGCGTGTGTGTGTGTGTGTGTGTGACAGCGCGTGTTCAAACGGAACTTCTCAGGCCGGTTCGACAGCAATTCACGAGCTGACACCTGTGCAGAGTGGCTTTCAAAATAAAATGCTCAAAGGTGCAGCTTTCTAAATACAGTGTTGATTTTTCACAGCTCAAAGCAGCAGAATATCTATTTATAGTTTATTCATTTATTTATTACTCTACAACCACTCAGAAACATGTGTACGTGGCAATTAAAAGTTGAGTTGAAGTATTTTAGTTTTATTTTGAAACAGAAGTTGCTAATTAAATGTTTTGCATGATTTCAGACCGAAACCTTGACGTATGTGGGCGCAGGCTCCACCCATTTTAAAGAAATGATCTTCATTCAATAATTATCACCTTAACTTAACTTTGGCTGCTTTTATTTATTTATTGCAAGTTTATATATATATATATATATATATATATATATATATATATACATACACACACACACACACACACACACACACACACACAATGATTAATTAATCAATCCATTAAAACATTATTGGTGTTTTTTTGGTCACATTATTTCTTTTAATATATTTTTAAATTCAACTGTTGTTCTAGCCACAAACAAACAAAAAAAAAAAACATTAATCTCAATAATAATAATAATAATAATATATTTAGGATAAAGGTAATACTGTAGGTGCCCTCAAGTGGAGACATGGTGTATTATCACATGAAAACATGTTAAACATCATCAAAGAAAAGAAGTCAGGCTGATGAACTGATGAACAACTGAAACATTAAAGTGACTTAAATGATTTTTATTCACCTTGTATTTAGTCTTTACTTACATTAATTATCATCATTTACAAAAAACATCACATCATCACTGACACTGAACAAAGATGTTATTTATTATTTAATATATATTGTTTCTTTCTCTGCAGCTCATTTAAACAACTAACAATTGTTTTTTTTTTTTATGTTGATTTGGAGAACCGCCTCTTACTCTTTTATTTCCTTTATCTATGTCATTTTTTGCCTTTTGTTGTCATTTTGAGTTTTTAATTGTCATTTAGTGTTTTTTTAGTCATTTTTGAACGACTGTCATTTATTTTGTGAATTTTGTGGTAGTTTTATGGGTGATTTGCGGTCATTTTGTGTATTTCGTTATTTTTTTCATGTTTTTTGTAGTCTGTGTATTTAATAGACTGTGTTTTTGAGACATTAAAGTAATACATAGTTTTCTTTTATTTCGTGTATTTCATTTTCATTGTGTGTTTTCGTAGTCATTTGGTGAATTTTTCTTGTTTTGGGTGTATTTCTTTCATGTATTTAATCAGAATTTTGCATGTTTTTTGGAGTTATTTTGAATATTATCTGTAATTTTTTTCTCCTGTGTTTTTGTAGTCATTTTTTGTATTTTTCTTGTTTGTTTGTATGTTTTGTTATTGTTTTGTGCATTTTTGGAGTTTTTTCCAAACAGTTTTTAAAAATGTTACATGAGAGCTGCTCTGGGTTTTATTGTGCATTTCCAAATTGTATCTATAATGAGCGCGGACGAAGTATCGATACTTTTACTTTGAGTACTGAACACGAGTACTTTAACCACCTCTGGATGATGGTGTTAGTTGTTGATGAATCCAGTTGAATGATAAAATATGGATTACTAAAGGTAGGATTACTTTTCCTAGGCTGTGTGGGAGGATTTACAGATGACTCTGTGCTTCGGTGGAGACGTGTCCCTGATGAAGCTTCATCTTCACCATCCTCAGAGCGATCAGATACAGGATCTCACAGATGTTGAGGACCACACACAGGATGGAGGCCCCCACCATGAAGTAGGTGAAGATGGTTTTCTCTGTGGGTCTGGATATGTAGCAGTCCACCAGGTTGGGACACGGGCTGACGTCACACTGGACCTTCCTGGGCAGTTTGAAGCTGTGGTAGATGTAGTGCAGCAGGTAGAGGAAGCTGATCTCCAACCCACTTTTAATGAAGAGGCTCATCAGGTAGGTCCACCACAGACCCCCATGCTTCTGACCCGGGTTGTGGTACAGGCGTCTGTCCTGGCCGTGCTTGGCCCGGTGCTTGCGTTCTCTGTCTTCTCTGTAGGCCACATGGAGGACCACCATGAAGGAGGGGCAGGTGACGAAGATGAGCTGCAGGGCCCACAGGCGGATGTGGGAGATGGGGAAGTAGCGGTCGTAGCAGATGTTGGTGCAGCCGGGTTGGAGGGTGTTGCAGTCAAAGTGACCCTGGTCGTCGCTCCACACCCGCTCTGCAGCCACAACGTAGACCAGCACCCGGAACACGAACACCACAGATAGCCAGATACGTCCAAAGGCGGTGGAGTACTTGTTGACCCCGCTGAGGAGACCCTCCAGAAACTTCCAGTCCATCACTTTGAGTTGGTTTGGTTTCCTTTAACTGAGAGTAAAATAAAGAATAAATTAATTGATCATAAAAAAACATCCTTTGTTTCAGCAACATTATGGTAAGTTGAGGCAGTATTATGAAAAATTGTCTTCATAATAGTTTAGCTACAGTGATATAAATTCCTTTAGCCTCATTCAGAGGTTGAAAAAGTTCTGTTTCCTCCATCCCTTGTTATTCCACATTTTGTAAAAAGTCAGCTCCAAACGGGCGAGTTGGATTTTTCTCCCAATATTACGTCATAAGCTGGAAACTCCTCCTCCTGACAATCCTGGCTCCTCCTACGCTATAAGAATGTGAGCTCCTCACAGCTAAAACAAACACTGTGGTTTAAAATAGAATATACATTATACTTTGTTGTCATATATGTAAAGCTACAAATGCTAAATGTGTTCTCTGCATTTAGCCCCTCCCTAAGGAACAGTGGGCAGCCACGATGTAGCACCCAGGGAGCAGTTATAATCAGTTCCATTTTTAGTAGCTGTTATACCACCTCGTTTTGAGATGATCTGACATGTTTGTGACCCAATGCGACGCATCAGTTGGACAAAACAATAGACTATCACCTTAAATGAGCATAGGGCAGGATTTGAGAAAAAACTTATTTTAATGCTAATGGTTGATGGCGCGCTCTAAACCAAAGAGAATGAGCCCACACACATTTCTACCTATTGCCTTTAAAAGATTGTGTAATATATTTTGTATTGATTTTCAGTCTGATTTTTCTGCGCATTCACGACGGCTTGGAGAGACGTCCCAATAACCCGGAAATAAAAAAGAATGAGAAAAAAAGAAAAAGGGCATGGAGACTGAAAGACATTACAGAATGGTTCAGTTGTACAAACATGTTACATGTTTAAGATTATTTAAAGCTAGTAAAATAGGAACATGATGATTTCCTACATTTCATACATTTAAACTGGTAGCCCTTTGGACTATTCACTAGCTTTGAAGTAGTTTGCTATTTCAGAAAGGTTGATGACCTCTGTTTTAGATCATCTAAAGAAGATATGAGCAACTGGTGGCGTAGGGGCCAAATGCGGCCCTCGGCCTAATTTTGCGCGGCACCCAAAAGTAAACACACAAAATGACTCCAAAAATATTTTAAAAAAACAGTAACAAAAACAGACAAATTGACTCTAAGATTTCACAAAATGAGAGAAAATACGCAAAATTATATTAAAAAGACACACACAAAAAAAAAGAAAACAAACAAAATGACTAAGAATGCACTAAATTACAGAAAATATACACAAAATAACAAAAAACACGCAAAATAACAACAACAACAACAAAAATACTCTAAAACACAAGGAATAACAACACTCAAAATGACAAAAGCAGAGAATACAAAAGCACAAAGTCACCAGCAGGTGGTGCTGTAGAAGCAGCCAAACATTATGTTCTAGATACTGTTCTATCCACAATACCTGCAGGATCATCTTCAAAATCAAAGTTCTTCTTCATTTTGACATTGTTTATCAGCTCACCAAATGTCATTTTCATTTGTTTAGAACGTTTTGACACATCCTGCTAACAAACATCCACATTAACAGAAAACATTAGCTCCTTGGTTTAGGTATTGATTCAAGAAACCTACAAAATGACAACAAAAACACAGAAAAGGGGAACAAAAACATGCAAAATGACACCAAAAACACACATAAACCTTTGTTCATTCCTGTGTTGTGACTGAAAAACACACAATTATAGAAAAATATACAAAAGGACATATACATTCACAGAATTATATATAAAACAACAAAAACACACACAATTTAACAAACAGCCCCAGCTTAGACTACAAAAATACACACAAATAACTAAGAATTTACAAAATGACGACAAAAATATACAAAATGACTGAAAAACGAACAATTAAAAATATATATACAAAAGGGCATCAGAAAAAGCATAATAACAATTTAAAATGACAACAAAAATACACAAATTTAACATTAAAAAATAGACAAGATGACTATAAATACACAAAAATAAAAGAGAATTTACAAAACGCCCACAACTTGGGTGGATCAAAGAATGGATGGATGGAATTTACAAAATGACAACAAAAATACACAAAATGACAAAAAGAATACACAATTTAAAATTATTGAATTCACAGAAGGAAAAGGTTTAGTTTTTTCTGAATTGATTAGATAAAAAAATAATTTAAAATTCTATTTTATGGCAAATATTTAAAACTAAAAAATATTTCCTATAAAAACAGAAAAAAGGGCCAATTTTTATTTCCTTATTTTTATCTCATCAACTCAGAAAAACTAAACTTTTTTCTTCTGTGAATGCAATAACCTTCCATAGAAAAACACACAATTAAAGAAAAATATATAAAATGACAAAAGTTGCACAAGATGGCTACATTACACAAAACTAAAGGAAAATTACCAAAATGGCAACAAAAATTTTGCACACAAGACGACCATAAGAAAAATAGAAAAGTAAATAAAAGCACAAAACCACACAAAGCCTTTGTTGTTTGCTCTATGAATGCTTTGATTGGACATTAGCGCTGACATGAATGTTGATCATGTGACCCAATCATGTGATTAAAGTTGTTTATCTCTGTTCTAAATGTTAAAACTCTATTTTCTCGATGGTTAAAAGTTAAAACAGTGATAAAAAGTGTCTCACCTGTAGATCTCACTTCATGGTGTGTGTGTGGTTCACTGAGCCTGTGGGGTAAGGTCATTACTAACTGATAAGATGAACCTTTCTGCATCTAAAGCTGCAGGAGGTGGAGTCCAGGGGGTGTCGCACAAAACCAGGACAAATGATAAAGCCTGGAAAAATCAGCTATCCTGGATAAACTTATCCCCAAGTCGGTTAAGGGTTAGGGTTAGAAATATTTTATTATAAGGTGGATACAAAAAGAGAGGGCAGTGTTACACCTGGGTGAGGGGTAAGATATTTGGGATCAGCGTGTCTAAGGTTTAGCCCAGTACGAGTTTATCCCACAGCCCAAGGCCAGTGCATCCATGACCTATGTTTGGGCATGAACCGCTACTGCGAACCCAAGCGCCGCCCCATGCCTGAAAATGCAGCCAGGCCAGCAGAAAGAGCGGGGGCCAACCCCCACGACCGAGCAGCCCCCCAGACGGCCCCAAGATCCCAAGCCAAGAGGCAGTCATCACCCCCACATGCACACTCGAGAAAGCCCCAAGCTCATTTATTATTATTATTATTATTATTATTATTATTATTATTATTATTATTATTATTATTATTATCAAAAATTAAGGGATCATTAGTGGATACACAGCGTTTACTTCACACGGTTTTATCTACACACACAGGCTACATATCTTCTTCTTTTTTAAATCAAACAATAAGCTTTTCAATTGTGTTATTTGTGGGATAAAGTGTAAAAATAAAGTGTTTGGATACGATCGCCTCACAGATTTTTATTGTTATAATCCTGATTTTTTTATTTTTTTATTTTGTTAGATCTCTCCTGCTGACTAATGCTAACCATTTCTTTCTAATCTCTGGTTTGTTTAGGAAGCCAAACATTTGACCTCCTTTATCAGAACGATTGGAGCATCCCCATACAGCACAGCAGCAAACTGCATCACAAGTTATTGATGTTTCTGACTTTGTTAGACATTTATTTAATGAATTTATCTTGGTACATAAGTGCATAGTAAAAAATCTAATGTGTATTTTTATGAACATAATAAATATGTTTTCAATGTGTCCTGTCTGGATGTGGTGTTTTTTAATGACCCCCCCCCCCCCCCTCCTGCCTTTTCTTTTAAAGAATAATAATAATACATATTAACACATTTTTAACCAAATTAATGTTGGCTTTTACTATGTCAAAAAAGCAGGTATGGTAGCTGTTTACACTAATTATTAATACAAATTTACATTAGGAAAAAAATATTTATGGAACTACATAAACATATTGTATCTACACATGATGTTGTACTGTATCAATATTGTCAATCAATGCAGTTATTGATGACAAATTACCAAAAATCCCAGTTATGTCACTAGGAATCAATGGATTCGAA
This sequence comes from Gouania willdenowi, assembly GCF_900634775.1. Classification (NCBI taxonomy): domain Eukaryota; kingdom Metazoa; phylum Chordata; class Actinopteri; order Blenniiformes; family Gobiesocidae; genus Gouania; species Gouania willdenowi. The sequence goes on along the minus strand of NC_041054.1, from coordinate 30,607,057 downwards.
TGAGCCGCCACTAACTTCAGGGAACAAATTCAGTCTTACATGAATCACGTGACAGTGAAGGATTTTGGACTTCTGTTGTCACAACTCTCTGTCTGTCTGTACGGCTCTGACTCTGCTGTAGACACCATTAAGGACAGAAGAAGATGAAAATAAAAGTTCACTTCTGTTTCTAATGAGCAGCAGTGAATCCTCGTCGCCTTTATTCATCTTCTCTATATAACGGTGGCTACGAAACAGCAGAGTGGGAACGGACGTCGCCCCCTGTGGCCACAGATTTTTTCAAGTAACAGTTTTATATTATCATCTTTCAGAAAATAAAAGAGGTTTACATCGACTTGTTTTAAGTTTTACTGATTTTTAGATCAACCCAAAGCAGCACAAATTGTCATTTTGACTGAAAAAGCTGCTAAATGATCCTGAATGCTTCACTTCCTATTGAACTATATGGACTAAAAGGGGCTTTTCACGTCACCAATGATGTCATTTCAACATGGCGGCGCACAGGGTACAGTAGTCCCAGTTTTAGAAGCGAATAAAAGGAATATAGTGTAAAATAATGCTTTTCGGCCACATTTGTAAAAACAGTTGAGAATCCCTTTAAGGAACGAATGATAAATATATTTTTTTGACTAGAGTTTGTGGGATGTCCTGATAATGTTTTGAAATGACATGAAACGTAGTTGGACAGAATATTTTGGTGTCACCTCATTGACCAATATGCAGTGTTAAAGTTGAGAAAGAAGTCCTAGCTCCACAGTTCTTATCGCTTTCATTGTCCACATGTCACGTTGGTTATTCATGGAGAATTAAAGAGAAGCACCACCTTTATTTAAGCAGCACCCAGAGATTAGACTGTGGACGTACGTGAAGATAATGCTCGTCACACCTCAATAATACACACAGGTGTAAATCACCAAAGAATGCAGAACGTGAGTCATGGGTGGTCCCACTGGTTATCCATGAAGGAGTGCTGATGGTTATAAATATTTTAGTATTCTTGTGTTTACATTTGGGTCCAACCCCAAGTAAATAATCCAATATATTAGTATCCAAATCAATACTTTTTACTGTAATCAGTCTTTTATTGATTAGAAATCATTAAACACACGCTCACCTTTACATTCCTTTGGTTTTGGCTCACAAATAAAACAATAAATGTCATTAACAGTGATTCTGTTGTGTTGGATTTCTGCCTGCATCATTGTCTTCTTTCTTATAGCAGTAGCATTAACATTAGCCTAGCATTAGCTTAGTATCAGCCTAGAATGAGCATTATCCAAGTATTAGCCTAGCCAATGAACCCTCTGTGAAATAATGCAGAACATGATGAAATAGGTTGAAGGACTTGAAACAATCTAAATAAAGTTGAAACAAGTTTAAAAACTTTAAAAAGTTGAAAAATGTTAAATGGAAATGAATACATTAATACTTTGAAATCTTATACAAGACTAAAATACAACTAAAATAGGGCAGTAAGTTCATTTTAAAGATTTTTCAAGGCCAGACAGTTACAACCACATGATATTTGATACTTTGATTAACAGAATAATCTAAAATATTTATATTTCCTGAAGAAAATGCAAGTGAGGATGCAGGTGCTGTCCCGCATCGTTAAACACTGCATTAGCATTAACCTAGCATTAGTATTAGCATTAAGATTAACCTATTATTAAATTATCATTAGCCTAGCATTAATTTTAACCTAGCATTAGCATTAACTAAGCATTAGCCTAACATTAGCATTAGGAAAGTATTGGATTAGCAACAGCATTAACATTAGCATTAGAATTAACTAAGCATTAACTTAGCATCAACCTAGCATTAAATTAACATTAGCTTAGCATTAGCCTAGCATTATTATTAACATTAATCTAGCATTAACTTAGCATTAGCCTAGCAATACCTAGCATTTCAAAGTAACCTAGCATTAGAATTAGCTTAGCATTATGAATATATTAGCATTGACATTAGGAAAGTATCATTAACAAAATCATTAACAATTAACCTAGCATTAACATTAGCCTAACATTAGCATTAGCTTAGCATCAACCTAGCATTAGCATAGCGTTAACAATTAACCTAGCGTTAACATTAACTTCGCATTAAGATTAGCAGTATGGAAGTATTAGCTTAGCAAAACATTTAAATTAGCCTAGCATTAGCTAAACATTAACCTAGCATTAACTTAGCATTAACCTAGAATTAACATTATTCTAGCATTAACCTAGCATTAACTTAGCATTAGCCTAGAATTAACATTATTCTAGCATTAAGCTAGCATTAGCACTAGCCTAGCATTAACACTAGCCTAGCATTAACACTAGCCTAGCACTAGCACTAGCCTAGCATTAGCATTAGCACTAGCCTAGCATTAGCACTAGCCTAGCATTAGCCTATCCAATAAACCCTCTGAAATAAGGCAAAAGATATGATGAAAGTTGTTGAAATAAGTTGAAGGATTTGAAACATCTAAATAACACTGAAAAAGTGATTCTGCTTTGTCTTCTTCCAGCTTTTCTTACGTTCTGTCCCCCATCCCGTATGGAGGAGCTGAACTGGACCGGTCCATCATGGACTGGTCCATCTTGAACTGGTCCATCATGGACTGGTCCATCTTGAACTGGTCCATCTTGAACTGGTCTATCTGGGTTACCCCGCTGTAGGGCGAGCTGTGTGTCCCGTTCAAGGGCGTTCTGATCATGGTGAAGGCGTTTCCTGTTCCACAGGAAGTTGTTCCTCCTCTGCAGCTCTCCCAGAACCTTTTCCCACACAGGTAGATGATCTCACAAAGCGACAGCAGAATGCACACAAAGCTGGTGACTACCATGAAGATGGTGAAGATCTTTTTCTCAGTGGGCCTGAGGGACAACGTGGAAAGGGGAGGAGTTTAAACACAAAAACATTAGAGAAGTTATTCACTGGTGAAACAAACTTTGTGGATCTTGTGTGTTCTAGGTGTAATTTGCATTCGTTTGAAGTAATTTTTGTATATTTTGGTTATCGTTTTGTATATTGTTCTGTTATTTTGAGTTTTTGTAGTGGTTTTGAGTGTTTTTGTGAATTTGAGGAGTTATTTTGTGTGTTTTTGCACATTTAGATTATCATTTCATATGTTATTTTTGTATTTGTTTTGTGTGATTTAGGAGTCATTTTCATTTCTTTGGAGTCATTTTGTCTATTTTGAGTGTTTTTTTAGTCATTTTTGGTATTTTTGCTGTTGTTTGTGTGGTTCCTTACCTGGCTATGTAACAGTCCACCACATTGGGACAGGGATCTTCTCTACATTTGACCACTGGGGGGAAGAAGGTGGCCTCATAGATGTAGAACAGAAGGAAGATGAACACCACGTCCACTGAGATCTTGAACATGAGGCTGAGGAAGTATGTCCACCACAGGCCTCCTCGTTTCTTGCCTGTGTCGTCGTACAGGGGGGGACAGTCCTCGCCGTGCTTCTGCCGATGTTTGCGTTCGCGGTCGTCTCTGTAGGACACGTGGAGTGTCACCAGTAGGGACGGACACGTGACGAAGATCAGCTGCAGGGCCCAGAGGCGGGTGTAGGCCACGGGGTAGTAGTGGTCGTAGCACACGTTCTGACAGCCGGGCTGACGCGTGTTGCAGTCAAAGTCCTTCTGCTCATCGCCCCACACCTTCTCACAAGCCACCAGGAACACCAGCAGTCTGAAGATGAAGATGATGGCCAGCCAGATACGGCCGAAGGCTGTGGAGTACTTGTTGACCCCACTGAGGAGGCCCTCCAGGAAGCCCCAGTTCATCTTTTATTGATCACTGCTCACACCAGCTCACAGAACGCTCTGGAACAACGCTCTGATTCCTTCTTGGTACCGTTGGAATAGAGGGAGGGAGAAGAAGGAAAGCAAACACACACACACACACACACCCTTCCAGGACAAGGAGTCGGCAGCACGGGTAAAATATAATGAAATGTAAGACATTTTGTCTCATCTAGAACTGGTCAATGTGAACATATATTAGTAATGCTGATGGTCAATCCTTTGGCGTGCTTGTGTGACTCCTCCCACCCCTGTGACAGTGTAACAGTGTCAGTTTGGATAGATTCTTTCCAGGAGTCTCTTCTGCAATATTATGAGTCTGTGTGGCTTCAATTGTAACTAAGTCCATATTTCTAGTGCAATATAATGTTTCACCTTAAGGGGGCGCTGCACTTATTCCAGGGTTAGAAGCGAGTAAGAGGAAAAGAACTTAAGCAGAGGGGAGAATGTGCGTAGGGCCAGATTTGAATGGGGACGCCCACATTTCAGGACCAAAAAGAGCGCACCATCAAAAACAATGTGGCTTTTTGGACTTACCCCCATGGGAGAATAGAGCCCTTAAAGAGGCAGATATCCTATGTACAAATCGTACATACTTTTATTACTTATTTTGTAGTGTGGAATGTTAGAAAAGTCTTGATCAAGTGATGTTACTCAAACATAGAACAATAGTCAGCAACAGTAGGGATGAGAAAAACATATTATTAACCGATTGGTTACATACATTTTAACCTTCAACACAATATCTACAGTATTCTACAATTGAATGAAATAAATAAATTATTGGAGTGCTTATATTGGAGATTTTAGATGCAGTCCGATAAAATCCTGTACTCCTTTTCTGGCTGATATCAGACCAATATCAATATCGGATGGGACACCCCTAGTACAGTTAGTATCAAACACTTGATTTTTGCACCATGGCTGTGTTTTTGCCTTCGCACAGCCATAAAACAACATGACCCACACTGTTCACCCTCCACTAAGAATTACTGAGTTAACTTGACCAGCTGAAGCTAAAAGCTAACAGGAGTAGTTTTCGTTTTTATTACCAGAGCAAAATAAAAGATAAAAGTGAAAATATTAACATGTATCCAGTCTAAACCTCCTGTTAAAAATTGTATTTTTGAGTGACCTCAATCATTTTTGTTTCATTTAAGCATGTTTGTCTTGGGCAGAGGTTCCCAACCTTATTTCGATTGTGACCTAATTTTTATATCCCAAATTTTGGGCGATGCCACATCATTTATTTTGAGGATTCATTTTTGTTATACTGTGTATGTCATTTTTCTCTCTCTCTTTCTTCTATTTAAACTATATTTGTATAAGAGAAAGTGAAGGTACAGTTGTTTGTAGAAATAAATTAAAAAGAATAACGAAAATATGTTAATATAGTAAAAATTAATAATGTAATAAATGCTGTCTTTTATTTTGATGGCTGTCCTCCGCCGTCGGTCACAGCCATAGAGCTGCGACAACGGAAGTTCGAAATGCTTGACCGTCACGTGATTCATGTAGACTCAATTTGTTCCCGGAAGTTATTAGAAACGCTGATTATAATAATAATAATAATAATAATAATAATAATAATATCCAATATGCTTATTTCAACGTCTTACCGGTCAAAATGCATCACAAATTGTCTAATCCGCACTAGCTTCATTGCGCTACAACAGTCAAATGCTCACTTCCGGGAACGATTGTGAGGCTCCATGTAAAAAAGACGAACCATTGGAGTGACCGAAGTTGTCGCAACTCTCTGTGCTCGTGCACAGGCTAGCACAGCTAGCTTAGCTTAGCTCGTGTAGTAGCACAGCGTGTCCTGAGCGGTGTCCGCTCTGTCAGTAGCACTAGCACTAGCATGCTCTAACCAAGCACAGCATAGCACCAGCTTAGCTTAGCTTAGCTCGTGTCCGTGTGTGTCTACAGCTCCTCGAGCCCGGTGAGCAGAGCCATGCGACAGTGGTGCGTGCCCGTGCCCATCGCGACCCCGAGGACCGAGCCACTCCCGGGGCGCCTGCCTGGGTCCCCCCCTCCACCCCCTACAGGTAAACCAGCTGGAGGAGAACAAAAGTCAAACTCTGGTGCTTGACCACCACAGCGTGTCCTTATGACGTCACCAGGTGAACTTTGACGTGGTTTAAAACATGTGGTTACACTTGTGTTAGAAAGTGTTAAACAGAATATAAAGCTATGGCTCTGTTGGGTGTGTATGTGATGTTATGTTTTGTTATGTGATGTTGTGTGATGTTGTGTGATGTGGTGTTTTGTGGTGTTATGTATGTGATGTATGTGATTTTAGGTTATGGTATGTAAGTATGTATGTATGTGATGTTAGGTTATCTTGTGTGTGTGATGTTAAGTTATGTTATGTTGTGTATGTGATTTTAGGTTATGGTATGTATGTATGTATGTATGTATGTATGTATGTATGTATGTATGTGATGTTAGGTTATCTTGTGTATGTGATGTTAGGTTATGTCATGTTGTGTATGTGATTTTAGGTTATGTTATGTATGTATGTATGTATGTATGTATGTATGTATGTATGTATGTGATGTTAGGTTATCTTGTGTATGTGATGTTAGGTTATGTCATGTTGTGTATGTGATTTTAGGTTATGGTATGTATGTATGTATGTATCTATGAATGTATGTATGTATGTATGTATGTGATGTTTGGTTATGTTGTGTATGTGATAAGTTATGTTGTGTAGTGATGTTGGGTTATGTTGTGCATATGATGTTAGGTTATGTTGTGTATGTGATGTAGGGTTATGTTATGTTGTGTACTGTATGTGATTTTAGGTTATGTATGTATGTATGTATGTATGTGATGTTAGGTTATCTTGTGTATGTGATGTTAAGTTATGTTGTGTATGTGATGTGATGTTATGTATGTATGTATGTATGCAAGTATGTGATTTATGTGATGTTAGATTATGTTGTGTATGTGATGTTAGGTTATGTTGTGATGTTAGTAGGGACGTAACAAATAATCGTAAGGCAGTTAAAAATCAATTCATAGGTATCACGGTTGACATCAATACATGACATGAATCACAGTACTTTTTTTAACCAGCAGAGGGCGCTATTTATATTTATTTTTCTCTTGTCCAGAAGCGTAGGCGGCGGGCAGAATCTGCTACTGCTTTCTGGCCGCCTTCTACTCTTAAACATGTTCATAAATGATTCCTTACCCCTTTAGCACCGAAATAATATCTGTAATATTATGTGAATATCTGTAAAAGTCATGTTTTTCTATTAGCTCTGTCTGCTAGTGTAGCATCTCTTCTTCACTGCAAGAATATCTGCATGCCAACCGACCACTGGGTTACCAGTGCCCTCCGCTGGTCCAAACAAATATATGACGTAAATCAGTGAAATGACTGTTTTTTTTAAAGTCCAATTGTTAAGGCACAAAAAACATTTTCAGTTGCAGTTTTAAAATGAAAAAGAACTATTATGCAGTTTTGCATTGTTTACTATAGGACTAGAACTTAAATTAATAGACGACTTCTTCATTTGTATTATTCTTTTATTTATTTCATTCAAGATTTATTTTTAGTTAAATTGAATTGTTTTGAATAGTTTATCAAGGGATTCTTTTGACAATGAAAAATAAAAGGAAAATAGTACAGTATTTTCTGTTTTTTTTCCCCAAAAAAAATAAAGGAACATTTTTCAGTCATAATTTGTCTACAGTCCCATTTGGTAAAATAAATCGTGAGAGAATCGTATCGTGAACCCAGTATCGTGAATCGAATTGTATCAGGAGTTGAGTGAATCGTTACATCCCTAGATGTTAGGTTATGTTGTGTAATAATGTTAGTTTATGTTGTGTAGTGATGTTCGGTTATGTTGTGTAGTGATGTTATGTTGTGTAGTTGTGTAGTGATGTTAGGTTGTGTAGTGACGTTAGGGTGAGTAGTGATGTTAGGTTATGTTGTGTAGTGATGTTAGGTTGTGTAGTGATGTTAGGTTATGTTGTGTAGTGATGTTAGGTTATGTTTTGTATATGATGTTAGGTTATGTTGTGTATATGATGTTGGGTTATGTTGTGTAGTGATGTTAGGTTAGGTTGTGTGGTGATGTTGGGTTATGTTCTGTAGTGATGTTGGGTTGTGTTGTGTAGTGATGTTCGGTTGTGTAGTGATGTTAGGTTAGGTTGTGTATATGATGTTAGGTTATGTTGTGTATTTGATGTTAGGTTAGGTTGTGTATATGATGTTAGGTTGTGTATATGATGTTTGGTTGTGTAGTGATGTTAGGTTATGTTGTGTAGTGATGTTAGGTTGTGTATATGATGTTAGGTTATGTTGTGTAGTGATGTTTGGTTGTGTTCTGTATGCTGGGGCTGATCCTCCTTTTGATTCCATCCTGATCAAGGTTAGCACTAAGTGCTCGTGCCAAGCTACTTGAAAGTGTGCCAGAAGCTAGACTGACCCAGGTTGTTCAGAGGAGACTGCAGAATCAGTCTCTCTCTCTCCCCCCCCCCCCCCCCCCCCCCCATGGTCACGTGACGATCAAGCTTTACTTTTCGTCTATTATTAATTCCTCTATTGTTTGTCAGAAAATGATCTAAATTTAAGTGTTCTAAATATAGCTGCTGTCTATGTAAACGTTCAGTTTGTTGCTCCTTGTGTGTGTGTATATGCGTGTGTGTGTCAGGGGTGTGCATTTCAAAGCGTCTGACGATGAGATTCTATTTGCATGTTGCGATACAATATATCTCGATACTAAACAATACAATAGGCATCGCCAGGGTTCTCACCAGGAATCTTTCACAGCATAACGGGATCTCGTGGAGCGCCATTGGTGGTGAAAATGTAGAAATGTATAACTCTCTGAGGACCAAATTTAGTGAAGTAAAGCTAAAGTTGTTTTTTTTTTTTAAATCTTTGTAACAGCCTTACTTTAAAGCTAAAAGTTCTTTGTTGAATTAGTGAAGGTGATGATGAATGTAGTTATAGTCATGCTTGGAATATACAGTGGTGGGAAAAAATGTTTTCCTTCTTCCAGATTTCTAACTTTTTTGCATGTTTTCCCCAAAATAATTTAAACATTAGTCAAAGATAACACAAGTAAACACAAAATTCAGTTTTTAAATGAAAGGTTTTATTAATGAGGAAGAAAAAAATCCAAAGCTACACGGCCCTGTGTGAAAAAGTGTTTGCCCCCAACTCCTGTTAAAATGTAACTGGTTGATCACACCTGAGTTCAATTTGTGTAGCCACACCCAGGCCTGATTAGGGCTGCTCGATTATAGAAAAAATAATAATCACGATTATTTTAGTCATAATTGAAATCACGATTATTCAAACGATTATTTGTCAGCCAAATCGTTATTTATTTTTTGTACAAAAAAAACATAAAATATATTGTTTAAACATTAATAAAATCCTTCAAACACTAAAATCAAATATGTTGACTTTTGCACAAAACAAAACACTTCTTGCACGTGATGTGTCTTTGCTCTAGGTCTTCATCATCAAACCCAAAGTGTTCCCATATATAGGGTCCAATGAAATTCATTTTATTTTTTTCCCAAATTCCTTTTTTTCTTTACACTTTAATTTTTTAAATTTCCTTTTTTTTTTTTTTAGAAATATTTATGATTTTTTAAAGAAAATATTAGTTTCTAGCTCCTGTGAGGAAACAAAATAAATACTAATAAATAAATAAAAACTCAATTAAACAAAAATGTATGTAAAAAATAAAGTAAGATACAATTAAAAGGTACATATAAATTGTAGTGACATGGATTATTCTGCCTGCTCCTTTTTAATTATTTATATGTCATATAAAGATGTATGAGAACAGCATTAATGTCACCTAATTTACTCAATCTGATCAGGTTTATTAAGTTTTGATCAACTTAGTTTAAATTAACCTAATTTAATTTATCCTATCTTCTGTAGCTCTGATGAGATGTTAGAATGTATCATTCTAATAACTTTGCTCCAACTGACTTTTATTTGTAAACCGGAAGTTCCCACTGGTTGTACTTGAGGTAGCTAGCTGACTGTGAATGTGTAGGCTGGAATTAAAAGAACTAAAAGACAACTAGGGCTGAACGATTTTGGAAAATAATCTAATTGCGATTTTTTTTCCTCAATATTGTGATTGCGATATAATATGCAATTTATTTTTTTCAAGGGCCTCTTGTCATGTATTTTTCAATGGACACAAGCAATAAATCAATCTGTTTCATAATAAACAATTTCAGATTTATTTAAACTTTAAACAAATATGAAATGTAAATTTTAAAGCACAGATTACAACAGTAATACAAACAAATCTGTGTCTTTACTCTTCAACATTAGGGATGGGTATACTACTGTACTACTACTCTTATTGATCCAGTATTTTATCGATACCTTTCTTTTTTAAATCAATGGAAAAACACAAAATAATAATAATAATTATAATGAACATCAATGTGTTTATTTTTGAACATTTTTAACAATATGGTACACAAAATAAATGAAAAATACAGAGTAGTTCTAAATAAAACACTAAATGTTTAAATAAAACAGTAAAAAAAATACCGTATAAATAACTTTTTTATATTAACAAAACACTAAACAAACTATCTAAACAATACAAATATTCAAATCAAGTATATCAAACATAACTTAACAATGAAAAATTGTGCTAAAGGTGAATTATTCCTCTGATGCAGATGCTGCACTGGCTCGTGACAACAAGGCTAACTATGTTGATTTATCTGTTTTTCTATATTAACTCAACGTTTTAGCTGTAAAATAATATATGATCGCAAGTCACTACTCCAACTAAACGTTGACAGCAGCCGAGGCACGGTAGTGGCTGATGTGCGGGGAAACCTACCGCCAAAACAACCCGGGAGCCCACAAAGCAGCGGGTTTTCCTGCCAGCACTCGCTGCCACTGGAGCAGACGGAGGCGGTGCGACAGATGGCAGAAGCGTGGCTGCCACGGAGGACTATCGGCTAGGCTAAAGGCTAAGCCGTGGAGAACCCTGCACACACATTTTTCTGACTCACAATCACAATAGCCATTTAATTATCCATGTGTTTTACTGTAGTGTGCAGTTTTTTGGCTGAAAACAATAATAAATGTGTAGATAACGTCTACAGACATGTCTACTCATGAAGCGAGGTGAACAGGCGAGCAATGTCTACAGTAGCCCCTCCCATCAATCAGCTCCGCAGGTGGGTTCTTAAGGTGGACTGACGGGTAGCACGGTAGTATCAATGCTTGACTGAGGCTTGAGGATTAACGTCACCTTAAAAATTCCGGTAACAGGACCGATAAGGATGTAGTTTGTCGGTCCAAAAAAAAAAATCGCAGCCTTTGCGTTTTGAAAATTGCGTTTAACTCGACTTTTATAGGGCTCTACATATAAGAGAATGTGACTGCTACCTGTTTATCAAGCGTTTTTGCTGCATTTCTCCTGCCATAATTCAAGATCACTAGCTACTAGGGATGTAAAGATGAATCATCAGGCAGTTATTAATTGATTCATAGGTGTCACGGTTCATATTGATACTCTGAAAATTTAGTACTTTTTTATTTTTAAAATATGCACAAATTGAGCTGCTTACAACAAATTAAAGTTATTAATATTAATCGATGACTAAATTAGTTGACATCTATTTTTATAATCAATTTTAATCTATTAAATTGATTAGTTGTTTCAGCTCTAGACATCGACATCACAACTGATATAATGGAAAATGAAATGCCATCTTTTTTTAAATTTGTGTATTCTATATAATGCACTTTTATACTGATGAACTTTTTATGTGTGCGTGTGCAGATGCCAGGATGGAGTGCTGTGACGCTGAGCCACGCTACACCATCGAGCAGATCGACCTCCTGCAGCGCCTGCGTTTGTCGGGTATGACCAAACCTCAGATCCTCCACGCGCTGGAGTCCCTGGAGCGGCTGGAGCCGGAGCCCCGGCCTTCCCACTGCGACGCCCCCCCGGCCCCCTCCAACAACGGCACCCCGCCCTCTGCCGCCATCCCGGCCCCGTCCTCCTCTTCCTCTTCTTCGTCCTCCCTCTCTCTGACCTCCGCCACAACGCAGACCTCGGGCTTGGACGGTGCCGCCTTGTCGCCTAGCAATAGCTTAGAGGCGTCACCCCCACCCCTGTACCCGCCCAGCGTGGTGATGCAGCGCTCCTTCAGCTACGACGCCATGGGCGAGGAGGAGTGGGACTTGGAGGAGAAGGTGGAAGACTACATGAGGTGAGGAAACAGAGGTCAGGTGTGTGTGGGCGGGGCATCAGTGACCAGGTGTGTGTGTTGGTCCACAGGAGAGACAGCAACCAGGTGAAGGAGGAGATCAAAGCTTTCCTGAACAACCGTCGCATCTCCCAGGCCATCGTTGGACAGGTCACAGGTAGGGATGTAACGGTTTGAAAATTCCACACCGTGGTTATAGTGACTAAAACTGTCACGGTTATCGATATACCGTGGTATTTTTTAAAATGTCTTCAGAATGTTGAAAAAACACTGATAAATTGAAATATTTTCACCAAGATTTATATTTACAGTAAATACATTTATTAAATATTAAAGTCTTCACAATAACAAGCTGAACAAAACACTGCAAAGTTAACATTATAAAAAAGTATAAAAAAAACTGTGCAAAATAAACATTAAAAACTGTAAATAAGACTTATCAAAACTGCGCAACATTAATAATAATCACAGTAAAAAACGTAAAAAATTCAAAATTAACAATCAACAGTGCAAATAAACATTCGATAGGGCCCTATGAAATCAGTTTTATTTTTTTTCCAAATTCGGTGTTTTCTACTTAAATTTGTTAAAATTTAGTTTTTTTTTTAAAAAAAATATTCATTTTTTTAAGAAAATATTAGTTTTTAACTCCTTATTGATTGTATTTTTTCATTTCACCTCAGTGCTAAACATGTAGTATAGTAGCTAGCAACTCAATGCTAAACTTGTAGCATCTAGCACCTTAATGCTAAACATGTAGTGGCTAGCACCTCAATGCTAAACATGTATCAACCAGTAGCTCAGTGTTAAATATGTAGCAGCTAGCACCTCAATGCTAAACATGTAGCAGTTAGCACCTCACTGCTAAACATGTGGCAGCTAGCACCTCAATGCTAAACATGTAGCAGCTAGCACCTCAATGCTAAACATGTAGCAGCTAGCACCTTAATGCTAAACATGTAGCAGCTAGCACCTCACTGCTAAACATGTGGCAGCTAGCACCTCAATGCTAAACATGTAGCAGCTAGCACCTTAATGTTTAACATGTAGCACCTAGCACCTTAATGCTAAACATGTAGCACCTAGCACCTTAATGCTAAACATGTAGCATCTAGCACCTTAATGCTAAACATGTAGCACCTAGCACCTCACTGCTAAACATGTTTCAGCTAGCACCTCAATGCTAAACATGTAGCAGCAAGCACCTTAATGCTAAACATGTAGCACCTAGCACCTTAATGCTAAACATGTAACACCTAGCACCTTAATGCTGAACATGTAGCAGCTTACACCTCAACCAGGTTATGTTGAGAGAAAAACAAGAGTTGATATTTCTTTTCCAGACAAGGAGGACAGTGATTGGTTCACTCCATTTTTGTTCTATTTTGTTCCCAGTATTCCCAGTGATATCTCCTCACTACACCACACAATCAATCTCAGCAGGATTCACATCTTTCTGTGTAAATCCCAAAATAAACATCATCTGTTGTTTTGTCACAGCTTTGAGTGAAAACACCAGAAATGTGTTGCGAAGTAACTTTGGCAAACACAAGTAATCAGAATAAGAATGAAGTAAAAACGCTTTGAAAGAAGGAAAAAGAAAGAAAACTGTAAAAACATGTATAGAAGAGAAAAGAGAATAAAAAGTAAAATCACTTTTATTGGAGAAAAAAAGGAGGCGGGGCAAACTTTACTAACAATTTCAATAAGAGTGTTTGCAGTGGAAATCAAAACTAACTTTCAATCAGAAGTTTCAATCTTTTCCCCCTTTATTTTCAGCAAAAGATCCGAGAAAGTATTTCTGTGTTTCTCATAGAACTTTCTATTGAACTCACCAATGCAGAAATGCAGTGAAACCCAACACAGCGTGCACAAACAGTCTCATTATTATTCATATTCAATCAGGGGTGGGGTCAATTACATTTATCAGTTACAATTACATTTTCAACTACCCATGTTCAATTTACAATTTGATTACGATTACAGTGACTAGCATTTTATCCAATTACAATTAAATTACAATAATTTTTTTTATCCTCAGTGAGTCCATTACAATTACATTCTCAATTACTAAAGTGTAAACATGTAGCAGCTAGCACCTCAATGCTAAACATGTAGCAGAGAGCAGCTCAATGCTAAACATGTAGCAGTTAGCACCTCAATGCTGAACATGTAGCAGCTACCACCTCAATGCTAAATATATGGCAGCTCGTACCTTAATGCTTAACGTGTAGCAGATGGCGCCTCAATGCTAATTATGTAGCAGCTAGCACCTCAATGTTAAACATGTAGCAGCTACCACCTCATTGCTTAACATATAGCAGCTAGCACATCACTGCAAACATGTAGCAGCTAGCATCTCAATGCTAACAGGTAGCAGCTAGCAGGGACAATGGTCCTTGTGGAGCAGACAGTGTCTCCAATCCACACTGACACTCAGACAGGGTTCAGAACCAAAATGATTAAATCCATGAGTGACAAATGAACAGTCAGTGCTAAATGATTTTGTCACAACTTTCAGTGAAAACACCAGAAACGTGTTGGGAAGTTACTTTGACAAACACAATAAGTCACAGTAAGAATGAAGTAATAACTTTGATAGAAGAAAAATAGAAAGAAAGAACAGTAAAAACACTTTTATAAAAGAAAAAGAGAGTAAATAAAAAAAGGAAAATCACTTTCATTTACAATTTGATTACGATTACAGTGACCAGTATTTTATCCAGTTACAATTAAATTTCGTTTTTTTATTATAATTATATTATAGAAAGTCAATTACATTCTCAATTGCTAAAGTTCAATTACAGTTATGGTAATCCCAATTAGCGTGTTAGCTTTCCTAAATCAGCTGTAAAATACACTAAAAACAAATATATATCATCTAATTTCTTTCCTATCTATTGGTTACCTTGTTATGTTTCCTAATCAATGAAAATAAAGGTTTTAATATTTTTGGTGTGGACGTCTGAGCTTTTTTTGTGTCAGTATAACCCTAGATTTATTTTCTTTTAAAATGGTAAAATATGCAAAAGTTTGATATGAGACATTTTCATGTATATATATATATATATATATATATATATATATATATATATATATACACACACATGTGTGTGTAGAACAGTGAACTGTACATAAACTTTAACGTTTCCCCAGTTTTGTGTTACATTATAATTGACCTTTTTTATAGAATTTACATGCCAATTACATTATAAAGTCAATTAAGGCTGCAAGCAATCAGAGAAGAAAAGAAACAACTCCCTTTTAACGGGAAGAAATCTCCGTTAGAACCAGGTTCAGAGGTGGCAGCCATCTGCGTAGACTGGTTGTGGTTAGTAAACAGAAGGACCAACAGAACAGGACAGAGAGATAGAACATCAGTGTTCCAGACTAGTTGAGCCGTGAACCACAGATCAGGAAATGACATCATCAGACAGAGCAGAGAGAGAAGGAGGAGGAGAAGGCACTGACTGCAGAAAAACATGATACAGGAAAGGTTTGATCAAGTGATGTCACTCAGACAGAGAACAATAATCAGCAATAGTCAGTATATGGTGGGAAGAACTGAGGGCGGGGCCAAAAACAACAAAAACTTGTCAGAGGGCTTATATCGTAGATCTTAGATGCAGTCCGATAAAATACGATATTTGTTTTCTGGCTGATTTCGAACCGATATCATTATTGTGGGCGTGGAGGCGTGCTCTCCAGTGATTGGCACGAGGCTATGGTGTGCAGCCAGGTTAGGACCAATGTTCTAACTGATGACATCATCACCGTATGTTGACGAAGGTAATAAATGCTTTACAAATTTCGTTAGAGTCCTACCTCCACAGTGATGTCATCAGTCTTACCTCTACAATGATGATGTCATCAGTTATACCGCTACAGTGATGATGTCATCAGTTCTACCTCTACAGTGCTGATGTCATCAGTTCTACCTCTACAGTGATGATGTCATCAGTTCTACCTCTAAATTGATGATGTCATCAGTTTACCTCAGTGATGTCAGAATTTTACAGAATTTTGTAGTTGTACGTGAAATTAATTGTTTTAGCCCCTATTGAGTCATTTTGCCATTCACATGTGCAATTCCCCCAAAATATCAATTTTTTCACCAATCCTAAAATGCGTTCAAATTTTCACGAGTTTTTGAACGTGTCTAGGCCCTCAAAAATGCGATCAATATTAATATTAAAAATAATAAAAACAAGGTGCATTATCTAAACTTAAGTACAATTTCATTACAATTACCACAGCAACAGATTTTTAAAATTACAATTAAAATCATTATTATACTATAATTGTATTTAATTATCACTGACCCCAACCCTATATTCAACGATTGCTGAAGTTTGCTTTAATAAAGCTAGTTTTTTCCTCCTGTTGGATGATTAATGTTCAATCTGAGGGTGTTTCCTAAGAAGAGACCAGGACTGATCAGAACCCCTGCTGTTAGCTGTGCTTGTGTGTTCTTAAAGCATGCTGTGCTTGTGTGTGTTGCAGGCATCAGTCAAAGCTACATATCTCAGTGGTTGCTGCAGCAGGGTCTGGAGATGAGCGACTCCAAGCGCAGAGCGTTTTACCGCTGGTACCTTCTGGAGAGAAACAACCCAGGTGAGACTTTAGATTCAGTGTAAAACTGGAGCTAAGCTAAGCTAAGCTATCTAAAGCAGGGGTTCTCAACCTTGGCGTTGCAAGACACTGGGAGGGGGTCACCAGATGCCTTCAAGAAAATAAGAATTTTTTTTGTGAACAATTTGAGCTCATTTTTGCTTATTTTTACCATTTTTCTGAAACTACACCAAACTTGCCATATTTTAACCTATTTTCATCATTTTTTCTTGCCACATTTTTGCTCCTGTTAATGCATTTTTGCTACATTTCTCCCATTTCTGACACTTCTACATCACATTTCAATTACTTTTCTGCACATTTTTTTCACTTTCAATTCATGTTCAGCACTTATAAACCCTTTCCACCACTTTTCCACTTAATGTCACATATGTTGACCCAATATTGTCACTTTTAACCTCTTTTCACCAGATTTCATGATTATTTTTGACATTATGTCAACGTTTTCTTTATTTAGACAACTGTTTCTTACAAAATCCACATTGAGCTCCTGACATTTTTTTACCGACAACTGCCAGTCTTCATCAGAGGAGATCATTGTGGAACAGTTGTCTAAATAAATGAAACGTTAAAATATTATTCAAAAAGGATCTTACTGGAATTATGTTTGCCTATTTAACCACATTCACCATTTGTTATGCCCATTATTTGACAGTTTAAACTAATTATTCCAATATTGACACTTTGAACCCTTTTTACCACTTTGTCTGTTTTTATCCACTATAATTTGCAACTTTTAACCAATTTCTGTGGTTTTTAAAATCCAATTTCACCACCTTTTCCACCTCTTTGTGGTCACTTTAAACCCATTTTATTAGTGATTAAAACCAGGATTTCCCTCTTTAAGATGACTATCATAATAATAAACATTCCTGGATAACAGTGGATATTATTCAGATGAATAAATAAATGTGGTTATCACAGATTCATAGAACAATGGACCATCATTTTACTGACTTTATGGATGGACCCCAAAAATCTCTCCCCTTTATTCCCCCTATAGATGGTCCTGTCTCCACATGACTGTTCTTCAATGTTCATGTCTGTGTTCAACCACCTTCAGCTACAGTGGGGGTCCCCACTCTCTGGGACCTTTATTTTGGGGGTCGCAGGCTGTAAAAGTTGAGAACCACTGGTCTAAAGCACTGGGAACGCTGGGAACAGAGTGAAGTGATGATGAGCTTAGATAAGCCATGAACATGAGCGACTGCTTGCTAACCCTTCACCATCAATGCACCACCCTGCTAATGCTAATGCTCCTGCATGATGAAGCCTCACAGCTCTCCCTGCTAACTCCTGCTAACTCCTGCTGCTGCTGCTAACTCCAAGAATCTCCTCAAGAGCTGCGAGGTCAAACGAGGACGCCAGAGCGATCCATAATTTCAGAGGACAGACGACCCAAATCAATACTGCTAAGGCTTCTGTGGGTGGAGTAACAGCTAACAGAGAGCTAGCATGCATTTGATGCTCTAACACGTGCACATTCATCAGAGGTGAGAGACAAACTTGGTCCTCGTTGACCCTCCCCAGCTTTGCTAGTCGTCAGCCCTGAAGCTAGTGGTGCTCTGGTGCTGGTTTTCATTCCTACTCCGCTAACAATCAGGCTTTAAACAGTCATACTAACAATGCTGTAGCGTATTCCTTTTTCATGGGCTCCCATTAAACTTATTGTTGAATGAGTGACCGTTTAAAGGCAAATTCTAATAATTCTCCAGCTGCTGCTTCCACGAGTTGCGTTAGAGCCTCAGATATTCTGTGATGTGGAAAATGGACGGAAAAAAACAAATTCACGCTCTGAATCATCGGAAAAATCTATCTGATACTTGCCTCAGATGCACATGTTTTGGGACAATATCACAATATCTCTGTTTTTCACTGGTCATTGAATATCATGCAAATGCAACAAGCAGGCTCTGGCACAAACACGAACACTCGTGGTGTGCACACACACAAACACTCTGCGAACACAAACACTTGTGGTGCACACAAACACAAACACTTGTGCGCACACAAACACTCGTGGTGCACGCACACACAAATACTTGTGCGCACACAAACACTCGTGGTGCGCGCACACAAACACTTATGTGAAGCTAACGCTACGGTTAGTAACACATAAATCCAACGACGCAACGTAGCAATAATGAATTTCATTACCAGCGTTTTTAATAGTCGATTTTTATTGTTTTTATCGATTAGTTGTTGCAGCCTTATTACAGAGCTTCATCTGAAGTGTGTTTTAATGTGTTGGTTCACATTATTATGACTGCATTCAAATGTTAAAAGGCTCTGGTACTAAGACAGGTTTAGCTCAGTGGGGTTTCATGAATAATGTTTTGGATCATATCACACATTTCTATGTGATTTTTCCTGTTAAATGGGTGGATGAGGGTTAGCAATATGGCTAACTTTTCTCAAGCGACGTAATCTTGCGTGATTTCAGCGCAATTAATTAATACAATTACATTTCTGGCTCCGACCATTTACTAACCTCACCAACACCTATACATTAACTTCTTCAACCCCAACGGAGGTCCAGCTTCCGTACTCACACGGATCTAAATGTTGTAAAGAGTGAGTGAAATCACACATTCTTTACCTCTCTGTAATCCTAACAAACTATAGAAGCTAAAACTATAGCCAAACCCACATTCACAGCACACACACCAATCCATTATGTTCAAAGAGGAAAAAGTCTACAACTTGGGAAACTAAGTATTTTTCCACAGCTGTGAGTCACAAAATAAACACAGATCTCTATAACAAGAGCCTACATGAAACTACAGGCCGAGCTGAATCCACTGATATACAGGTCAGATATGTTACGTACCAAAACAACACAAAATAAGAAAATACAAAGCAGAAAAAGTCAGCAATGATGACAAATTATGTCTTACCTTTGTTGTTTCAGATCAAAAGTTGCTCCAATGTGCATAAAACTCATAGTCAGTTAGATACCGCCATGACACACATCTGAGCATTTCTCAGTCGATAAATCTGCCCAATTAGCGCTTAGTGCTCGTGCCTAAAATGACCGTTCCCTCCATTTCTCAGCTTTGATTAACCAGGGCTAAAGCCCACCCCCATAGTGTTTGATATCACCGATTTCTAAAGGCTCTCAGCTTTGCAACGCTGTGTCAAGCATTCTGATTGGTCAAAGCATTGCTGAACTAGACACATGCGTAACATCTCCAAAGAGTGGAACCACAGTGTATGGCACCGCAGAAACCTGGATGAAAATGGATGTTTATTTCAGGCTAAATTGCAACACCTAGTGGTCAAACATAAGACTAATAATGATTGGAATCAATTTGACTGACATATTACGGTTGCAAACTTGTTTTCAAACTTGTGGAAAACTTTGGCACAGTTGTGGCAAAGTGGTCTTCAGCCTGAACTTTTTTGTACAAAAACAAGTGTAACTTTGGCCTAATGTTTATTATCGCCAAACTTGCTGCAGTTGATGTTCAATTATTTCTGCTTTTATAGCCTTCCCTACTGAGAATTGGCTTTATATGAGGTAAATCTCTAGTTTTTTGGGGGCGGACTACAGATATATGTATTTAAAACTTGATTTATTGTCACAGTATCATATATTTCAAAAAATTGACATCTTTAAGCACTAAGAGTTCTTATTCAATCTGAACTAAAATGAGTCATGTAGGTCATGTAGAAGCTTAGAAATGTTATTGGCTATGGGTATGTCATTTTCAGACACAAGTGACTGGGGCTTAAGTGGTTAATGCTCAGATGTGTCGAAATACGTCTACAGACACGCTGGCTCGTGTCCAGACAAGCGCGTGCTGGCCGCAGTGTTTGCTGCGTCATCACTACATCCTGTTTCGGCCGTGTTATTTCGGTGATTAGTCTTATGATGGACGAATTTTCAGTGCCTCACTAATATAAAATGTAAAATGAATAACAGTTAGTTGACTCTATTAACCCTGTTTATCATATTTGTTATGGTTTCAGGAAGTTTAACAGCAGTTAAATATCCAAAAGGAAAAGTTGATTAAACTGAAACAAAACTGAAAAATGTAACGTGACGTGGAAATTTTTTGTGAACTTCTGAAAGGTGAATCCAGACACCCTAGTGTTTATAAGTGAAGCTAGTGGCCCCGGCCTGCCTGACTGTTGGTTTTGTTCCGACTAAAGGCCAGAGGTGGAGTGAAAACCAGCACAGCATGAGCCCTATGCCCAGGGCCAGGGGAGGGGACAGAGAGGCTACGCTAGCAGGGGCCGCCAGTGGCTCCTTCCCCAACCCCAACACCACCCTGAACCCCAACCCGTCGTGGAGCAGGCAGAGAGAGCTGCTGACGCACTTGTTGCCGTGGTACACTGCTGCTGCCGCCGCTGCAGCAGCCCAGGCTCACCCAGGTAACAAATCACGCACGTCACGTGCACCAGCTGTAAAACCAGACCAGTGCAAATGTACCAAACTCAGCCCCAAACCATTATACACGGCAATACCTTTTTAAACAAATTAATGTTGTTTTTATATCACTCTATAAGGGGAATGATGATTTTTCCCCTTAAACAGTGTGCTGACACGCTCTGGTGGCTGAAGTTAGCGAATAATTACAAATTGTTGAAGGACTCACCCAAAAGTCCTTCTATCCTCATGGTTTGTGTGTCTTCATCAGTCTGTGGTTTACTCGCTAAAAAGCTACTAAATGATCTAAAAAGCTACTAAATTATCTAAAAGGTTGCTAAATTATATAAAAGCTGTTAAATAATCTAAAAAACAAAGCTACTAAATTATCTAAAAAGCTGTTAAATAATTTAAAAAGCTACTAACTGATCTAAAAAGTTACTAAATGATCTAAAAACCAAAGCTACTAACTGATCTAAAAAGTTACTAAATGATCTAAAAACCAAAGCTACTAAATGATCTAAAAAGCTGTTAAATAATTTAAAAGCTACTAAATCATCTAAAAAGATGCTAAATTATCTAAAAATCTACTAAATGATCTAAAATCAGGCTGAATATTTCACTCTAATAAAAAACAATGGGATGTTTACAGGCAGTGGGGCCTTGTGATGTCATTAATCATGTGATTTCAAGATGGAGGAACACAGGCTCTAAAACTGTAAAGTAGTCCTATTTTTAAAAGTAAATTAAATGAATATAGTGTATAATAATGTGTTTTGTTAGACATAGATATTCTAATAAGTACATTTCAAAGATTAAAGGCCACATTAGTAAAACCAGTGGAGGATACCTTTGAAACCAAAAACACTAACATTCTGACACAGTTCCTTCACTTTGTTTCTATCACGAGTTTAAAAAAAAAGAAAAGTGAAATGAGACGCTCTGAGAAGCTTAAGAGCATTAATGAGGAGGCCAAACACAAACGTCAATCAATAACATCATCTCTTTAATCCCATCCCAGTTGGTATTTAAATGAACAAAACGATCAATACATGCTTATCAAAATGTGAAGAAGCTCCTCCATCAGCAGAACGAGCAGCGACCGATCGAACATAAAATCACCCTCAACATGGAGCCCATGCTCTTCTTCAATGGACTGTACGTTTGTGTTGTGCGTTCTTTTTCCAGGCGCCACCCTTTCCATGCGTTCACTGGTGAAGGAGGAGCCTGATTGGAGGGCTGGCATCATGACTGCAGACAGGGTGGGCATAGTGGGAGGTCCTCTGCGGCTACGCAGGGGGAGCAGGTTCACCTGGAGGAAGGAGTGCCAGGCCATCATGGAGAGGTATGACTCTGTCCTGGCCGTACATCTGCAAACTGATCTTTGCATTTTACATTTAGAATTTCAGCTCATAGATCAATAATAAATTAAAGATAAAGATAATTTTCTTACAAATGAATGCAGGGTTCTTGCCAGTGCAGTTGAGCGTAGGGGCCCCTACTCAGTTGATTCTTCCTGTTTAGATTATGAAGCACACTGTTTATGTTAGACAACAGAGGTGGCAAAAGTACTCGTTTTCAGTACTGAAGTAAAAGTATAGATGCTTGAATAAAAAATGACTCCCTTACTTGAGTCTTAATAATTACATTAAATACATGAAGACTGCCTCGAGGACCACTAGGGCCATAAGCAGGGGTGACTGTCAGGTGCCTGCGAGAAAAACTACCTTTGGTCAAAACGTCTTGTCCTACAAAGGCAGCGTTCAGTGGAACAGTTTACCAACCATAGTGAGGGAAGCCCCCAGCTTTAACACTTTTAAAAGTCATTTAAAGGAGTGGCTCAGCTCAACACAGACTTGTGACCACAAGTGATTTGAACTAATATTTTTATGGTACATCTTAGGGCTACGTGCAATACACTGTAGCACTTTAAATTAAAAAAAAAAAAAAAAAGAATAATGATAATTGGAGAAAGAAGCAAATTAGGGCTGTGTGCAATACACTATAGCACTTTAAATATATATATATTTTTATTATTATAACTATTTATTTTTTTTAATTTCTTTTATCAAAAGGCAATTCAGGGCTCTTTGCAATGCACAGTGGCACTTTAAATAAATTATTATGATAATGTAAATGTATTGTTGCACTCCTGTGACTGACCAACCCTGACTATGTGGAAGTGAACTGCTTTTCTTTCCCCTGTACATTTCTTGACCCCACAGGATCCTGTCTTTTCTCTTGTGTGTAGTTGTTCTGGTCCCAGTGTTCCATTTACATGAAATGTTACTGTATTCTATGATCCCTATGTTTTTTGTTTTTTTTTGTCCTGTATGTAATCTTTTTATATATTGTTTTGTGTCTTGCCATGTCTTATTGTTAAGTGTAACATTTTATTACATCAGCCTGTCTAGGGACAGCAGATGGAAATTAGCCGTTGGCTACAATCTGGCATATTTACATTTTTTTGAATGTTCATTAATATGTATTGTCCCTACTTAAATAAAGAAATTTAAAAAAAAATTAAAAAGTAAAAAAGTACATGCAACTAAATGTACTTAAAGAGTAGGTACACCCCTGCAAGACACAGCCACTCAATCAGCCCGTAGTGCTGTGTGCAGAGACAGACGGTAATACACACAATGATGTGTCTGTAGACACACACACATAGCGAGTTCATAAGCTGAGATGTCACTAGTACAACCACAGGCACACACAATCACAAAGTGAAACTCACTCACAGCCTTACAGACTCCACTCAGGGGCAGACAGCGCACAATTCCTGTAGTTAGAGGATCAGAGGAGGAGAAAGTGACTCAGCAGTTTAACACTCCGGTGAGAGTTTGAATGACTGCTGTGAGACCCTAAACGCTGAGACAGACACTTACAGTGTTTTACTGTAATGTGCAGTTTTATGGCTGAAAACAATAACAACAGTGTGTGGATAGCAAAAATAAAATGGCTTTGGTGATCACTGATCACACTGTAAAAGAGTGAGACATGAAGTAAGTGAGCGTCTATAGACACGCCCACTCATGAATATGCATAAGTAGGCCCCAAAACGGCCTGATTTCAGAGGCTAAAACTCTGGAAAACGGGCGAGTTTGTGAAAATAAACCTCAATGTTTTTGGGTTTCTTAGAACAAATGTAGATTGATGAAAAATTGCATATTTTGTCCCCTTTAATATCCAAATACAGAAAAAAGTTTGTTTGGGGTCTACGTACTTGAAAAAAACAGGGTTTTTAAACCAGCAAATTCCATATCTTTTATTTATAAGAACTTGTAGAAAACTGGTAAATGGAAACAAGTTAAATCTGTTACCTTTGAATATCTGAGAATTGAGCACTCATAATAAATATAATTTGTACAAAAAACATGTGAAGAAAAAAAACTAGTACAAAAGCTCATTTAAACCCAGAGCAGCTTTGGGTTTAACATTTTTAAAAACTAGAAAATGTTAATTATAAAACCTGCTTAACAGAAAAAAAGCTCAAACTACCACAATTTTGCATCTTTTTAAGTCGTGAAGTAATCTTCAAAGGTCTTAAAAGTAATGAACTCATTTTTAAAATGTAAGGAGTAGAAAGTACAGATATTTTTTTATTAAAAAAAGTAAAAAGTCACCAAAAAAAAAAAAAGTACAGATACCAGAAAAAAACCTACTTAAGTACATTAACAAAGACGTTGTACTTTGTTACTTGTCACCTCTGTTTGATGGTGATTATGGTTACAAAGCGGAGGATGCACACTGGCAACATCGGGGCAGCTAAGTGGCAGCAGGGGTCCTCAGGCCTGTAGCGGTTGATGTATGTGTTTATGGGTTATGCAGATTAAACAGACTTAAAACAACCAATGCACACCTGGAAGTCCCTTATATACTGTATTACTAGATTTATATTTCACAAAGTAAAAGCATAGAAACACAGTTTTAATTTTTCAGAAATATCAGGTGACCCCGTTTAAACATCAGACAACTCCACATGGGGTCTCGACTCCAAGGTTGAAAAACAATGATGTAGTGACTCCTGAATAGACTTATTTCTATAGTTTTTATTATTTCAGGTAATCTCACGCCTGGGGTGGGATCAAGACTGACACTGTATTTGTTAATTTTCCACTTTCTCTCACAAGTACCCCCAGTAGGGCCATCGCATACCCCTAGGGGTACATGTACCCCCATTTGAGAAACACTGCCGAAGACCGATGCATAGAATTGTTTTTTGTACTTCATTTTTTATTGTAACTCCTCGTTGCATAACCCAAAATATTTTCCTAAATAACCCAAAAGAATCCATGTATTCTTTGTTTTTTGGTTATTCTGTTTTAAAATCAAATAAAAATAACAAATGAATGGTGTGGTTATTTGATTTTATTTTATTTTACTGATTTAAAACCAAAACACAAATACAGATAAAAACCAAAAATCAGATAAGCAGCGTTTTTCTGTTTTTGTTTTTTAAACTTGTTCTGTTTGTGTGATATTTACGGGGAAATTAGAGCGAGAACTGAAGTCTGCTTGCATCTGGTTTCCCTCTCCAGGTCCTGGAGCAGGTCTCCTCACACAATAAGACTGTTTATGATTTATTTCAGCAGTTTTCTGGTCCTGCTCATGTTTTTATTCAGTCTGTGGATGTTTTAGCTCGTAAAAAACTGCTCACATTTATGTTTTGTTATGCGGTGTTACGGTCCAAATAGTATCCAGATAATCTGGTGACTGACTATGGACTGTGAGGCTGGTGTGATGAACAAAAACAATTCTAGCTTTTTTGAGGGTATAAATACCACTAACAGCAGCTGTCAACACATACGGAAGTTGATCACAAGAAACAAGGAGCACCAGTAGATTCATTACACCACCTCTGGTTCCTTTATTAATCATGTGCATGTCTTATGTAACATTCATTTTTTGTTTTGATTTATTTATGTATTAATAATGTTTCTATTCACCAGTAATGTGACTTATGCGTTGCTTCTTTTTATATCCGTACCGGGAGCAAAAGTCACCAGATTATCTGGATACTAATTGGACCGTAACACTGTTCGGTAAAGTTGGCAGATATTCACAGATTCAGACTTCCAGCTTCAATAACTCTTTAACAAAACATCATCAACACACAAACTACACCTCTGTCATCAGTGTGAGGTGGACAACATGATACAAGATCATTTTATCAAATGCAGCAGAATGTGTGTGAGATTAAAACATGAAGCTCTGCAAAACAGTGGAGGATGTTTATTTTGGGGTTTAAAAGGAAAGACGTGAATCCTGCTGTAATGTGTGGTGTAGTGAGCAAACAAACGTGTAGTCAAACCAATCACTGTCCTCCTCATCTGGAGAAGAAACACAAGAAGTCACAGTCAGAATGAAGTAAAAACACTTCTATGATCCGTCTACAGGACTCCACATCCCATAATGCAATGCACCAAACTTTATAAACAACGTCAATAAGAGAAAGTTGACAGAGGAGATCAAAACGAACGTTTGAGCAACAATTAAGGGCTGGGCAAAAAATGGATTTAATCGATTTATCGAATTTTTAGATAAAAACAATTTTTATTTTGCAAATTCGAGTTAAAAAAAAAAAAAAGGATTTTTATTTTTTGCATTTTTTTAATTTATTTTTTTTTCTCACCACAGTTTTTTTCTGACTTTTTTGTGTTCCGTCCTTGTGGGTTACCGTAGCGCCATGTGAGCCCGCCCCCTCTTTGTTTACATATTTTTACCCTTTCAGTAACTATATATGTGCCACAGCCATGTTTAATGTTTTATTCACATTATGCTGAGATACTAAGGGAAGAGTTTATTATTTTAATTGTAATGTTATAAAATATATCGTTATCTGATTTATTAATCAGAAAATTGAAGCTACTGTGAAGTTGCTGTTGTTGCTCTTTTGCTTAAACCTGGATTAAAGCTTAAACTAGTTGAATGACAGAGTCTCATTTACTTTTTATTTTAGGATTATTCTATGCATTTTAACTCTTGAGGACAATCACAGCAATAAAGTCACACTTTTGACAATATATTTGATGTCTGCAGTTATTTTTAAGTGCATTGAAAAAAATAAATCGAAAATCAAATTGAAACTCGAATTTTCCATTAAGGAATCTGAGAAATTTTTTTTTAGGCAAAATCACCCAGCCCTATTACAATTCCTTTTACTTGTTTGTGAGAAAAGGAACTTTGATTTATTTTTTAATACCTTTTTTCTTCTTTTTGTTTGATTTATTGATCAATGAGGCCTACACTCTGGTATGGATTTATCTGATAAAGAAAGAGAAACTGTTGATCGACCATCAGTGACTGATGATTTTTCTGTTTCCTCATCTTTCACTATTTAGATACTTTACTGTTTATTAGATTTCCTGAAATCCTAGCAAACATGCTAAATAAGTTAATAGTCAACTACTGTTATCAAATGGGGGTACGTGATGGCACTACTGGGGGTACTTGAGAGAGAGGAAAATTAACAAATAAAATGTCCACCCCAGGCGTGAAATGGCCAGATAACAAACTATAGAAATACATCTATTCAGGAGCCACTAAATCAGTGTTTTTAAACTTTGGGGTAGGGACCCCATGTGGGGTCACCTGGAGTTTAAATGGAGTCACCCTGAGATTTCTGACATGTTTTACTATTCATCTTCTTCTTTTTTTAATAAAAACTACACACAACCTTAAACAACTGTATTTGTATATTTTAACTTTGTGAAATATAAATCTAGTTCAACTAAAATGCAGTAAAATAAATAAAACATCATCAACAACTAGTCCGACAAAAAAAAAATGTCTTTGGGGTCGCCCAGAAAATCTTGATATCATAATAAGCTCATGATCCAATAAAAGGTTGTGAACCACTGCACTAAATACTTTTTCTTTCCACTTATTTATAAAATGAGATTCTTTAAAATGTGTTATCACTAGTTTATTGCATCATTATGATCTATAGTTGTTTTTAAATAGTTTTCTAAGCATGATGTAGTAGGTGGACAAACAGGGACTTGATTCAAAAGTAAGATAAAGAGGAACTTGAGCCCGTTTACCAGGAAAAATACCATGGTAATGTGAACGCTTGTTTACATGATGTCATCATGATGTGTTTAATGACTCAGCAGGATTTCCATGTGTTCATCTCTTTAACAGCTTCTTCATGGAGAACCAGTATCCTGACGAGGCCAAACGAGAGGAGATCGCTAACGCCTGTAACTCCGTCATCCAGAAACCAGGTAGTCAGCGCTTTTACAACCACAGCCATTAGGTTTGTGGGCCACTGGGTTAGTATTAGAGCTGCAACAGATGATTGTTTTAATAATCCAATAATCAGTCAACAAATTAATCGATTAATCGGATAAACAACACATTTTTTATTTCAGCCTCTTTATTCGTCCCATTGTGACTGTAGTGGTAGATCACCCTGAGATAGATTCATTAGCTACACATGTCCATATATCAGCAGTGAGAGATGTTGGTGTTAAATGCATTCTTCACTTCCTTCAAAGTTTCTTCTTATTTTCTCTCCATGAGCTTTGTAAAATGTAAAATGTAAAATGTGTGGTTGACCTGGATTAAAGGTGAGGATGATTGTAGTGAAGCTTCATCTTCATCCATTGACACAGACCTCATGTCAGTGATCATCATGTAGAGGATGTTCTCAGCTTCTCTCTGTGGTTATATCATGTGTTTATCTTCATGATGTAACGTTGTTTGATGTTTTCTGATCAAATGAGAAATATAGTATAGCATTAGTATGTGTTATATCACAATTTACATGTTTAACTTGTTTTATTTACAGTATTACGTTAAAACTGATATACGGAGTTTCTGAGAAATCTGTTTATGTATCATTCTTTTAAAATGCGAAAAAAAAAAACCTAACTAGTCTTTTACTATGTCTACTGTCGGTGGTCATTCATATGTGTAAAAGTACGGTCGATATATAAAGTCTACAAATGCCAGGTTTTTGTGATGTAAAAAATGACATCAAGATAAATAATTTCACAACTTTTTCCACCTTTAATGTGACCTATAACCTGTACAATGATACTGAAAAACAAACTGAAACCTTTAAAGGGGAAAAATATTAAATAAAAAACTTAAGATAACCTGGTTACATAAACACACCCTTAAACTAATGCTTTGTTGCAGCATCTTTGGCTTTTATTCCAGCACTCAGTGTTTGTGGGTCAGAGTCTATCAGTGTGGAACATCTTGATGAGGTCATATTTACCCACTCTTCTTTACTAAACTGATCTAAATGTGACAGATAGTGAGGACATCTGTGTACAGCCCTCTTCAGATCACCACACAGATGTTCAATGGGATTCAGGTCTGGACTCTGGTTGGTCCATTCCAGAACCTCCATCTGATTGTGGTGAAGCCATTGTTTAGTTCAGTGATTCTCAACTGGTGGGTCGGGACCCAAAAGTGGGTCGCGTACCTGTACTGGGTGGGTCGCGGACAGCTGGTCAAAAATAATAAATACTTAATGTCTCTCATGTTGGGTTGGACTTGTCTTTTATTTTGAAAGAAACTTTTCTTTTGACAGGCCTGTTGTGAAATGCTTGTTGCGCAGGCAAATATATAGATTTATCTTTAAAAAAAAAAGGTTGTATGGATTAATAAGAATAAATTTGGTTGGTTGAATTCTTAAAAAAACAAAACAAAAAAGAAAAGTGGGTTGCGGTTTAATGACGGTGACAAAATTGGGTCGGAGGGTGAGACCAGTTGGGAACCACTGGTTTAGTTGATGCTGTGCTTAGGGTCATTGTGGTGTTGAAAGATAAAGTTCCTCATCATCTTCATCTTTCTAACAGAAGTCTGAAGGTTTTGTACCTACACTACCTGGTATTTAGAACTGTTCATAATTCCCTCCACCCTGACTAAGGCCCCAGTTCCAGCTGAAGAAAAACAGCCCTAAAGCATGATGCTGCCACCACCATGCTTCACTGTAGGTATGGTGTTGTTTTGGTGATGAGCAGTGTTATTTTTGCACCAAATATACCTTTTGGATTTATGGCCAAAAAGTTCAACCTTGGTTTCATTGGATCATTACACATTTTCCCACATGCGTTTGGGAAACTTCAAATGTCTTTTTGCAAAATGAAGCTTGGCTTGGATGTTTTTCTTGGTAAGATAAGGCTTCCGTCTTGCCACCCTACCCCATAGCCCAGACATATGAAGAAGACGGGAGATTGTTGTCACTAGGGATGGGCAATATGGACGAAAAAAGTTATATTCCGATAATTTCTGGTATTAATCACGATAACGATAAACATCACGATAAATAAAAAACTATAAATAAATAAAACAATTCACAACTTAAAGTGTAAACATGTTCTTTACAAACACAAATAAATCTGAATACATCAACAATAGACACATTAAAAAAAGCTACAATAGCTGCTGACTCAGAGTTCATGAGCTGATATTTTATGGAATATTAGTGTATTTGGATCACTATTAGTGTTATTGTATGTAATTCATTCATTTACTCACTTAAAATGAAATTATTTTCTAAAAAAAGAAAAAGCACATTAAAAACACAAATAACTCCATTAATGTTTTTACTGTTGCTGAATCTTGTTTCATTTATCTGATAATGAGTTACATAAAGTTATGGTTAATAAATAACTATGATTTCCTATAATTAAACCAGATCAAGCTGATGATTTAATCATTCAGTATATTTATGTGTAATAATCTCAATAGTTACATTAGTCTAATGCTTTGTCTGTGAACACGTGAAATATAATTAAAAAATATTACGTTTCAAAAATTTGGAGGGATGCATAGTGACATTATTATTTATGCTAACATTAATTTCACACAATATGACAAGTTTAGATTTTATTCTTTCATACAAGTGTTAAATCTGACCATAAACAAATCTATGGATTTTGTGGTTTTATGACAGTAAGACTTGTTTTTATTTGGTCTGTTCCTTATAAGGAGTGGTTAGCATTAGCTCAGTGTGTTGGTGTGTTAGCTTAGCATAGTTAGCTTTAGTTGAGTTTCCAGTTTATAATCGTTGCTACAGGTTCATCTCTGTCCCCGTGTTTGTGGAACTTTGGGTGGATCTGATGGAGGAACTTGAATCGGTTCATTTTGTTGGATGGTTTGTTGCTTTGTTGGAAGTAGTGGTCCATGATGTATCGCAGCTCGGCAGCTTCAGGTGACGAGCACCGCCGCGTGCGTGTGTGTGTGAGAGCTGGAGGCGGGAGGGGTGGTGCACACCGCGGCAGCAGAGGCTTCGCTGCGGAGCTCCCGTAAACAACGTTCCGCTAAATTCCGACATGGGAATTTATCGTTTATATCGTGGGATGACAAATTCTTACCGGTGAGAATATTTTTTATGATAAATCATAAACGATAAAATATCGCACATTCCTAGTTGTCACATGTACAGTGCAACAAAAAAGTATTTAGTCAGTCACCAATTGTACAAGTTGTCCACTTAAAAAGATGAGAGAGGTGGTAATTTTCATCATAGGTAAACCTCAACTATGAGAGACAAAATGAAAAAAAAAAATCCAGAAAATCACTTTGTAGGATTTTTAATGAATTTATTTGCAAATTATGGTGGAAAACAAGTATTTGGTCAATAACAGAAGTTAATCTCAATACTTTGTAATGTACCCTTTGTTGGCAATGACAGAGGTCAAACATTTCCTGTAAGTCTTCACAAGGTTTTCACACACTGTTGCTGGTATTCTGGTCCATACCTCCATGCAGATCTCCTCTAGAGCAGTGATGTTTTGGGGCTGTTGCTGGGCAACACAGACTTTCAACTCCCTCCATAGATTTTCTATGGGGTTGAGATCTGGACACTGGCTAGGCCACTCCAGGACCTTGAAATGCTTCTTACGAAGCCACTCCTTTGTTGCCCGGGCGATGTGTTTGGGATCATTGTCGTGCTGAAAGACCAGCCACGTTTCATCTTCATTGCCCTTGATGATGGAAGGAGGTTTTCACTCTAAATCCCACGATACATGGCCCCCCCATTCATTCTTTCCTTTACATGGATCAGTCGTCCTGGCCCCTTTGCAGAGAAACAGGCCCAAAGCATGATGTTACCACCCCCATGCTTTACAGTAATTATGGTGATCTTTCTCCTCCAAACACGACGAGTTGAGTTTTTACCAAAAAGTTGTATATTGGTTTCATCTGACCACACAGCATTTTTCTGTTTTAAAATTACATTTCTGTTCTGTTTGTGAGATATTTGGATATTTATGGCAAGACTATGGACGAGAGCTTCATGTTTTAATCTCACCACACAGAGGGACCCACAGACGGGGGTGGGAACTTTTACTGATTAACTGGTGAATAGAAATGTGATTAATACATTCATATGTGTATTAATCATGTGATTACAGGAACCAGAGGTGGTGTAATGAATCTACTGGTGCTCCTCGTTTCTTGTGATCAACTTCTGTGTGTGTTGATGGCTGCCGTTAGTGGCTAGTGGTATTATAACGTGCAAAATATGTATTTTTACTGCCCTCTGTAATTGTTTTTGCAAGTGTCAAATGGTAGAAATTTTAGCATTTATTGTTCCTCTCAGTCGATAGTCAGTCACCAGTTTATCTGGATACTATTTGGACCGTAACACTGTGGCGTGCCTAAGCTCTCGCTCTAATTTCCCCGTAAATATCCAAATATATCACAACAGAACAAGTTTTTGCCATAAATATAATATATTTTAATTTTAAAACAGAAAAATGCTGCTTGTCTGGTTTTTGATGTTTTGGTTTAAGTAAAACTTAATAACCACACTGTTTATTTGTTATTTTGATTTTGTTTTAAAACGGAATAACCAAAGAACGAAGGATACATGGATTACAACCAAACGCATCACATTGAGCAGCATCACATTGAGCAGCATCACATTTCCATTTTGTTTCTAATTCGGCCTGAAGGATCTGTTGGTTCCTTACTGCAGAACATCGGAGTGAATTCACTTCCAGGAACAGTATCTTAGCGACAGTTTTTAACCGTGTGTGTGTGTGTGTGTGTGTGTGTGTGTGTGTGTGTGTGTCTCTCTCTGCAGGTTGTAAACTGTCTGAGTTTGAGCGCGTGACGGCTCTAAAAGTCTACAACTGGTTCGCCAACCGTCGTAAGGAGATGAAGAGGAGAGCAAATATCGGTGAGGAACTTTTCTCACGTTTGGTTTTCAGGTTTTGAACTCAGCACCGTAACGTCTTCTGCTCTCTCGTGTTCTCGTGTCTTCATGGAACCAGAAGCTGCCATTCTGGAGAGCCACGGCATCGAGGTGCCCAGTCCCACCTGCCACTCCAACGGGGAGGAGGGGGACATGCCAGAGTTTCCTGATCAGGTGATTGATCATCGTACGTCAAGTCAGATAACAATAGTGAGGATAAAAGAGACATCCCCCCGACTGTTATCCGTTCACTTCTCCTACACGTTTGTCCGATTGTGACAAATAATCTATCAAAACGTTTAGAAGGTTCCTGAGATTTATGCTTGGACTTTTGTAATTTGTAACTTTTAAACAATTTCACTTGTTTTAACTTTTTTCTTTCCCATTAATTTCTATTGGAAATTTCAGCTTTTTAAACTTTTAACCCCTTCATTCCCAGCCATTTTTCAACCCATTTCAACTTTTTTTCCTTTACTTTTTTAACCCATTTCAACTTTAAAAAAAAAAACTTTTTCAACCCATTTCAAACTTATTGCTAATGTTCAGCTATTGCTAGGTTAATGTTGATGCTATACTAATGCTCATGCTTGGCTAATGCCATTGCTGATACCCAACTCACACAAAAACACACAGAATGTTTTTAACTTCAGGTTCAAGAACGAGAATTCAAAGATTTGACGAATCAAATCAAACCAGATCATGAGAAGTGTCGATGTTGCTGATGGTTTTGTACTTCCTGTTTGCACAGGAAGATGCCTCGTCCCTGAGAACTACAGAGCAGCATGAGCCCAGCTCATTGGCTACTAGCACAGCGCTAGCAGCTCCACCCAGCCCCACCCCTCTGGAGCAGGTCCAGGAGGAGGGGGAGGAGTCAAAGAGGGAGAGCGTGGATGAAGAGTGATGGAAGACTGAAAAAAAGAAAACAAAGGAAAGAAAAGCAGGAAAAGATTCAGTCCGGCTTCACTCGATTAAGGAGGAGGGGGCGGAGCCTGCTGTAGTAATCAACAGTAATCCTGCTCATCAATAATGGCAATATATGCAGAAATATATAAATATATATACCAATATCTAGCTGGGATTAATCAACCAGGATCCTCTGAGAGTTACGTAAAGAAAAACCTCTGCCACACTTTAGCTTTGATGGACCTGCAGGTCAGGTGTGTGTGTGTGCGTGCGTGTGTGTGTGTGTGTGTGTGTGTGTGTGTGTGCGCGTGCGTGTGATTGTCAGGGATCTCTCTGTTGTTACCGAGCATTAAAACCCTGAGGGACGACGGGAATCTCAGGAAACGCCAAAAAAAAAAAAAGAAAATCGCCAATAACTGCAGCAAAGACTCGTGCTAGCTTGTTTTTTTCCTTTTTTTAAGAAAAAAAATTCAACGTGTCACTTCCTGTACGTCACACGCCAGTCCTTCCATGTGGAGCCAGTGAAGCTGGACCAGTAGGACCAGTAGGACGGTCCTTCTGTTTGTTACCGTTTGAAAGAACGCTAAAAAGAGAGGTTTTTAGAATAAGCTAAAGCTTGTGTGTTTGTACCACACTCTAACTGTAAATATAATCCATGAAAGGAGGGAACACTTCTGGAAACATCTGCTCCAGTGTTAATGTAATTAATAACTTCCTGTTCCATCAGCAGATCTACAACCAAGGCCGCGTAAAGCAGGTGTTACACCTCAACATCTGGACCAGTGGGAAGTGGGAGCACATTATGAATTCTATATCTAAGCAAATGCTAACACTGAGATCCAATAAGGATCAATTATTGATTTAAAATCACTTGGACAACTCATTTTCCATCTGATGGTGGATTAAACATATTAAATTAAGCTAAAATAAGCTAAACCAGGGGTTCTCAACCTTGGGGTCAGGACCATGAGACACTGGGTGTGGGTTTGTCAGATGTTTTCAAGAAACTAAGAATAGTTGTTTTTTTTTGTTTTTTTTAAACAATTTGCTTATTTTTTAACTTTTTTCTGTAACTACACCAAACTTTCCATATTTTAACCTATTTTCATCAAATTTTATTGCCATATTTTTGCTCCTTGTAATACATTTTTGCTACATTTCTCCCATTTCTGACACTTCTACATCACATTTTAATGCCTTTTCTGCACATTTTTTCCACTTTCCAGACATTTTCAGCACTTATAAACCCTTTCTACCACTTTTACACCTAATGTCACATATGTTGACCCATTATTGTCACTTTTAACCTCTTTTCACCATATTTCATGATTATTTTTGCCAATTTAATCACATTTACTGTTTGTCATGCCCATTATTTGCCAGTTTAAACTAAATGTTCCAATATTAAAATGCTTTTTACCACTTTGTCTGTTTTTGGCCACGCTACCATAATTTGCAACTTATTTTTCCATCTTTAAGATGACTATAATAATAATAAATGTTCCTGATAACAGTGGATATTATTCAGATGAATAAATAAATGTGGTTATCACAGATTCATAGAACAATGGACCATCATTTTACTGACTTTATGGATGGACCCCAAAAATCTCTCCTTTATTCCTCCTTATAGATGGTCCTGTCTCCACATGGTTTCCCCACTTTCTGGAACCTTTATTTTGGGGGTTGAGAACCCCTGAGCTAACCGTGGCTAACGCTAAAGGCCAAAGTTGAGTCCACACTGATGATCTTTCATCTGTTTAACTCGACACGAGTCGAGGCCTGACTTACCTCACCTGTTGTGGGCGGAGCTTCATATTTCCAGGTTGATGTAGCACTTCCTGACTGAACATGAGACAGTTCTCTATTTCTCTCCTCCAGCTTTGGAACGGAGCCACCCAAGCTTTTCTCTGCTTTTATCTGATGTAAAGAAAGTAATAAACATGTACAAAACCACAGCAGTATCTGGACTTATACAAATAAATAACTATTACTAACTAGTAACTATCAGAATCATTAAAACACACTCACACACAATCTATACAGTTACGTTTCTGCAGCAAGTGGAGAGATTATTGTTTTGAGTCCTCAACTTTACACTCATGTTTTATATTATAGTCGATTCTACAAAAATACACAAAATGACTGTAAATAGAGACATTTAACAAAAAAAACTTACAAGATGACTAAAATTACAGATAACATTTACAAAAATACACAAAATGATGGAAAAATATACAAAAGCACATCAAAAATACATAAAAGAACACAAAATGACTGGAAACCCCACAGTTATAGAAAAATATACAAAAGGACTAGAGTAGAAATAGACAATACAAAAAACAGAAATGTATAAAATGATGACAAAAATAATAGAAACATAATTAAAAGGTCAACTAAGCAACACAAACATGTCTGAAATTACAAAAAAAAAACACAAAAGTAGCACAAAATGACTAAAATGCACAAATCTAACAATAAACTGAACACAATGATGACAAAAATACACTAAATGACTGAAAAACACAATTATAGAAAAATATACAAAAGCACATAAAAAACACAAAATATCAACAGAAATACACAAATTAAACTACTACAAAAACAGACAAGATGACTTCATAGACACAAAAATAATAGACAATTTACAAAATGACAACAAATATACACCAAATGACTAAAAATATACAAAATTACTAGAGTAAAAAAACAGAAACTTACAAAATGATGACAAAAAACAAAAAGTCAACAGAATTATCTGAAATGACAAAATAAATAAACAACAGTTGACCAAAATACACAAAACTAACAAATGAATCACCAAAATGGCAACAGAAATATACAAAATTTCTCAAAATCACATAAAATTACTTTAAAAATATAAGAAAAGTAAATAAAAGCACAACACAAATGCAGAAAAATGACTCTAAAAACACACAGAGCCTTTGTTAATGCTGTATTTGGTCATTATTCTAAATGTTATTCAGTAAAATAAACAAATGGAGGAACTCTCCATCATATTGTTTTTGGCCACACGGGGGAGACATTTACCGCTAAATATTTATGTTTATTTGTTACACAAAGGAAAGATTTTCACTGACCTTCAGTACTTTACTGCGGTCAAACCAGCCTCCGCCAACCATTATGCGGTGCCTGTTTATTAACGAGATTACGGTAATGCAGTCCAAGGATGTACTTCAAAATAAAAGCACCGACCTATGAACACGAGCTGCTACTTGGTTAAAAAGAATATCGGCCCTTTGTGGAATAGTTTGGACATGGCTGAGTTAATTAATTAATTCTTAATAATTAACATTTAAAGAGTAAATTAATTGATTATTTACTTAATTCATTTTACCATCTTAATTCTGATCACATTGAAGCCTTAGAAGATGGAGGCCATCACATTTAATCTGTGAATAAATAGTCCAACATAAAAATGAACACACTGACTAAGATACTTCTAGCAAGTTCTGATGTGTAGTTTCAAAATAAAAGCCCACCAAAGATTCAAATATGAGACTTATTACATATGATTTTGGATTAAATTTAAAAGAAATCTACCTGTTATTACAGTCTAATTCCACTTCAGGGTTATAGTACACAACCTCATGGTGTGACCCAATAAGTTTCAGGACATTCTGATGTGTAATTTCAAAATAAAAGTCTGTCAAAGATTCAGAGATGAGACTTATCACATATCATTTTGGATTCAGTCTAAAAGGAAACGCCCTGTTTTATTTCATAATATTCCATCTGCAGCCCTCAGAAGCGTTTATCCTGATTGGCTGGTGAAACGTGTCCGTCTGCCAGGGACACGCCCACCTCCTATAAGAGGAGGAGGCGAACAGACAAACAGCTCCTCTCTCTCACATGCATATTTTGTGTTGTTCTATCAGCTTAACTGTCCACAGGCGGATTTTTTGAGTTCACTGCAGGTGACAGTGAATCTTTAAATAGTCCATCCACTGGTGACTGGCCAGGTGCTCCCAGTCAGTCTAACGAGGCTCCGCCCACCAGTCAGGTACCTGCAAAACAAATCACAACACCACGAAAAAGACAAAACAGGCCCTACTGGTGTGGCGGCCGGGACAGACTGGCATGTTCTAGGGAGGGTCGGCTGTTCCCCCATGTCCACAATCACACACACACACACACACACACACACACACACACACACACACACACACACACACACACACACACACACACACACACACACACACACACACACACACACACACACACGTTGTATTAGAAATAATAAAGTGTTAATCTTTTTAAATATAACTTCACCCTTCTTGATAGAACCTAAGCGCTCGTCGGCTTATCCATCTCTCTTGCCGAGCGTATTAACACTGTTAAGATGGTCGTTTTGCCCAAATTCATGTATCTTTTTCAGATGCTGCCTTTATTTCTTCCCAAAACGTTCTTTAAAAAAATTGATGGTATTGTGACTTCATTTATATGGAACCAGAAATGCCCAAGGATTCGGAAATCTAGATTACAGTGCTCTAGAGCTGAAGGTGGCCCTGCCCTACCAAATTTCATGTATTACTACTGGTCAGCTAATATTGTAAAACTTTCCACCTGGCTCCGCACATTTAAAAAGGGCGGCGGCCCACTTTGGTCTGTTATGGAACTGGGTTCTAGTCCTCCAACCACACCCATAGCTCTAATGTGTTCCTCATTGCCATTAGAGGGGAAAATAAAATTCTCTCAGTATCTGGTTTCAATGTCGTCGCCACTTTTCCTTCAAACAGACCCTTCTCTATGCTCCTATTACTTCTAACCCTTCTTTTTTACCAGCCTTAAATGAGTCGGGTTTCAGAATTTGGCAAACAAAAGGGATTGTGTTTTTCATTGATCTGTTTATTAATGGCTCATTTATGTCATTTGAAGATTTAGCAAAAAATGTTGATATTCCCAGATCTCACTTTTTCAGATATTTACAGGCCCGTAGCTTTGCATCAAAGCATTTCTCCACGTATCCAAACAAACCATACATTTGCCCCCTTGAAGACTGTTTGCAGCTACAATCTATTTCCAGAGGACATGATTTCCAAAATATACAATGCGTTGCATCACATAGATCCTAC
This sequence comes from Gouania willdenowi, assembly GCF_900634775.1. Classification (NCBI taxonomy): domain Eukaryota; kingdom Metazoa; phylum Chordata; class Actinopteri; order Blenniiformes; family Gobiesocidae; genus Gouania; species Gouania willdenowi. The sequence goes on along the minus strand of NC_041054.1, from coordinate 30,567,865 downwards.
TTCTTTGGCTGAGGTGAAGACTTCTTGGGAACAAGACCTAAACATGAAAATATCTGGTGATACCTGGGATTTGAGTATCGGGCTCATATATTCGACGTCCATCTGCATACGACACTGTTTGATACAGTTTAAGGTTCTTCACGTTCTTATTTCACTAAGGCCAGGCTTGCTAGAATATACGGTACCTCTGATGATGCGTGCCCAAGATGCAAACAGTCGCCCACCACCATGAGCCATATGTTTTGGTCCTGTGTGGCATTGGGTGGGTTTTGGGGTTCTATATTTGATGCTTTCTCACATGTGTGTGGCAGAAAGATTGATCCCAATCCGATTACCGCAGTGTTTGGTGTTGTCCCAAATGGACATGTATTGACTACGTACCAGACCAGTACCATTGCCCTTTCATCACTTTTGGCCCACAGGACGTACAACCTCCTTCCTTTAGTCAGTGGGTACGAGAGTTGATGATGTGTTTGCAAATTGAATATCTAAGGTACAGCTTACGTGGTCAATAAATAAATATCATAGGACATGGTCACTCTTCATTGCTTATGTTGAAGGTTTGCCTTTTACTTGAGTGGGATGTGTAAAGAATAATTCAATCATTGAGGAGTTGGGTTGTGGAGCCTATTCTATTGTATTGTATTGAATTGTATGTTTTTTTTTTTTCCTTTTGTTTTTGTGTGTGTTTAATTTCATTTTATGGATATCTTTTCACAAGTTGAGGGCTCATGTGCCGCTGGTTGGCATTGGGGTGTAAATCTCTGTAAAATTAGTTTGAACAAGCCCTGATTCTTGAAATGTTTGTTTGTATAAAACTGAAAAATCTCCAAATAAAGTGTTAAAAAAAAAAAAAGAAATAATAAAGTGTGCCCCAGTGTGGCACCCAGGCCGAAGGCCAAGGGCGCAACAAATGAAAGCAAATTCTGCCATAATAAGCTGCACGGTGACGGCACCCGCTGTTGACCCTTGGTGGGAGGCCTCCCCCCGTGTTGAGAGAAGCGGGCCCCCATCATTGCACTGTCCCCCTGGGTGTGCAGTGTGTGCTCGCCCTGGGGGAATGGCACTGTTCCACTAAGAGAGGGCGCCACCGCACTGCGGATGAAGACTATTTCAGTAGATTTGGAGGCAAAAGATGGGCCATGCTGTGGGAGAATCATCCTGCGTTTTACAAGAGGAAATCATCTTACTGTTGAACAAATGGGCAATTCTGTCATTACTCCTGCACAGGTTCAGAGCAAGTTCTGTTTCATAATATGTGTGAGAATCTCACTCATATTACTAATAGAACCGGGGTTATGTGAATAACCTAACGTTTTACACCAGCTGATTCTGGTCCCCAAACAATAAGTGGGAGCATTATTTGTCCTATCCTGGATGTACATGCTCGAAACAGGTATCTCGGCGTAGACGCACTAGTACACGATTGGCCACACATGCTTCTTCCCCTGTTGGCCCTGATACCCCCACTCTGTCCAGGGTGAGGAAGCACGGCCATACACTGATCCTGGTGGCTCCACTTTGGCCTGCCATGCACTGGCTTGCGGAGATTTACCAGGTGCTGCGTGCTCGTCCCTGGCGGCTGCTGCTGTGCAGGGACTTGCTGTCACAAGCCAGGGGCACAATTTTCCACCCACACCCAAAGTGACTGGTGCTATGTTTTGTCATACCTGCAGGACCTGATTGACAAGCGCAAAGCTTTTTCCACCGTGAAAGAGTATTTGGCTGCGATCACCACCTGTCATGTAGGCTATGGGGAGAATCTAGCGAGTCAGCACTCACTGGTACCGGTGGTTCTGGAGGGACTTAAAGTCCTCCGTTCGAACCACTGTAGGAGGCGAGCCTGATGTTTGCCTCTCTGAAAGCTGTTCTATTACTGGCTCTGGCGTCAGCTAAGCGGTTCAGTGACATCCATGCGCTCTCAGCACACACGTCATGTGCTCAGCTCTTCCCGGGCGATGCAAAGATCATTTTGAAGCCCAACTCAGCCTTTGTGCCGAATGTGGTGGCCTCATGTTCTCCCACTGACCTTTTGGCCTTTTCTGCCTCACAAGTTGAGCAGCGGCGTCATGTGTTGTGTCCAGTTTGTGTGGTGCGCACCTATATGGACATGACAAGGAGCCTCAGGAGGAGTGTTCAGTTGTTTGTCTCCTGTGCTAATCCCCCGAAGGGGGAGCCTGTTACTAAATAACGCCTGTCACACTGAGTTGTGGAGGTATTGGTTTGGCTTATACGAGTCAGGGTCTGTGGCCGCCTGAGGGTCTGCACGCACACTAGACTTGGGGTCTTGTCACATCCTGGGCTGTTCAGGGGAGTGTCTGTACAGGACATTTGTGCGGCGGCGAGTTGAACCTCGCCCCTCACGTTTTTCCGCTTTTACATGCTGGACGTTTCTGCACGGGCGGTTTTACTGTCCGGATGTGTACAGACCTCTGCCCTGTGGCTGGTCTCTGCTCGATACGCATGTCTGCAATACGAACTACAATATCCCATAGTGAGACATCTCACAAAATATTATGAAATAGAACATTAGGTTTTCTACATAACACGATTCTATACGGTAAATGGACTTGATTTATATAGAGCTTTATCACCACTGAAACAGTCTCAAAGCGTTTTACACATCAGCTCATTCACCCAATCACTCTCACATTCACACACCAGTGGGACAGGACTGACATGCAAGGCGCTAGTCGACCACTGGGAGCAACTTAGGGTTCAGTGTCTTGCCCAAGGACACTTCGACACATAGTCAGGTACTGGGATCGAACCCCCAACCTCTCGATCAGAAGACGACCCTCTACCACCTGAGCCATGGTCGCCCACATATATATATATATATTTATTATATGAGTGAGATGTTTCACCAGACAAGCCTTCTTGCTCGTACGAGTGAAAAGAGATGCTTATTTTGAATGAAGGATGTCTGTCCGCCTCCTCCTCTCATAGGAGGTGGGAGTGTCCCTGGTGGAGAGACATATTTCACCAGCCAATCAGGATTGACAGATTGAGATAAATGCTTCTGAGGGCTGCAGATGGAGGGTGCACCCCATAGTGAGACATCTTGCAAAATATTATGAAATAGAACAAGGCGTTTCCTTTTAAATTTACTCCAAAATGTTATGTAATGAGTCTCATATTTGAAACTTTGACAGGCTTTTATTTTGAAACAACACATCAGAATGTCTTGAAAATGATTGGGTCACACCATGAGGTTGTGTACTATAACCCTGAAATAGAATTAGACTGTAATAACAGTGCACTGTCTTTAAAAATGAATCCAAAATCATATGTAATAAGTCTCATTTGAAACTTTGGTGAGCTTTTGTTTTGAAACTTGCTAGACAAATCTGCATTACTTGCTAAGATTTTATAATATCAAGTGAAGTGAAATTAGTCTATAGAAAGAAGTAACTTCTGAGTATAACTCTGAGTCAATAAACAGACTGAATGATTGATTAAATCTGTGTGAAATTGCAGACTGCCTTCATAAGTCTCTGCTTTTATTTTGAAGTCCGTCCTCTGACTGCATTACTGTAAAACCGTTAATAAACACAGTAAATTGCTGGAGGCTGGTTTGTCTGCAGTTATACACTATGTATGGTTTTACTACGACAGAGGTTCTCAACGTGTGGGTCAAGGTGCAAAATTAGGTCGTACTGATTTTCAGCATCTTTCAGAAAAAAAGAAATCAAACCCTTTTTTCTTTTATTGTGGCATCTCTCTGATAGGACCTCAGTTTTACAAAGTATTGATTAAAGTTAGATTTATGTACTCATAAAATAAGTTCATACTATACTCTTCATTTTGTATTCATTTTTTGATTAATGTATTCAAAATGTAATTCAAACTGCACTTATGCATTTTATAGTTTTCCTCATTATTTCAGTAAAATGTGAAAATAATGTGACTATTCCTGCTGCATACCTGTCAAATATCCCGTTTTGGCCTGGAAACTCCCATATTTTATCTCTCTTTCCCGCCATCTTCCCGTATTAGTATTTTTCCATAAATATCCCGTATTTTAATGTAATAATAATTAAAAGATGCCTTATTAAACTGAACGTCGTCACGAGCCTCGCGAGAATTTCCACCTGAAATGGCCTGAGTGGCAGTTATCACGAGATTAGATTAGATTAGATTAGATTAGATTAGATTAGAATAGATTAGATTAGATTAGATTAGATTAGATTAGATTAGATTGGATTAGATTAGATTAGATTAGATTAGATTAGATTAGAATAGATTAGATTAGATTAGATTAGATTAGATTAGATTAGAACTCAGAACAGAGATGATGAATGAAGACGTTCTGGTGATAAAAACAAAGAACTGGTGTAAATACGTTGTAAAATATAACAGAGTTTATCTTCATAAAGACCATCAGGATGTGACACAGTTACACGTTCTGTTAGATTAATAACTGATATTTTAACGTCTACCACAGCAGAAGGAACCACGTAAGTCACCATGAAAAATCATCCAATCACAAGCTCCACAAATATAAACTGTTTATAAAGTGTTAAATAATGTAAAGTCTGTAATAAATGTGTCTAATAAGTCATTAGTGAATACCAGAGAACCACATGAGTGAGTATGAGAAATTATAATAAAATATATAATGAATAAAATGTTAATGTCTAACTTAAAGACAATGTGAAATTAACAGTAAATATTCAAAGTGTTAACTTGTATATAAACTGTAAGTATATTAAATAAACATGTGTTTTTATTTAGGCTTTTTTATAATTTAGGAATTAGGGCTGGGCGATATATCGAGATTCAAGATGTATCGAGTTTTCTATTTAGGCGATATTATATATATATATATATATAATAGCTTATTATGTATATAAAATACTAGTTTTAAGAGTCGCTGCTTTTACTTCTCAGAACAACATGTAAAGCTCAGTTAGATGATTAATGAGTGTCACATATTGATCAGCTGTTTATTAATAAATGTCGACCTACCAGATTCACATAATTGTATTTAGTAAGTGGTTGACAAGTGGGTATTTTAGATTTATTATACACCTATCTTAAAATATAAGAGATACTGGAGCTTGGTTGGGGGGGTGGGACGGCTGGTAAGAAAATTTCCCTTATTTTCAAATCCAAAACTTGACAGGTATGTCCTGCTGTGACATTGTGTTTTATCTCTGATTTGAATTGCTCTATATATACATTTTAAATTTACATTATTAAAGTTGATGTTTTCTGACTCTGTGTTTTGTGTATGTGATTGTGTTGATCATGTGACCCTCAGATCAGATACAAACACATGGTTGTGGCCACGCCCATTGTGTTAAAAGTTACTTTAATCCTGCTAAAACACAGTGTGCAGTTTTTTTGAGTCATTTTTGTGTATGTCATTTATCGTTTGGCATTGTTCTATTATGCATAATAAGCATAGTTTTGAGTTTAAAATGTGTATTTTGCCCTATTGTTCATTTCAGTTAGTTTATAGAGCCATCAGGTGGATAAAGGACGTTAGTGCACTTGTTGCTTTGAATAAAACTTCTTCATTTCTAACAGTCTTATGAGACCGCAAATATTTAGAGATTCCATCACCGTTTCACCTTTTCGAACATCAATAAACCTGCTTAAAGACACACGTCTGTAGAGTCATTGATGTGAGAGAGGAGTTAAACGCCATAGCTGTCAGTAACAGCACAAGCATGTTGTTCTGTACTATTTCTTTTGTGTACTTTGCTGTTCTTTTGCCTGTTTTGGCAGCAATTTTAAGTATTTTTCTTGCTTTTTTGTGTATTTTTCTGTCCTAATGTGTAATAATTGTACAACGCTGTGGAGGTGGGGCTATTGTGACTGGGAGTGTCTTATCTGCCCCAGGAGCCCCGCCCATAATCAAGGTATTTTTAGAATTTCTAGCCTCGTGGCAGGTGTTATGGTCAATTATTATATTCATCATCATATCCTCAAATGTTTGTTCATGTGTACAATTTGTCATGTTTTAATACATGACGACTCCATTACTCTTTACACTTTTGAACAGCTGAATCATGATTAAACAGTACAGATCGTATTATTCTCAGTGCAGCACAGTCTCTGCTCACATGCAGATATACACTGACGCACACACTTATCAAGGACAGATAAGGACTGGCACCGAACCTTCTCATAACATCTTCATCATCCTCCAACATTTCCACTATGGGCATCTGACTCCCTCCCTTTTGTCTCTCACTGTTGGGACCTTTTCTTATCTGTATAAAACCTTAAGCTGAAACTGTTAGGGGGCGCGGCACTTCCTTCGGACGTCCGCCTGGACGGACGCTAACTTTGTTCCATCTTGTACCTTTTTTCTTAGTTTAGAATAAACTTTTTTTTATATAAAATCATCAATGCTTCTCCTGGACTCCATCATTCAACCAGAGCAATGAATCATGTCTCCAAATGAGGTCAACCATAAATTCAGCCGTAACAATTGGCGTCACGAACAGGATCCATCTTCTGCTCTGTGGGGCGTCGACCGTGGACCAGCACTGGGTCGACACACTTGAAGCCCCGGGGCTGGCCCGCGGTGGTCCGCCCTCGGACAGAGACTGGAGCACGAACCATCGGTTGAACCTCAAACACCAATTCGGACTAAGGTAAAGCTGCCTTTATAAACATATATATATAAATTTTCATTTACATATATATTTGCTCTGTGTTGATTTTTTTGGAACCAGTCAAGCATTGTATTGATTTTCAGCTTTGAGCTTTGATTTTGATCCTCAGCTGTTCTGTGTTTTGACGCAGTGAATAGCCATGAGAAGGGCTCAAATGGTTGAGGTTCTATGCTTTTTAATGCTGTAGGTTCGCTCTGGTTTTCTTCGGGCTCGGATATTTTGTTTAGGCATAAAATACGGCTGGTCATTATTTACTTTGTTTTGTTCGGACACCCACAGCCTGTGAGGTCCTGACCATAGATAGACGGGCAACCAAAGTTTCCAAAACATCCCAGCGGTGCCATGATCTGAGTTCACCTCTGTACCGAAAGCAAAATAGATTAAACCCCCGAATCTAACCTAAATTGTGTTTCTGTGAATCAAACAGATGAACAACCCAATAAACAAATAATATATGCATACGCATATACAATCTTGGTATGATGTGAACTCAGATCATGCTTTCGGTGAGTTTTACTTCTTTTTTTTGTAGTTGTTTGGCTTTAAGGCTCTCATTTTGGAGAGAGCCGGCTTTGGTTTTTTTTTTTTTTTTTTTTTCTTCTCTCTCTCAACACACACACACACACACACACACACACACACACACACACACACACACACACACAGAGAGCCAAACGCACCCACGCACAGAGAGAGAGAGGGAAGCACGGGCGCACGCACAGCGCACGCGCACGCAAAGAGAGAGAGAGAACCACACCCATGAGCAACACACACTCAAACACACACACAGATGAATACAGTATTTCATTTTATTTTTTTTAATATTACTGTTATCATCATTATCATTTTTTTTATTATTATTCTATTGTTGGCTTTGTGGTTGCCCCCTGAAGAAACGACATCTTCAATGAAAGAATGAAATCACCTTCAACTCTTACGCTAATGAAATGTCAACATCATTCAAAGGACCAAACATCAGAAGGAAATGGACAATCAAAGGTCTGTGACCTTTCAGGACTCAAGGACTCAACTCCCATTCAGCAAAGCAATGCTGAAATAACTCGCTCAGTCCCAAGTCAACTCTTCATCGCTGGGATTAACACATCCTGCCCCATCATCAAAGACTGAGAACCTGTGGGCGTCGGAGTGGACACTCCCCCACCAATGAGTTGCGAGTTAAACGCCACGACTACTGCCTGAATGATGGGCAGCAACTGCAGACTGGTCACACGTCTGATGGAATATCTTCACCAAAAAAGACACTGTTTCAAAAGCCACAAGGATACCAAGCCACAAGAAGTCCACCACAGCCTTTGGTGGTAGTGCTAAATCACTTTAGCCTTGAACTTTGGCATGGAGGGGGACAACTAGCAAATAGCCAACAAGCTTCTCCTTCGCACAATACTAACCCCTCTATCTTCTGACTGTGCACTAGATTATTTTGTTTTCATTTATTCTCTCACACGCAGACAGACCAGACATACAGTCACACACCCACATTCACAACTATGAGAAACACAGAACTTCACACAGAACCCTTCTGTTTGCCACATGAGATCAAGTGTGCCCATCATTTATCTTTGCTTTTATTCATTATGTTGCTCATTTATTTACACTGCTGTTGCCTTTATGAGAAAAGAACAAACAAAGGGGAAGAAAATAGTGTTACTGATAAGGTTGTTTTTGTTTGCTTTTCTTTCATTTATTTTCTTGATTGAGGGGAGGCCCCCACAATGCAAGATATGGTTACATCCGCTGAAGAAAGAGCCCTCTATTGCCTCAGCTTTTGGAGCTGAAGTTTTAATTTTTTATTATTTTATTGGCCATGATTTTTTTTGAGCTCACACGTTTTTCTCCTTTGTTATTTCTGAACGATTCTTCTTTTTCTCTTTTGTTTTTACTCAATTTCAGGAAAATTGAGACAGAGATTGAGGACTGCAGCCTCAACCAAGTTTACATTTTGACATTTTTTGACCGATACCCTCGTAAACAATCTGTACCTTACCCTTTTTGAAGCTGCTTGCGACAGACAGCCTAGTTCAACATTCATTGTTTTCATTTTGCGCGCCTCCCCCTTACCGCGTCGGACTGTCTGGCCGGCCCAAAGCCACTCGACAGCATGGGGGGGTACCAAATTTTTCCTGAGAAAAAAATGTCCCATTAGTTGCTATGAGTACATAGGCAATTACTTTTCAAACAAGAAGTCCTGGTTTAATGTGCAGAAAAAGGATAAACCTTGCTAGGGAAAGCACTCTTCGGGGGATAGTGGTCTACCTGATTTGATACATGCTTGGTAACCGAAGACCGTTCTGAACAAATTTCTATGTTCCCTTAGAGTGAGGGTTATTAGAGGTTGCGTGCTCCGTTCAATCTTAGAGGTGCCCAATAAAAGTCCTGACAGTTGTGCGGAATTTTCCCTCGGTTTGGTACCGAGGTTGAGTTTATGTGTTTTCCTTCGGTTTGGTACCGGAGGTTGTTTTCCTTCAGTTTGGTACTGTTGTGTTTTCCTTCGGTTTGGTACTGGAGGTTGAGTTTTCCTTCAGTTTGGTACTGTTGAATTATTCTCCCAAACTCTTATTTTCAAGAGCGGTGGTTGATCCCTGCTGATTCAGAGATTCTTTTTTACATTTCTGGAGACGGACAGCGGGTGAATTTCCCGCGGTTTGGTACCGCGGTTGAGTTTGTTGAGTTAGACACGGCTGTGCTATTCCTGCCTGATCAGCAGATGAGCAGACTGTCAGTACCGCGGGCGATAATCTAAGACTCCGCCAAGGCGGAAGTAAAAAGGAGCGTACCTCTTAGTAATCAGACGATACCAGTAAAAAGCAATGAATTAACACTAAAAGGTTGCCAAGCATGGGGGGGCAATAAGAGCTCATTGACCCCGAGAGAGGAGGTGGACTGGCTATCGCCGCTGGTGGGTTAGATGAGACCTATATTCCACTTAGACACTATGCAGCAAAACCTTGTGAATGCATGGACGTGAAAATTGAGGCATGAACGTGTGCGGTGTATGAATGACTGAATGATGACACGTTACGTATGCCTGAGAGAACCGTGTTGTGAGTGCGAATGTGCCGTGGACGTGTCATTGAGTGATTGACCGATGAATGGCTGTTTGACTACACATGTTCCTCTGTTTCACCTTCCTTTCCTCCTGGGTTCTGATGCACTAGATCTTCTCCCTGTTTTTGCCAATTATGTAGTGGGGTGTTCAGAAAACACTGCTGCTTGTTAAAAGAACTATGGTTTTAGGCCTTGGGCCTTCTAAAAAGTTTACCAGGTTTTAAAGGTTTTTTCTGGGTGTTTAAAAACACCAAACGACATTTTTTATATATGATACCACTTTCAGTGGAATGACTGGCTTTGACCTTGACTGACCTTACTGTTCATGTTCAGTGTCCATGTTTTTTGTTGTTATATGTGTATACTCGTTGTTGAGTGCACTTGTCTATGTCTTCGTCTTAGTTGTTGTTATTGTGTAGCTTTTTCCAAAATACAGGTCGCTGGCTGTATACTCAAAGGAGACGAATCAGATCCAACTAAAGAAAAGAGATATTTTAAATTATTCATTTAAGTCTTAATGTTTTCCTCTCTTTCTGTTTCTGAGTGTTTCCTAACAGACAATGCCACCGCCTTCTCGACTCCGATCCTACCTCTTCGCCGCCATGCCTGGTTACTGCTCTTATGATGAAGGATGAGAATTAAAGGGAAGTATTGTCCATAACTGTAACTGGGAAGCAAAGGGGAAATAGATTGAAATAGACACGTGACAATATGACATATTGTGGATGTTCTAACATAATATCTATTCCAGAGACTACAGAGACTTCCAATCCAACTGCAAAAGTGGGGACAGATCTTCAAATTTCCAAAGGGAGCGTACAGTTGACCCTGGCTTTGACCTTTTAAGGCTGAGGAGGAGGAGGTCGATGAGGCTGGAGGGCACAAAGGCAGGCGGACACAAGAGAGAGGAAAACGGAGACACATCCAAAATGATCAGATAAGTGATTTTCCAATGATATTTATCATATGGTTTTAAGAATCCAAATGTATTCTTATGTAAAAAAGGGAAGGGAGCGGGCCAACGTCCCTCTGATTTCTTGATTTATATTTTATCATAGGAAAATATACCTCAAACCCTCCAACTATTTTCTTCTTGTTCCACCAGCACTTAGCGTGCAAGACCATAAAACACCTTCACTGGGTTTAGACACGTTTAAGGGAAAAATTAAGTGTTCTCAACATTGGGTTGGTGGCCCAATCTGGGTCGCCTGAGATTTAAAAAGGGTCCTCCTGAAATTCTTGATAATTGATTGAAATAAGAGATAGTTTAAAGTTAAGTAACTTCCAAGCATTTAAGGAAGCTCTCCAAACCGTGCTGGGGCTCGTCACCCCTACGAATGGGATAAATACAGAGAGCAAAAGACAATATGATTGTTCGACTCAACTTAACTTTAATTCTGTCTAACCTTAAAGGGCCAATAGTCTTGCTAAACTCTGGTTCAGACACAGAATAGGAGACACTTTTGCCACCAATTGACCTTCAAAATTAAGTAAATTACATCTCAAATAATAATTATGAGGGAAAATAATGAAATAAATGAACTGACAAATTCAGCTCTATAAAAGAATTAGGCTATGTAAATAGGTGTGGAGTGTTAACATTATTCAGAATAAATAAAGGATAGAATAAGATTTCTCCTTCACAAATAAGAGATAGCAAAGAAACAAACAATTTAAATAAATAAATAACATCATTTATTTATTTGGTTAAACTTATTTAGCTTTCTCACATCTCCATGTCTCCCAATTGTATGTATTCATCTTGAGAAGACATGTAACCACACTCCACACTTGTCCGACTTGCATGTCCTTCTCCGTCCGACTTGCATGTCCTTCTCCGTCCGACTTGCATGTCCTTGTAAACAGTGGTTCTCAAATTGTTGCTTCTCACCAGGTAAGTAGATGTACCACAGATAATCACTGCAACTCCAGCTATGCTTCTCCTTACTCCAGGAAAAGAAAATCGAATTAATACTTCCTGCTTTTCTTTCAGCCTCATATTTTCCCACTCGCGTGCGAATGGGCTACAGAGCAAGCATGGCTAAAAGCTCACTAACCCACACCTAACCATTGTGTGATTGTGCAGCAGCACCTTTTAGGATCTGAAAAGCTCTCAGATCCTGACCTCTGACCTGTCTCTGCCTTCCTGGCCATACTAACTATTCATTTAGTTAGTTAACTAAACCTAACACCCCTAAACTTTTATTTTATTTTATTTTATATTTTATTTTATTTTATTTTATTTTATTTTATTTTATTTTATTTTATTTTTCTTAGTTTTGGGTGAGTGTTTTTCCCCCCCACCCCTTTTTTTTTTCTGTCCAGGTACCAGCTACCAGCTAAAGCCTCAGTAGTGGGATCGCGCCTGTGTTCAGGTACCAGCCAATCCCAAGAGTTCTGTTTTGGTGTTTTTCCCCCTCTTCTGTTCAGGTACCTTCCGATCCCAAGAGAGGTTGCCAGGTGTGTGGAGACTACCCTTCCTCAGACAACAACCAATCATCTACAACGCCGACCGAAATGAACGACCCACACGGCAGTGAAGGTCGCAGAGCGGGCGACATGGATCCAAGATGATTGCCGAGACCAGCTGATGCTGAGACGGAGGCTGACCGAACAATGAAGGGGGAACCGACAAGGCCACTGAGACACACACAAGAAAACGCTCTAGAACAAGGGCCTAGCTTTGTTTATAAGCCACACCAAATGCTCATAGCTAGGTTGAGGGAGGACAATCTCACACCTAGCTGCAGGAATACAGTCATAAACCCTTCTGCTACGATTGAGGAAAATACTCAAGGTTCTTCACTCATGATGCCGCCAATCAAGTGCGGTGATTCTAACCATGGCTATTGGTTACCCCAGTTACCACTGAACTCAGCCGATGAAGACGAGTGATGTCCTTGATGCAAATGATGATTTTTGCTTATCTAGATGTAATAAAGGATGATTTTTGATGATTCATGCCATTGATAATAATGATGAAGTTTTTTTTTTTTAAGGTTTATTTCCACATTTTTCTTGATATATCTGTGCCTCACAAAAGAAGAATATATCCAATGTATGACAATAACGATGCTAATGGTTAACCCTGACAGACAGCAAAGGTGGAATATAATAATTTTGTTTCTTGATTTGGTCGTTGATGCGACCAAAAGTGGGGAATGTTATGGTCAATTATTATATTCATCATCATATCCTCAAATGTATGTTCATGTGTACAATTTGTCATGTTTTAATACATGACGACTCCATTACTCTTTACACTTTTGAACAGCTGAATCATGATTAAACAGTACAGATCGTATTATTCTCAGTGCAGCACAGTCTCTGCTCACATGCAGATATACACTGACGCACACACTTATCAAGGACAGATAAGGACTGGCACCGAACCTTCTCATAACATCTTCATCATCCTCCAACATTTCCACTATGGGCATCTGACTCCCTCCCTTTTGTCTCTCACTGTTGGGACCTTTTCTTATCTGTATAAAACCTTAAGCTGAAACTGTTAGGGGGCGCGGCACTTCCTTCGGACGTCCGCCTGGACGGACGCTAACTTTGTTCCATCTTGTACCTTTTTTCTTAGTTTAGAATAAACTTTTTTTTATATAAAATCATCAATGCTTCTCCTGGACTCCATCATTCAACCAGAGCAATGAATCATGTCTCCAAATGAGGTCAACCGTAAATTCAGCCGTAACACAGGTCAGCGGAAACCTCAGGGTTTAGTGGTTCGTTAAAGTCTGAAAAAAATCTTTATCTGATCAACACATTTATGTCAGCTGGAAGGAAATATATGAATTAGTGCTGGGACTTTAACACGTTAAGAAGAAAAATAAGAAGTCTTCTATTACTCAGAAATTTGACAGACTGGATCTTTCCCCATCCTTGCTTCCGTCTTTGTTTTCGTGCTCCCTTCGTTTCCCTTCGCGACCACCTGCCAATAGGGATGTAACGATTAATCGTAAGGCAGTTAAAAATCGATTCATAGGTATCACGGTTCACATCGATATTGTGAAAATTGAATTGCAGTACTTTTTTTAAATAAATTTATATATTTATCCTTCTCTTGTCCAGAAGTGTAGGCGGCGGGCAGAATCTGCTACTACTTTCTTTCTGGCCACCTTCTACTCTTAAACATGTTCATAAATGATTCCTTACCCCTTTAGCAACGAAAGAATATCTGTAATATTACGTGAAAATATCTGTAAAAGTCACATTTTTCTATTAGCTCTGTCTGCTAGCATAGCATCTCTTCTTCACTGCATGAATATCTGCATGCCAACCGACCACTGGGTTACCAGCACCCTCTGCTGGTCCAAACAAATATCTGACGTAAATACAGTGCAGACTGTTTTTTTTTTTTTTTTTTTTTTTTAAAGTCCAACTGTTAAGGCACAAAATACATTTTCAGTTACACTTTTAAAAAGAAAAAGAACTATTATGTAGTTTTGCATTGTTTACTATAGAACCAGAATTTAAATTAATAGACTTCTTCTTCATTTGTATTATTCCTTTATTTATTTCATTCAAGATTTATTTTTAGTTAAATTGCATTATTTATCAAGGGATTCTTTTGACAATGAAGAATAAAAAGAAAATAATTTTTCTTTTCTAGTTTTTTTTCCCAAAAAAAGTAAAGGAATATTTTTCAGTCATCATTTGTCTACAGTCCCATTTTGTAAAATAAATCGTGAGAGAATCGTATCGTTAACCCAGTATCGTGAATGGAATCGTATCAGGAGTTGAGTGAATCGTTACATCCCTACCTGCCATGGTATCGATCTATCACTACCTCCATCCGTATTGTCATCCATGATTCCGGGCACATTCCATAATTGTCACAAAATTGCTTCTTTAATATCACTTTTCTTTTTGTCAAGGTCCATTCTTCTTACACTGCTCAATGTGTCTCAATGCACTCAATCCCATCCATCTTCTGACCCTTGGTCCTTTTTCAGTGTTGCAGGGGCTGGTGTCTATCTCCCGCTATTTTCAGGCTCTCGGTGGGGGACTTAATATATTGTTAATTAAAATACAGTAAATTGATTAATAAATAGATATATAAATAAATAAAATAAGCGTGTTGGTGAAGAACCCAGGGTTTCCTTCAGTTGGGCCGACAAAGGCTCGCCTGGTGGTTTGTGCTGCTGTGATTGGAGCAGCTGCTGCAGATACACTCAGTTAGCCCTTACTTTGCTCAGCATTTATTAAAGTGACACAGGGCTACCTCTGAGTCTGCCACTGACTTTGGACAGAGACATATTCATATAGGTCAATTATACGTAATGTATTAATCTATTCATTTGTAGAGCTTACCCTACCCCCCAGCCCTGATCATAACAAACTCCCCTTTACTTTAGCTTCACCACTGTCTGTTCTTCACAGGCCTAGTTAGTCCAGTGACCAGAACATCTGCCTATTACTGGAGAAACAGAGGTTCAAATCCAGATGTTAAATTTATCAATCTAAACGCTTTCGGGCATCAGGCCACCTAGCTCCTTCCACGTCAATCACAAGCAGGTAGTTTTCGAACATCTTTAGCCATGTTCCGAATGGCATTGTGGGTTCTCCCGGACATTGTAGGAACGAGGGAGGCAAAGGAGTAGAAGCCACGGCCATCCTCGTCGCCAATTTGTTGTGTTTGTAGGACATAAAACACTTAAAGTACCACTGGAGAGAGGTTTACGTTGTTACCTTCTTTAATGTCGGCGCCCATCCTTCTCTACACACACTTCTTCGTCTCCTCTATACTTCCTGCTGCTCTATAGTAAAAACAGTCCCACTATGCCCCCTACTGGCCGGAGAAGGATGAACTTTCAGAATACAACACCTATGTTTGTATTTTATCATAAAACTACAATCAGAAGTGCTGAAAACCTGAAACAACAATATTATGTATGTGAACTATATTACACTAAAACTAAAATATAAGAAAACACTGAAGAATATAACAGACTTAACAGTCAGCAAACGCTCTTCTACTGCTAACCATGGAAGCATTCTGTTGGGAAGATGCTCTGATCCTCTAGGTTCTAAGATGTTTTGATCTTCTAGGTTATATAAGCTGCTTTGTTCTTCCCATGATCTTTATTGTCACAACAGTGAGCAAACGTTTCACAAACTCTTTGGACTCAGTGACTTTACTTATGCAACAACGGCAATATGTTTGATCTAAAGACATAAGTGCATCAGTTCAAGGTAAAGAGCCTGGAACAAATATCCTTTGAAGTCCTAAAGGATCATCTTTGTCCAAAAAACTGCATCAGGCTTTGGCAGTTTTCAAATGTCTACTGTCTTGTCATTTCTCACAAACTGAAGTATGAGGCCTTTCACTTTATCTGTGAGAGTTTTGAGGAGGTTTCACTCCGTGAAGAATTTTTGCAGCTTGCGGTGCAGGAGCTGGCTGATATCCTGGGTCAGGATGACCTTACTGTGACCCAGGAGATCACAGTTTATCAAAGTGTTTTAAGTTGGATAAACCACATTCCTGAGGAACGACAGGGATACATTTCTACTCTGATACCAAAGGTACGACTGGGGCTGATGGATGAAAGTTACATCAGGGACAATGTGCTTAACAATGATCTGGTAAAAACAAACACTGGGTCCCACCTCTTGGTCTCTCATACCCTTCAAGTCATGTCTCAACCTTCGTTAATCTGCTCTGAACTAGGAATCAACAACACCTTGTTTTGCCGTCGTTTGCCAAATGTCGTCTTACTGATGGTTCGATGTTTTTCTAGGATCTTAGAGGCCATTGACTACAGCACTAACAACTGGATCACAGTTCACACTCATCCCAGTCTGGAAGATCCTATTGTTCACTTACACATCGACGGCACTGTCTTCCTTGGTGGATGCCTCTACATTGTGGCTAGTAGTTTCAAAGGGCTGGTCCCCCATAACAGAGTGAGGAGGTTTAACCTAGTCACACACACTTGGCAGGAGATGTCACCAATGCAGGAGTCTCTGTCCTTAATGAGTGTACGCTATGGGAGGCTGCAGGAATAATATCTCACTCAGAACTGCTGAACGCTACCAGCCCGACATCGACCAGTGGACGTTCATTGCATCAATGAATGAAGAGTGGAGAGACGCCAGCTGCACCACACTGAACAACAAGATTTACATATGTGGAGGATGGAATGACTTTAGAGGCATGAATACTGCTGAGTTTTACAACCCAGACACCAACCAGTGGACACTGATCACTCCCATGGGAACACCTCGGTTTGGATTTGGGGTTGTTGCATATATCGGCAACATTTTTGCAGTTGGAGGCAGCAAATGGCTTCAGACTTCTGAGGTCTGCTGAGGCTTACGACCCAGTGACCAACACTTGGCACAATGTGCCTGAAATGGTCCACAGTCACAGACACTTTGGCATTGCAGTGATGACCAAGCGGATTTTTGTTGTCTCGAGTTGGAAGGGAAAGATTGTGGAGTGCTATGACTACACTACAAATACTTGGTCTGTGGTAGTTTCTGGCATGAACCACCACGCTAGGGTGATATGCTGTGTGATTTCTGGACTTCCCAACATGGCTGAGTACTATTCCCCTCATGAACCCGTCATACCCAGGACACAGGTCTAAAAAAAGTCTAAACTAGATACTGAGACGGAGCAAATGTTATTTTCCATGATTCAACAGAGAGTGTAACCTGCCCTGACCAGGGCTGTGTGTATCAATAAAAGTTTTTAAAGACATTGGACGAATTAGTGTGTGAATAAATTGATTATTTCAAAAAACTAACTGTGGTTGTTAGGGATGGGTGGAGTGACAACATATAGAAGCCGTCTAGTTGTACTGAATTTAATTAGAGTTAAAATAGTGATTAGCATGTCTGCCTCACAGCAAGGTCATGGGTTCAAGCCCTGGACACTTGGGAGTTTGCATGTGCTCCCCATGCTTGTGTGAGTTTTCTTCTGAACATCCCAAAACATTTACGTTAGGTTAAGTATGGACACCCTCTAAAATGAGAGGGCACTTCTTAAAGAGTTGTCCTTTACTATAGAGTGGTAAACACGTCTGCCTGACAGCAAGAAGGTCCTGGGTTCAAGTCCTAGATACAAAAACAACTATGGAGTTGTGAGTTGTGGGAGGGGCACAGTAGAACAGCAGGGGGTACACGGCCCGCGAATGCCCCCCCATGACACTGTAGCAGATGTCTAGATGTACTGAATTTAATTAAAATTAATTTAGTAGTTAACACGTCTGTCTCACAGCAAGGTCATGGGTTCAAGCCCTGGACATGTAGGAGTTTGCATGTTCTCCCCATGCTTGTGTGGGTTTTCTTCTGAACATCAAAAACATTGATGTTAGGTTAAATATAGACACCCTCTAAAATGAAAGGGCACGTCTCAAGGAGTTTTCCTTAAAACTAAAATGTATTTGTGTTGAAAAGGACAATGATTACTGACACAAACCCACTAAACAAACCTGAATTATTTCCTCAGAGATGATAAAACATGGAAGACCAAACTGTTCGTTTCTCTGCCATTTTAACCCTCAGTGTTAATGCAAACAATGGGCTTTGGTAGAGGCAGTGTGATGTCATCAACCTATGATGCTTTCGAGTCATTTCAATGACGACAATCTGACTCTTTAGCTGTAAAGAAGACTCATCAATAGGTGATTTGTTGTTGTTTATCAAGGGGGGAGGGGTCATCTTGTTCAACTATCCCTTATATTTTAAATGTTCAGGAAATCTAAAATAGCTGCTCGTCAACCACTCACTAAATATAATTATGTGATTATAATCTGGTAGGTCGACCTTTATTAACATTAAAATGCTGTGAACATTCCGACTAGGGCTGGACGATATGGACCAAAACTCATATCTCTATATATTTTCTCAAAATGGTGAAATATGATATAAATCTAGATAATTTTATTTTGTATAAAAATACTTGTTTTAGGAGTCGCTGCTTTTAATTCTCAGAACAGAATGTAAAGCTCAGATTGATTAATGAGTGCGTCGTAACCCAGACCTTCCCTTAAACAAGCTACACTACAGAACTCACTCACACATGCTGTCCCTTACAGGAGAAAAAGCCAAAAGTGGCACATATTGTGCAGCTGTTTGTTAATAAATGAGTCTGTGTAGCATTTAGCATCAGAAAATTTAACCCAGAGTTTCCCTGCCAAAACGGCTTATTTGTTTATTCTCCCTTTATTTTTGTCTTTCTCATGGCCCGACCCAGTGGACTACCGGGGAAATCCCTGGTGTTGTACGGGGATTTCCCCGGTGTCCCCGTACGGCCAGTCCGCTCGTGAAAGGATCGGCCACTGACTGGGTCCAAACCTGCAAAAAAAATAAGGAAGTGGATTCCATCTGATTCATCTTTTTCCTTATATATTACATATTTCATAAATTGAAGCATACATATTTCGTTCATGTACTTTATCAAGAATGGTCATTTTAATAGTAGGAAAATGCTGTTCAACTAAAAGCTGTTGAATTTTTTCATTAGTTATCCTGGTCATTAAAAACAACATATCCAGAGATGAATATTCTGGAGGACAGATGGAGTCTTTTCAAAGCAGCAGTTTATTGTAAGTACTAAATAGAATAATACAAAATGAAATAAAGACATTTACTGTAATTGAGCGTTGTCCATTTCTTTATTTTTAATATTTTATTTGCTTTTAAAGGGGAAATGGATGGAGGAAAATTACTGCAATTGCATTAGAGGAAGAAGGTTACACTGGTTCTGTCATCAAATGTGCCTCAGGTGAAGGAAAACTTGTCCCTCTAAGATGAGCTACATTTATCACCATTTCCAGCTGATGCACCAGTTTGGTCTAATGCCAAAAGACAGTGATGCCACTGCAGATGTTGGCACTGCACAGTCATCAGTGCACGTTCCCCTCAAACTCAGAAGATGAGATGAACCATTTTCTACATTGGTGGGATTTTAGGCTCAACTTTTACGGTTATGATTTCTCACACCTGACTTCAGGATTTTCTGCACTGGAACACTGAGAAAATGAATCTGAAACTTAACTTAATTGAATCTTTACATAAATATATTTTGTAGTGCTATCAAGGAATTAAAAAAAAACTTGTGTAATTAATTAATTATGCTCTGTAATTAATTAATCTTTTTTTTAAGCGCACCTAAAAATTGCTGAGAAACAACCACAACTTGAGGTATTTTTATTTAAGTCACAATATTGTGGCAGATCAAAACAATGATATATAAAAAAGCTTTATAAAGCTTTATAAAGCTTTATAAAGCTTTATAAAGTCATTTATTGTTTTTAACAGACTTTAACTGATGTAGACGTAGTATTTGAGATGAGTCCCAAGGTCTGCCTGTCATATTGATACTTGTTACGTTTGTCAATCTCCAAATAATAGTATAAGTATGGTCTAAGTGCCATTTCAACTTTGACTGTTAGACCCTTTTTATGTGTTTTTATGTTTGTTTGTTTGTATGGTTTTTATAGTCTTAAATAAAGCTATCTATCTATCTATCTATCTATCTATCTATCTATCTATCTATCTATCTATCTATCTATCTATCTAATAAAAAATACAAATGAAATAAAACATCATATGTAGTGCTATAAGTTAGCACATCATAAACAGTAAGAACACTTTTCTGACACCAAACGTGTTGCTTTTTCTCTCAGAAAACAAAAATTATCCAGTGATTTTGTTCATTTGTCAGACACGGCACGCTCTTAGCATGTTGCAGCTAGCCCTCTCCGAGTGTCTGCGCTAGCTTTCCATGCTAGCTGTCCATGCTAACTGTCCATGCTATCTGTCCGTGCAAGCTGCTACATGTTTAGCATTGAGGTGGTTGAGAAGGCTGCAAAGTTCTGGTGGTAAGGCAAACTCCTTCTTGCACAATTTGCACACAACTAGGCTTTAGTTTTCCATCCAATGTATTTAAAAGCCAAAATTAAAACAAACGAAGCTGAGCTGCTCGGCAGTCTCCCGTCTTGTTATTGCAGTCTGTGCATCAGTATTATGATTATACTGTTGAAATAGTTGAAAGATGTTGATCACAGCAGTGTAAAAGTCCGCTGTCTTGGCCTTGAGCTTTATGAGTCTCTCTTTCTCAATGGATATGAGAGCCAGTGGTGAAAGTCTTCCTTGCTCTGTTCTGTTGCGGCTGTAAGTTTTGATGCGTTTTAAAGCAGAAAATGACCTCTCCACCGATGCTGTGGTGGCTGGAATGGTCAACACCAACTTCAGCAGACACGGGAAGCAGAACAGCCGGTTCCGTGAGGCGCATCCACAAAGCCATTCCTTCCATCTGTACCATTCACTTTGGAAAGTCCATGCACTTTTCTGACCTTTCTATTGCTGAAGGTCTGGTTGCTCAGGTGTTGGTCTCCCATCTTTTAAAAGCTGTCGCTTTTCTTCAAAAGAAAGTTGTGAAAATTTATTTATCCTCTCCATCGCTGTCATCCAACCTGTAGTGTAATCCCGCCCACTAGATGCGGCCACGTGATATCTGTTTTGTATTCACTATGCACTGTGCGTACGTATTGGATTAACATAGCACGGTTACGTCCAAAGGCAGGGTAGCGATGTGCCTTTTTGCGTAAATGGTTTTTTATAGTGGGTCCGTGGGGAACTGACTGCGCATGCGCAAACATCCGTTCACGTGATATGGGGCTAAACTTTAGCCGCTAAAGGCAGAGCAGCAGTGTGCCTTCGGGAGAGGTGTGTCCTCCTCCTCGTAATACAGGAGTGTGCAGCGCCTCTGCCGTTCCAGGAAATAGGCGCATAGCGATGTTTAGTCACTCATTTGGGCTATGAAAAGCACAAAAATGCTGACACTTTTAAACTTATCGGTGCTGTAGGCTATCGGAAATTGAAAAAAATAAATAAATAAATAAATTATGATTAGAAAAAAAAAAAAATTACATTTTTTTTTTTTTTAAATGAATATGTCATTCATTTAAATTCACCCTGGGTAGGCACTGCCTACCTTGCCTACCCTGACTGCACGTGCCTGACTGATACAGGCTCTGAGTTGAAATGGTTAAAGTGGGTGTCAAAATAAAACGGTCACTATTCGTGGTGCTGAGATGTTTTAAATTTATGTTAGTGACCATCCTAATGTTTTGTTTTGTTATACTTCATGTCCGTTTGATGAACTTCAAAATGACATAGTCGCTCTTTGTGGTGTCGAAGCTTGTAAGTCCCACTGTTGTGGGCCTGTGTATGTTGTAAAATTATGTTATCATTAGCTTTATTATTTGGGTTTAAATGGCTCTGTCAATTGCCCCGCCCCCAGTCCGGCTCTGACTTGTTCTGCTGCTGGTTCTGTTAGATTAATAACTGAGATTTTAACGTCTACCACAGCAGAAGGACCCACGTAAGTCACCATGAAAAATCATCCAATCACAGGCTCCACAAATCTACACTGTTTATAAAGTGTTAAATAATGTAAAGTCTGTAATAAATGTGTCTAATAAGTCATTAGTGAATACCAGAGAACCACATGACTGAGCATGAGAAATTACAAGAAAATATGTAATAAAATAAAATGTTAATGTCTAACTTAAAGACAAACATATGGAAGCTTATTGCATTCACTTGAATAAAAAAAGAGTAAAGTTTCTGTTTTTACCAGTAAAAAGAAGAGCATGGAAAAGAGACGCCACTTTGGAAGGTCTACGCAGAGGCTTCTATGTGTCTGCGTTCAGCACTGAGAAGTATAAACCAGGCTTCAGAGAGTCAGAGCCACATAGACCACAACAGGGAGTTCCAAGAAGAGGTAAGACATGTTGGGACGTACAATTTGGTTTAGTCTGCAAAGTTAGTCGCAAAAATTATGTAATGCTAGCTACTGTTAGCTTAGCTAGCGTACTTGTTGTGGACCTTTCACTTGCTCGAACCATTGCGTGTTTGCTCAATAACGAACTCTCCCATCATCATCATCATCATCACCCTCTACCTGGTGTTGTTAAATGCAATGTAATGAATTGCACATTTATTTAGCATGCTTTAGTAAGTCCCTGAACCCCGAACTGCTCCCCAGGCGCTGCAAAATGACTGCCGACTGCCCCTCAGGGATGGGTAAAATTGTGTGTAACAACATATATATCAATAAAGGCTTAAAGCCCAATTTAATTTAATTAATTTTACATTTCATTAGTCATTGCGAATAGTCTGTGGATGACTCTCACTGTCAGGTGTCACCAATATTAGGCTGCATCCATTTTCAACAAAAATTCCTTTTTCCTTGTTCTTCGTTATGCTTTAAAACTGACCATTTATCAGACGGAGCAGTTCCAGATTTGTGAAATTTAACACTCCTTTAAGATGTTTTAATGCCATTTACGCCACAAAGGTCAATAAAATGAGAAGGAAGGAGGTATTTTTATGAATTAGGAGGCAACCAACTCCAGCCTACAGACTGTGTAATTAGCATTTACAGTATAAATGTCCCTTAGTGCTGCCGGGACAAGCCAACATAAGTTCATTGGTGTGTTTAAAATTAAAAAATCATGGATCACTTTTATAATTTTTTATTATTTGTTATTATTATTAACAAGATGCCAAAGAACAGAGCTGTTCCCGAAGCCACAGCGCCCTCTTGTGGTACAATATTGTGAGAAAACAGACACAAATGTGTACAGAACACAATGAGCAATGACAAAACAGAGCTATTACAATATCACTACCGTGATGATGGGCTTCTGATGATATCAATAATATAGCTACATTTATTTCCTTTGATGTGGGTGAAACAGCCTGAAAAGTATTAAATATTTCATAACTTTAAGTCTATCATAGGATAAGAGATGTCAGTGTTGCAGTGCACGTTACAGAACAATAGGAATAAAACTCAAAACACGATAAACAACTAAATATTAGAGAATACGATAAAACAACAAAAGGCATCAATTATCTCCATACATGCATCTACAGATCAAGTCCTTCAACTTCAAGGTTTGAAGGTTACAGTTATGCCTTGAATTGGTGTATGTTTCTAGATATCTGGACAGTTATAATGGAAATAATAGCAAAAGAGCAAAAAGCACATCATTCTTTTGCTAAGAAATCCTGAAATGTTTTTCTTCAGTAACTCATACTGTGTTATTTTAGTTATTATACTGTGGAAATTTCATACCATTCCATCCACATTCTCTCTATATATTATGCTACAAAAACAGATCTGTTAAAGGTGGAAAATCTTCATAATGCATAATAAATACCGCTCTGTTGAAAAATATAGTTCTTCCATTTAGTCACTTTTTATACTTTTTATTGCATTAATATTGTGTGTCTGTGCGTTTTATTAATTAGGCCTTTGTTAATCATTTGTAATTCCTGGCAATTCCTAAGGATCTGGGCTATTCCTGAAGAAAACTGGTCAAGTTCTTCCTTTTTCAAGTGTGGGAATCCATGACATTATAAAAACACATGACACGTACATTATTATTGCAATATACAACTACACAAAAATAATTAGATATGAATTTATTACTTTGTATGCACTCATTTTATAATACAGAGGCAAACTCTATTCCTAAAAACAATTCTTCTTTTTTTTTTTTATAAGAGAGAACATAATGTTTCACTGTTGTGCAGGCGGGAATTCTAAGACTGACAAACGTTGTTAGACAACATTAAAACAGAGAAACAGTGAGAGACAAAATGGACGGTTTCTGGTACGGTAGCCCGTGATATTGTACATGATATGAGTAATAACACATGTATTAAAGGCTATTTTGCGCAACAGGTGAGCCTTCACCATTTTTACTTGTCCTTTGATGTGCCTTGGACACAAACCAAGGCACATCAAACCACTGATATACAGTATGTATCGCTTTGAATTTTCTTTTAATTGTGAGTCATTTTGTCTGTTTATAAGGTTTTTCTTAATTTTTTTAATGTGTTTTTGGAGTTATTTTCTGTGTATTTGTGTATTTATTTGAGTCAAGTTGTCTGTGTATTTAGGGAGGTAAATAATTGATGTCATTGTCATCATTTAGATTGTTTCATATTCCAACACCCTGAACTAAAATGCACCTTTCTTTTGTAACTGTTCTCAATTTTGCATTTATATTCCTCACCATAAAAGCTAGCTTACCTGCTTTAATTTGGCCAACATTAATTTGGTTAAAAAATGTGTTAATATGTAATGTATACAGTATGTATTACTTTGAATTTTCTTAAAAAAAGGGGTAATTAAAAACACCGCACATTATTGGGTTTAGATACGCTGAAAAGAATAATAAAAATATTCAATATGATTATTCAAATGTCTTAAAGTTCAAAATGCATCACAAACTGTCTCATCTGCTGTATCTTCAATACACTACAATAGTAAAGTGAACAATTTTGAGGCTGGGTGGAGTCCCACAGCTGTGGAAAACATCCTTCCTTGTCCCGGTACAAACAGCTCAACAGCTACAGACCAGTGGTGCTGACCTCTCATCTGATGAAGACCCTGGAGAGGTTGGTCCTTGTCTATCTGCGCTCCCTAATGAGCTCCTCAATGGACCCACTCTAGTTTGCCTATCAGCGTGACACTGCAGTGGAAGACACCATCATCCACCTCCTCCACACATCACTCCAACACCTGGAGAAGGCAGGAAGCACTGTGAAGATTACTTTCTTTGATTTCTTCAGTGCTTTCAACACAATCCAGCCCCATCTTCTCCAGAACAAACTGGAGCATGCTGGGGTGCGCCATCACCTCACATGTTGGATTACCTCACCAACCGTCCACAGTATGTCAGTGCACAGGGCTGTGTGTCTGACATGGTCCTCTGCAGCACCGGGGCACCACAGGGAACACTTCTGGCTCCTTTCCTGTTCACTGTCTCCACAGCGGACTTTGGGTACAACACCTCTACCTGTCACCTGCAGAACTTCTCCTATGACTCTGCAATCACAGGCCTCATCACTGACGGAGACCATCAGGAGTACAGAGAACTGAAAAAAATAAATAAACAAATAATAATAATAATAATAATAATGCATTGGATTTTTACTACTACTACTATTGCCCCTCCGACCACCACCAACACTCACTCACTCACTCACTACATTCATACTAGGCAATGTGGGTAAAATGCCTTGCCCAAGGACACAATGACAGATACCAGTGGAGTGACTGACCCCCACTGTGGCCCCTGGAATTCTCAGTGGTCTACATCATCTACTAACCAGACCCAGACCTGGGAATTTACAAAATGATGACTGTTAAGATTGTATATATCTGCGCTCTTACTCTGTGTGGCTGTGTTGTAGAGGTTGGATGTTGTAGCGCATGTTCTCCCCTTGGGGCGCTCTGATGCTGTGTAGTGTTTAACACCGCAGCAGTTGTGTGTTCAGAAGAAGAAAATAAAGTGTCCTCGGAGAGAGGACGTTGATGATCGGACCCGATGAAAGTGTCGTTTATGTGCACACATAAAGTACTCCAGGAAGCTCAACACCTTAACAATGACAAAAAAAAACAAAAATAAAATAATCAAAAGGTCAACAGAAAAATATGAAATCACAAAATAAATAAACAACAGTTGCACAAGATGACTAAAATGCACAAAACTAACAAATAAATCACCAAAATGGCAACAGAAATGTACAAAATTTTTCAAAATCCCATAAAATAACTTTAAAAATATAAGAAAAGTAAATAAAAGCACAACACAAAAGCTGAAAAATGACTCCAAAACCAGACAAAACCTCACAAAGTTTTTGTTAATAATCTAATTGATCATTATTCTAAATGTTATTCAGTAAAACAATTTCCCCTGGGATTAATAAAGGAATTATGATTCTGTTTTTGATAAAAATAAAAAAAATGGAGGAACTCTACATGATATTCTGTTTTTGGCCACACGGGGGAGACATTTACTGCTAAATGTTTATGTTTATATCTTACACCTCGATGGTCTTTGATGTGTTTTCAAACTTTACAAAGAAAAGCTTTTCACTGACCTAGTATACTTTATGTATGGTTGTACTACGACAGAGGTTCTCAACGTGTGGGTCGAGGTGCAAAATTAGGTCATAGACTAATTTTCAGCGTCTCAGATAAAAAGAAATAAAAACCTTTTTTTCTTTTATTATGACATCTCTAGATGGAAGCTCAGTTTTACAAATAACTGATTAAAGTTAGATTTATGTACTCATGAAACAAGTTCATACTTATACTCTTAGTTTTTTATTCTTTTTTGATTAATTTATTCAAAATGTAATTCAAACTGCACTTATGTATTTTATAGTTGTTATTTTCCCAATTTTTTCAGTAAAATGTGAAAATAATGTGACTGTTCCTGCAGTGACATTATGTTTTATCTGTGATTTGAACTGCTTTATATTTACATTTAGTATTAAAGTTAGTGTGTGTGTGTGTGTGTGTGTGTGTGTGTGTGTTGGTTAGATTTAATTAAAGGACTGTATAATAGGTTGGTTTGTTGTGTGTTTAAGCTTCATTCGCCCCCGGGGCGTCGGTCAGGACACAATAACGAGAGCTTGAATGGATGAGGACGGATGAAACAATGGGTACAGCTCTGAACAGGTGTATGAGTGTGGTTATCCAACAATGACGCACACCAACACCTGAACACTGCACAATGGACTTTAAAGAGGAAAAAAACTAAACTTAACCGGAGTTTACTCTCTACTGCAGCTGCTAATGATCAGTGCTCATGCTGTTAAGGTGGAACGGGTCAGTTAACATGAACCCTTAAGGTGGACACATTAAATGCAAATAATAATAAACAATGACAGCCTAATAACTTAAAACATCTGGAGCCTTTCTAACAGTGTGTGTGCGTGCGTGTGTGTCAGATGGAGTGTAAGAAAAAAAAAACTACTGTAAAAGTAAAAGTACTGTCATTTTGATAAAATTTTACTTAAAGTAAAAGTAAAGTTACTGGTGTAAAAATCTTCGCAAGTAAAAGTAAAAAGTAGCTCACTAAAAATGTACTCAGAATATTTTTTTGGGGGGGGGGTGGTATCTCTCCCATGCAATAAAAAAATAAAAAGACATGCATAAAGATCAAACTAGGTTCTTTTTTATTATTATTAGAGAACATCATTTCAAAATAATGTGCATAAGAACAAGACATGCTGTGGCTAACCTGGATGAATAAAATAAAATAAATGTCAATTTGATGAAGTAAGTATTTGTGTCAATACATCCTGCTGCCTTAAACTCAGTGCACCATCCAATAAATAACTATGATATTAATTATAACCCCTCTCAACGGGATCTGCTTGTCGATAGCTCTGCTAGTCTACTAAAATCCACCTTGGACTCAATTGCCCCATTGAGGGAAAAAACTATTAAACGTCAGAGGAAAGCTCCGTGGTTTAGCTCTGAAACTCACACACTCAAACAAACAACCCGTAAATTAGAGAGAATGTGGCGCTCCAATAAAACAGAGGAGTCACGAATACTCTGGCAAGAAAGCCATAGTAAATACATGACAGCCTTACGACATAGTCCATCTACATACTACTCCTCACTAATTGAAGAAAATAAAAATAATTCGAGGTACCTTTTCAGCACTGTAGCCAGGCTAACACAAAGTCAGAGCTCTATTGAGCCCATGATTCCTCTAGCCCTCAGCTGTGAGGACTTTGACATTTTTTAACGATAAAATTCACAAGATTAGAGATAAAATTAGCCACTCCCTGCCTTCACCTGGGCCTGCTGTACCATTAAATGTAAATAGGCCTAACCTAAACTGTTTCACACATATAGGACTTCAGGAACTTAACTCTATTATTTCATCCTCCAAACCATCGACCTGCCTTTCAGATCCGATCCCAACTAAGCTGTTTAAAGAAGTTGTTCCCCTGGTCTGCCCATCTTTGTTGGAGACCATAAATATATCCCTATCAATAGGCTACGTGCCACAGTCCTTTAAAGTAGCTGTAATCAAACCCCTTCTCAAAAAACCTACTCTTGATTCCAGCACTTTAGCAAACTACAGGCCTATATCTAATCTTCCTTTTATTTCAAAGATTCTTGAGAAAGTTGTGGCGGCTCAGCTCTGTGACTTCCTTCAAAACAACAGCCTGTTCGAGGACTTCCAGTCAGGCTTTAGAGCTCAACACAGCACAGAGACTGCTTTAGTTAAAGTAACTAATGATCTACTCTGGGCTTCAGATGAAGGACGACTCTCAGTGCTGGTTTTATTAGATCTTAGTGCAGCTTTTGACACTATAGATCACTATATTCTACTAGAGAGATTAGAGGAATTACTTGGAATCACAGGGACTGCCCTAAACTGGTTTAAGTCCTACCTATCTGATAGGTACCAGTTTGTACACGTGAATAATAAGTCTTCTGTGTACACTAAAGTAAGCTACGGGGTTCCTCAGGGCTCTGTGCTAGGTCCAATCCTCTTCTGTATCTATATGATCCCCCTTGGTAATGTTATGAGAAAATACTCTGTTAACTTTCACTGCTATGCTGATGATACCCAACTGTATGTATCAATGAAGCCAGGTGAGACAAATCAGCTATCTAAACTTGATGCCTGTCTAAAGGACATTAGGGCCTGGATGGACCAAAATTTTCTTCTTCTCAACTCAGACAAGACTGAGGTCATTGTACTGGGCCCGCGACACCTTAGAGAAACCTATGCTAGCCTAACTGCCCTAGATGGCATTACTCTGGCACGAAGCACAACTGTTAGAAACCTTGGGGTTCTATTTGATCAGGATTTATCCTTCAACTCTCACATAAAACAAACTTCAAGAACTGCCTTCTTTCATCTCCGTAACATTGCTAAAATCAGATCTATCCTGACTCAGGGCGACGCCGAAAAACTAGTCCATGCTTTTGTTACCTCTAGACTGGATTATTGTAATTCTCTTTTAGCAGGTTGCCCGAGCAAGTCGCTTAAGACACTTCAGCTGGTTCAAAATGCTGCAGCACGTGTACTGACTAAAACTAGGAGAAGAGATCACATTACTCCTGTATTAGCCTCTCTGCATTGGCTTCCCATAAAATATAGAATAGAATTCAAGATTCTTCTTCTCACTTATAAAGCCCTAAATGGACAGGCACCAGTCTATCTCAAGGAGCTTGTAGTGCCATACAATCCCCCCAGAACACTACGCTCTCAAAATGCTGGACTACTCGTTGTTCCATTTGTCTCTAAAAGTAGTATAGGAGGAAGAGCTTTCAGTTATCAGGCCCCACTTTTCTGGAACCATCTACCAACCACGGTTCGGGGGGCAGACACCCTCTCTACCTTTAAGGTTAGGCTCAAAACATTCCTCTTTGGTAAAGCTTTTAGTTAGGAACCAGCTCATAGCTCATAGTTAAGATGCAATAGGCATAGACTGCCGGGGGGGGGTCTGGCATGCTCGGTTGGAGAGAGGTTGGAGAGGGCGTTAGGAGAGAGGTCATTTAGGTTAGAGAGGGACCGGAGAGGGTCCCATTCCTCTCACTAACACTCCCTCTATGTCTGCTTCTTCCCTTGTGTGTTTGCTCCTGTACTCCTTCTGGCTTTTGTCTTGCAGGTCCGTGGGATCCTCAGTGTGGAGTTACAGAGTCTCAACAACTCTGTCTCCACCCTTTCCTCTGCACACACCCAACACAGCATAACGTAGATGGCTGTTCATCATAGGAATGGGATCCACACAAGGTTCCTGCTGCTTAACAGAAGGTTTTCCTTGCCGCCATGATGAATTCATGTTGGGTGTGGGATACATATGTATGTGTATATACGTATATATGCATATGTGTGTATCCATAAAATGAAGAGTCCGTCCTTAAGACTGCTCTACTGTAAAGTGTCTTGAGATACCATTGGTTATGATTTGGCGCTATACAAATAAAAGATTGATTGATCCAATAAATCACCTCTGAAAGCAATAAATGTGTACAGTATGTTATATAATGTCTATAAAACATTCTATGTGGAATGAGCCAAAGGAGGAAAAAATGATACTGACCCAGGGTGACGTGTGCGTGCCTACAAATACAGTTTTATATTATTAGTAATAACTGTATTAAAATCACATGGTCATTGAGCAAAACTGCTGATCAATTGGCTACAACACCTGTAGCTGTTTTAAATAGAAACACACACACACAATGTGTAAAGACACACACTGTCTTATCAGGCACTGCTGGAGGATGAGGAGCACAGGAGACCAGAGACCAGGTAGTATTAAATGGGGGGGGCATTAAGAAAACTTTGGGGGGCACAAAAACGCTCCGCTCTGAGTTGCACACAACCTAATGCTATATAAACATGGCCACAAAAACAAAGTTAGCTCACTAAGCTAACATACCTCTGACCAAGTGATCACTGCAGACACGGTCATCAGCAGACTCTGCTCCTCCTGACTGCAGATGTAGATTTAAAATCCACTTTTTACGGCGTTGTTCTGTGAGATTTTTACATTTCTCACCTTTGTGAACATCAATCTTCGTTACTCTATAAAATCTCTTTCCCTTTTCTCAGTTAGAACGATTGGAGCATCCGTAAACTCCACAAAACATGGACATTTTGATGATTTAGGACGGCAGATTCTCAAGCTTCACTTCCTGCTCTCTATCTGAATTTTTCACTCTTGCTTTGTCAAGATACAGTAATGTGAGTGACGTCACATGAATCAACAGAGCAGGCCATAGACATATACACATTCTATAAGCTGATCATAACAACAGCTCTATGGTATGTTCAATAGCACAAATGTTGTAGACTCTCGTCTGCGTACAGGATTTATTTTACTCTGTAACGGAATCTATTTCAAATGTAGTGAAGTACTGTTGCTTGAAACAAAATTTACTTAAGTAAAAGTAAAATTACACATTTTAAAAAGCACTCAAAAAAGTAGAAGTACACAAAAAATCTACTCAATTACAGTAACGAGAGTAAATGTCATTTGTTACTTTCCACCCCTGCAGATTAGACACAAACACGTGTTTGTGGCCCCGCCCACTGTGTTAAACATGACTTTAATCCTGCTAAAACACAGTGTGCAGTTTGTGTTTATGTCTGTGATATTAAAGCATTTAACTGATTTTGTCATTTAGCATATTGTTCTGTTTCTTTTGTGTACTTTATTGTTGTTTTTTGTAGCACTTAAATAAGTGTTTGCTAAACTGAAATGATTCTCAGAATTGTTAGAACTGCATGTATAGTAAAGCCTGTTTTGTTTGGCTGTAGTGGTACCTCCCCGCCAGCGGGTGGCGCTGGAGAGCAAGGAGATGCACTAATACAGTAGTAGGGTGAGAACAAAAACTGACCCTTGACTGCAGAGTGAAGATGTGTTCTTTTCTGAGGTAATAAAGAGCTCATTTTGACAACTATATCAAGCTGTCCGGGAATGATGTAACATTTTTGCCTGTTTTAGCAGCAATTTTTTGTAATTTTTTTTTTTTTTTTTTTTTTGTGCTTTATTGTGTATTTTTCCGTCCTAATTTGTACTCATTGTACACCGCTGTGGGGGTGGGGCTGCTGTGACTGGGTGTGGCTTATCTGCTTCAGGAGCCCCACCCATAATCAAGGCATTTTTAGAATTTCTAGCCCATGGCAGGTCAGCAGAAACCTCAGGGTTTAGTTGTTATTTAAGGCCCAAACATACTGCATTAGAGTTAAAGTCTGAAAAAAATCTTTATCTGATCAACACATTTATGTCAGCAGGAAGGAAATGTATGAATTAGTGCTGGGACTTTAATGTGTTAATCAGGAAAATAATACACTGAAAAAATAATGCAGTTAATCACTTTTTTAAGGGCAGGGAATCGATTAAAAAAAATTAACTAATCGCAAATATGAAAAAAAATTAATTGCGATTAATCACGATCAAAAAATGCCAGCAATTAATTGCAGTTTATTGCATTATCAGCTTTTAATAAAAACACAAACATGAAGACAAAGATCATAACAAATATATTTCTTGTGATTCAAAACATTGTTTGTGCAACACTGTACTATTCTACAATGTAAACGATGAACAGAAAATTAGAAGCTCAGCTTTAAAGCTGGCACAATTAGCTTATTTAAAACTTTGTTTGAAATGCAACTGTATAATGTAAACAATGTACAGTCATTTTTCACAGCAGCAGTAAAGCATCAGTAACAAAAAGTAGTTAGCTTATTTTTTTTCTGTTAGCAGGAGAACAGTGTCTCACTGGGCAGAGTGGTGGCAGGAGAAGATAGAGGAGTGCTAGTTTACCGTAGGAGTCCGTTCTCTTCAGCCACCACTGCAGAGGGAGTCTGGGGGATTTCTTCCTCTTTTAGTAGCTCTGTTAAACAACTCCACACTTCACCTCGCTCAGATTTTGGCAGGCATTTTAGGTTTTGGAATCTCAGCTCAGGGGTAGTTGCCATCTTGACAAAGGGAGATTGGCATTTTGTTTTTGTGAGAAAGGTCCTCGGAAAAGGCCTTTTTTAGCCGATTTATGTTCATCAAATCATCGTCTGAAGGCTCCAAGACTACGAAGAGGTGGCACAAGGCAGGCAGCAAAGCTGAGCAGGAGATGAAGTGCTCCCCACCCAGTATTTCTGTGACATATCTGTAAAGAGAGAGATAATGGGTTCATTCATTAGCGCACACTTCAATGGAATTATGGTTCAAAACAAACAAACAAACTAAAGTTGTGTCTCACACAGACGTGCACACCGTCACAAACACTAGACAACACACTCACCATGGCTGAAGCACCGGACCAGAGCAGAGAGTTTGCTGCAGCGTTGATCCTCAGTATCATCACTAAAAAAGAAACTCCAAAAGTCACATTTAGAACTATTTTAGCTTTAAATGAGGTAGAGACGTAAAGAGGAGCTTCCATCAAGCTATAGGAGCCAAAAGAGGAACACATCTAACCTCTTAAAACACCTGCCGTGTCGTCACACACATTTATATCTAATACCAGATGGTTATTCCATAAAGTGGGTTATGTTAGAACTCTGAGTATTGTTGGAATATAATTTATTCTTATTCCAGTGTGTTCGTGAATAGGAACAGTTCAACTTCTTACTTGACCTTTTATTTTACCTGTTGTGCAGGAAGCAGTTCAATACGAGATCTCAGGCTCAACCACACCCTTCTAAGAAAAATGCTGACTTGACACTGAGTCTTGAGCAAAATCAAAGAGGAAGAGCCCCGACCTCATGTGCAGAGCTAATTTATGCTGTTTCTCAGTCAGTGCTCGTGTGTAATCTGACTCCAATAACTAATACAGACATAAAGTGTGGTTGAGCCATTATAATCTTTTCAACATGTTATTCAACAACATCACAATGTTACAAAAGACATCACAAGTCATTCAAAAAGTCAGTTTTTAACTGTGTACACACATATTTCAACAATGCCATATATGGCATTGACCGTGACCATTCAAGGAAAAAATGAGTGGCTGCAATAGCTCAGAGTGGAAAATTACAACAAAATGTTTAAACAGGTGTAGGAGGATGAGTTATTAATAATGGGTTATATAAATAAGAATAAGAATTATGATTATTAATATTGCTTCAAATTTTGTGGGGTGCCACTCCTTTTAACAGGAGAAATATGTCTAAGTTTTTAGACTAAACTCATCAATGTGAAACCAGGGAAAAGTGAATTCTACCAGCAACATCTACACCATAATCACAGCTTTAATGAATCAAATATTATGTTTAACCTTTTATTCAAAAGTCAACAATTAACACAGTCAAAATATCAATTGAAATGGAATAATTAAATCATGACAAAATGCATTTCTAGGCTAATAAAAGTGAGGATTATATGTAATAAAGTGAAATCACTAATCTAGGAGAAAGCTAGTCTACTAAATATTGAATAAAAATGCAGGATACATATTTGAATAATCAGATCATAAAATCAAAGAATAAATTCATAAAAAGAGCTCATAAAACAAAGAGGAAGACAGACAAACATGAATGAGATGAACTGTGTGTGGAACATGTTGTGAGTGTGTGTAAGTGTGTAGTTATGGAAGTATGTATGTGATCTATTGTGGATGAAGTTTGCTGATGAAAGTTGATTCTTGTACCTTGAAGATGATGTCAGGGTTGGACCTGGAGGTGCTGTTTGAAGAAATACAGTAGGACGTGCCAACGTTGAGTTCTGATGGGTTTCAACAGAGTAAAGCCCCTTCAGCCGATCCAGGCGGTTCTGGCCTTCACAGCTGGGTTAGAGAGTGGCTCATGGCTTACCACAGTGGGTCGCAGGCCGGGCTTCTTTTTCGGCTGTTACGCACGTCACTAGATGCTGGATTCGTCCGTACCAAGCAGATGTTGATTCCAAAAATCTAACTGTTTCAACTAAAAATAAAATGAAATAAATGAAAAGATGGGGAAGGGAAACGCGTTGAGCATGAAACGCCAGCGTCCCAAAACTGAAATTTTGGGCGGTTTTCTTCCTTTTAAAAGAATATCTTTGAGACTCGCCTCCCAAGATGGAAGCTTCGTTGATTGGTTTGAAGTTGCCAGCATCTCAGCTGGCTGGCTTTGGGTGTGTCTGGGGTGTGTCTATATGTGAGACAATGACAGCAGGAGGGATGATTCCTAGATTTACACATAAACCATAATAATGAGTTCAGCATATTCAAATAATCTTTTCGACATCATATCTTGAAATATCATGTATTACGAAAGAGTTTGATACCAAACACGACTGGAAAATAGCCTAGTATTACTTTACGAACCGGTTAATGAATTTTACTTGCAAATGTCAAATATCATGTTATGCCTCTTCTTTACTATATGGTTGCAGTAGATACCTTAAACTAACTTTTGTGATGAATGATGAAACTTTTAAAATAGCATTCTGTGGGTATTAAATTATCTGAAAAGAGTGGAATAGGACAGACAATATTTGCAATTTCAATTTCTGCAGAAACCATTCCAATAATGTTTTCATTTGTAACTTTTCAAACATTATATAGTTTCTTTGTTCTCACTTTTTCATTGGGACACATCTCAGAGAAGGCCCGGGCAGTGTCCTTGTGTGACAGCTCACCACAGGGGGTCAGGGGTCAGTGGAACAGTTCTGTGATCTTACAGCATCCCAAAGGTATCTGTTTGTAAAGGAGGGAGAAGACGGATGTTCTTCCCCCGTGTGGAGTCATAAAAAGAGTTCGTACTGAACATTTCAAAGTGTTGGGCCAGTCTTTTCGGCTGAGTTATTGGGTTCAAAAGGCCGCATAGTGGGGTTAGTTATGCACATCAAAGTTGCTGGAGCAGTGATTTTGTAAACAGTTTGTGATAAAGAAACAGGCTCCTTGGTTAATTCCTGTTAGAAAGAGGGTCTTTAGGCTTGATGTGGTTTGGTTCCCTACACAGGACATGTTTACCTGCTGCACTTGTCTTTGCCTTAAGCAATGGTTTTAGCAATGATTATTTGGTTAGATCAACACCCAATTGATTATTTAAAACCTTCAGTATGTTCAGGCTCAAATGAGGGAAACTCTGAGTACCTCATTCCTAAACACGAGGTATGTTCTTCTCTGAGTATGTTACCATGGTAACATTGTCCGTGAACTAAACCTGGTCACTGGCAGGTTTTATCAAAGAAACCCTGGGTTTCTACCTGGCTCCGCCCACCTGAACACCGTTTCTGAACACTTTAATAAACTTTAACACTTTTCTCTGAAACACATTAGTAACATCACACACCACAGACATGTTCATATCATTAATAATGTTATGTTGATTTATGTTTTTTTTTGTTTGTTTTGTGCAAACACTAGTTTTATTTCTAACATTGTAGATGTAGATCATTAAGTGAAACACACTGAGAGGTTGATCTACATTAAAACATCTACTGACGTCTGTAGTAAAGTTCACTGAATACAAACCTGTGGATAAAATAAAGGAGGAGATGATCATTTAAATTAATCTATTTTTAAGGCTCGATTGTTGTTTTATATTGTTATACAGTTAAATCTGTAGATCACATATCTTTGAAGTTATGATGACACAGTGAATTGTGACGCTGCTTTCGGAAGTGATGGGTCACGGGTTCGTGTCCTGCTTCAGTGTTTTTTATGACATTTTTTAGGATGTTGAGATGATTCTGGCGACAATATTACATTAAAAATCAATATAAATGATGTGATATGAAGCAGCATTTACTATCTTAATATCCAGTGTAACAGGAGGACTCTCGATGCAGACATCATATGCTGCTGCCACGTCTCCTCAGACACATTTTATTCATATTATTCACCTCTCTTCACGTCATGAAGCAATAAAGTGATGAAGCGACCAAAAAGTGTGACTAATTATGGGTGATTTAAGCCACTATAATCACTGAAGACTGAACGCATCTTTAGAACAGGCTCATATTCCTCAAATACCGGCTTATTTCACCCATTACGGTGAATAAATCACTCTCTTCCGGGTGGTTGCCATGGCAGCTCGGGTAAATCTCTGATCCATTGATGATGGTTTTTTATTGCGAGCGTGCATGTAAGGAATCAGATACACAGAGTTTCCCATCGCAGGGTATGTTGACCCAGAGGTTCTGGATAAACCTCCTTTATGGAATACCCCTCAGGTTTGTACGCCCTGTGTATGTTCTCATTGGCTAATATTAGTTAAAGGATGTCAAAGTATAAAACACCTACAAAATGCATAAAAAAATAGTTTTCACAGGGAATCAGTTCCTGTTTTTTGTATTTTATCCTCTATAGTTTATTATGTTGGAGAAGAAACATGATTGTAAATAGATTTTTTAATCCACAGTGGATTTGTTGTCAAGGTTTGGTGTTGATGTGAACCCAAATGCAGAGAGAGAGAGATGGAGGAAGCAGGCAGGTGTAGCGTTGGTAGTGCCTTTAATAATTAAACCAAAAATCCAAAAAAATCATTCCTCTCTGGTCTTTTGAGAGAGCAGACGTGTTTTTCACTCGCTCCGATAAGACGACCTTGGACACCCTGAGAAAAGAAAACTTGGGCCCAAGACGAAGAGAAAAATGGTTAAAAAACCGCCTGCAGGCCCTTCAGAACCCGATCCGGGTTTGGAAGAGGTCAAGGAGATGATACGAAACCTCAAAGACGATCTTTCTGCACGGATCACAGCCGAGATAAAGTCGTTGGAAAAGACGCTGGAAAAATCACTGGAAAACCTTCAAAGTGAAGCAAAGGTACTGAAAGAAAAGAATGAAAGAAATGCTGAAGAGATAAAATTGTTGAACGCGAGGGTTGAACAGTTGGAACAAAAGGAAAGAGAGAAAGATGTCATCATCACAGGCTTAAAGATAAAACCCAGGAGTTACGCGAGTGACGAAGAAACAAAATCGATTGAACAACAGGTCATTGACTACTTGGAGTCGAAGGACATTGTCCTGAACCCTAACAACATCAACTCCTGCCATCTCCTGCCAAAGAGAAATGATACCAGAGCTGTAAAAATTACCTTTACGAATGTCAAATTTAAAGGAGAACTACTCAAGCAAGGCAAGAAACTGAAGGAAACAAAGGTCTTCATAAATGAAAACTTGACTAAACAAAACGCAAGCATCGCATGGAAGGCACGCCAAATAAAAAAAGGAGGAAAAATTCTAAAGACGTGGACGAGAAACTGCAGGATTTATATCACACCACTGGGAGAAGAGAATGGAAAACCAATCTTCATCAAAACGATGGAAGACCTGGGAAAATACGAAGGATCCACCTAAACAACAACATTACTGATGGTAATCATGGACATGGACCCAGATCTATATAAACACTGGAAACAAAACTCAGACTGTGATTATTTTACTGACACTGAATTCAATGTGAAAACCAAGAGTTAAAAAGGTCTGTCATTTATTCATTTCAATTGCTAGGTGGTGGGGTGATTAAGAATTGCATTACTGCCTTGCTTATGAACTAAGACATGGTGGTGTGTTTATACAAGAAAGGGTCAAATATAGCAGTGGAAAACACAACACTGCCAAGGGAGCTGACAACAGCTGGAATGGCCTTGATGTGGAGACAAAACAAGATGAACTTTTTTTTTGAACTGGAGGCTGATACGAGCAGCGATGGAGAGGAGGAATAAAAAAAAAAAAAAAAAAAAAAAAAGAAGGCACTGACTTCAGATGAGAATAAATCCTACACAAAAAAGGACTGTTCAGAACAACTTAAGAATGTTTGACCAGAGAGACATGTAAACCCATGTAAATTTTCGATGTACAAAACAGGGGACGGGACCTGAATAAGCAAATTACTTCTCTCGTCTCCATTTTCGGCATGTACAAAAAAAAAAAAAAAAAATAAAATGAATGTAACCAAGTGAATGTAACCATGTCGGAAATAGACTGAATAAATAAAATAAAAAAAATAAAAGACACAAGGAGGTACAGGAAGCAGGAAACAAACACCACAGGACACAAGGAGGGTTGACAATATGCATGAGACAATGATCCAGCTGCCATACTGTGTCCAAACACTCAGCTATTGATTAGGAATGTGCCACACCTGAGTGGAAAACATGAGGTAGCTAATCAGTCACAAACCAAGCACTTGGTAAATAAACACCCTGAATTAAGCCCAGGGGCGTGAGGCGTGTGTTTGTGTGTCTGTGCGCCACACCTCAGGATTATTCACTCTCAGTAAGTTAGTTTACTGAGGATGAGACAACAAAGACACTGACATTCAGTGCACAAGCATTGTTCACACATTAAAAACCTGTTCAGACCATTCATTATCATTCCACAAACAGGCACAAGTGCTGTGAGATAAGGTTACATACAACAGTAAATTCAGACTATGCAGTGAATAGTGAATGTGATCATGTCCATCTGTCACACAATGATCAGTTGTAGTTTTATGTCCAGGGCAGAGGTGGAGAATCTACTTAAGTAAAAGTACTGGTGTAAAAATCTACTGGAGTAAAAGTAAAAAGTAGCTGAGTTAAAATGTACTCAGAATAAACGTATGTTAGGGTGTACTCATACTGCCAGCTCGGGCCGTTTTAAACTCACAGCAGGAATCCATCCTCCCTGTCTCTCCTCTGTCACGGTAGAATGGACATGATCACCTGCTCAACTCCATTCCCACAGACAAACACATCATCACGTTAATTTATGACACAAATCGACACGAGAAACAGAGAGAGAACCAAGTGAGTGAGAAAGAAAGAGATTAAACAGACCAAATAACGGTGGATTTATTGAAAATAAAAATAAAAACCACTATGAATGAAGGTTTAAAAGGATTTAAAAACAAAGGAGGAAACTGAGCCTATAAAGGTGAGATCAGTTTAATTTATGGATCAATAAATGTCATTCTGCTTTTGTGGAGCGAGTCTTTGTGTACATTAATATAAGTGTAAATAGATGATTTAGGACAGAGTATTTGTGTTTGTTTAAACATTGTGCGTGCGTGTGAGTTTGCGTGTGTGTGTGTGTGAGCATATTTATCTCCATCACTTTCAGTTTTCCTTTTGATGACCATGACATTATCTAACTCTTCTTTTATTTCTTCTTCTTTAAGTCCATACAGAGTGGACACGCCCCTCCCTGGACTTTAAAGCCATGAGCCGATCCTAGTTTCCATCATCTGGTCTAGACCCATCACTTTCAGAATAAAGCTCAGAGTCAACATGGGACCATGGGATGCACTTATTTATTGAAATGTATATTAAATGATTATTTATGATTTCTTTATTTAAGTAGGGACAATACATATTAATGAACATTCAAAAAAATGTAAATATGCCAGATTGTAGCCAACGGCTAATTTCCATCTGCTGTCCCTAGACAGGCTGATGTAATAAAATGTTACACTTAACAATAAGACATGGCAAGACTCAAAACAATATATAAAAAGATTACATACAGGACAAAAAAAAACAAAAAACATAGGGATCATAGAATACAGTAACATTTCATGTAAATGGAACACTGGGACCAGAACAACTACACATAAGAGAAAAGACAGGATGCTGTGGGGCCAAGAAATGTACAGGGGAAAGAAAAGCAGTTCACTTCCACATAGTCAGGGTTGGTCAGTCACAGGAGTGCAACAATACATTTACATTATCATAATCATTTATTTAAAGTGCCACTGTGCATTGCAAAGAGCCCTGAACTGCCTTTTAATAAAAGAAATTAAAAAAGTAAATAGTTATAATAATAAAAATATATATATATTTAAAGTGCTGTAGTGCATTGCACACAGCCCTAAAGTGCTTCTTTCTAAGATTTTTTTTTTTTTTTTTTTAATTTAAAGTGCTATAGTGTATTGCACACAGCCCTAATTTTTTTTTTTTTTTTTTTTTTTAATTTAAAGTGCTACAGTGTATTGCACGTAGCCCTAAGATGTACCATAAAAATATTAGTTCAAATCACTTGTGGTCACAAGTCTGTGTTGAGCTGAGCCACTCCTTTAAATGACTTTTAAAAGTGTTAAAGCTG
Source organism: Gouania willdenowi (assembly GCF_900634775.1). NCBI lineage: Eukaryota > Metazoa > Chordata > Actinopteri > Blenniiformes > Gobiesocidae > Gouania > Gouania willdenowi. The sequence continues at coordinate 30,526,846 of NC_041054.1, read as the reverse complement.
TGGTTGGTAAACTGTTCCACTGAACGCTGCCTTTGTAGGACAAGACGTTTTGACCAAAGGTAGTTTTTCTCGCAGGCACCTGACAGTCACCCCTGCTTATGGCCCTAGTGGTCCTCGAGGCAGTCTTCATGTATTTAATGTAATTATTAAGAGGCGGTGGAGCCAACCCATGTAAGCTCTTATAAATAAAACTTACATTTTTGAATTTTATAAAGTTCTCAAAGCTCAGTAGATTATACTTTGAAAGAATACTGCAATGGTGGTATGTAGATGGTTTTTTGTCTAGAATTTTCAAAGCTTTTTTTAAAGCCTCTCAATTGGTTTTGTTTTGTAACTTCATTGTCTAGGAGATGTTTTTCATTGTTTCAATAATTTAGAGATTTAAGGAAGGTTTATATGATGTTTCAAGGACACATTGTTATAATACATAAAAAAGGTGATTTACTTGAGTCAGCACTAATTTCAGATTGTTTTTAAGTCTTTGTATAAAAATACTTTAACAGGACAACAATGATGTGCAGAGATGCAGTAATGTTGGCTTCATACAATAATAATAATAATAACTAGAACTGCAAGTAGTTATGAAAGGGGGCCAAGCCTTCCTGCGCGACTCGGCCCCCAGGTTTCGTGGAGTCCGTGGAAGTAAGTCATGAAGGATGATGGCGAGCGTTAGGACACAAGCCAAAGTGCCATTTGCTGTGAACAGGTGGATATGAAGTTTTGGAAGATGTGATTTAAAGTGTGAAAGTTCTTTCACTTAATGCGATATATGTGTTTATATATATATATATATATATATATATATATATATATATATCAGTGGGGCAAAAAAGTGTTTAGCCAGCCACCAATTGTGCAAGTTCTCCCACTTAAAATGATGACAGAGGTCTGTAATTTTCATCATAGGTACACTTCAACTGTGAGAGACAGAATGTGAAAAAAAATCCAGGAATTCACATTGTAGGATTTTTAAGGAATTTATTTGTTAATTATGGTGGAAAATAAGTATTTGGTCACTTCAAACAAGAAAGATCTCTGGCTCTCACAGACCTGTAACTTCTTCTTTAAGAGGCTCCTCCTCCACTCGTTACCTGTATTAATGGCACCTGTTTGAACTGGTTATCTGTATAAAAGACACCTGTCCACAACCTCAAACAGTCAGACTCCAAACTCCACTATGGCCAAGAACAAAGAGCTGTCGAAGGACACCAGGAAAAGAATTGTAGACCTGCACCAGACTGGGAGGAGTGAATCTACAATAGGTAAACAGCTTGGTGTGAAGAAATCAACTGTGGGAGCAATTATTAGAAAATGGAAGACATACAAGACCACTGATAACTCCCTCGATCTGGGGCTCCACGCAAGATCTCATCCCGTGGGGTCAAAATGATCATGAAAACGGTGAACAAAAATTCCAGAACCACACGGGGGGACCTGGTGAATGACCTGCAGAGAGCTGGGACCAAAGTAACAAAGGTTACCATCAGTAACACACTACGCCGACAGGGAATCAAATCCTGCAGTGCCAGACGTGTCCCCCTGCTTAAGCCAGTGCATGTCCAGGCCCGTCTGAAGTTTGCCAGAGAGCACATGGATGATACAGCAGAGGATTGGGAGAATGTCATGTGGTCAGATGAAACCAAAATAGAACTTTTTGGTATAAACTCAACTCGTCGTGTTTGGAGGAAGAAGAATACTGAGTTGCATCCCAAGAACACCATACCTACTGTGAAGCATGGGGGTGGAAACATCATGCTTTGGGGCTATTTTTCTGCTAAGGGGACAGGACGACTGATCCGTGTTAAGGAAAGAATGAATGGGGCCATGTATCGTGAGATTTTGAGCCAAAACCTCCTTCCATCAGTGAGAGCTTTGAAGATGAAACGTGGCTGGGTCTTCCAGCATGACAATGATCCCAAACACACCGCCAGGGCAATGAAGGAGTGGCTCCGTAAGAAGCATTTGAAAGTCCTGGAGTGGCCTAGCCAGTCTCCAGACCTCAACCCCATAGAAAATCTGTGGAGGGAGTTGAAAGTCCATGTTGCTCGGCGACAGCCCCAAAACATCACTGCTCTCGAGAAGATCTGCATGGAGGAATGGGCCAAAATACCAGCTACTGTGTGTGCAAACCTGGTAAAGACCTATAGTAATCGTTTGACCTCTGTTATTGCCAACAAAGGTTATATTACAAAGTATTGAGTTTAATTTTTGTTATTGACCAAATACTTATTTTCCACCATAATTTACAAATAAATTCTTTAAAAATCCTACAATGTGAATTCCTGGATTTTTTTTTCACATTCTGTCTCTCACAGTTGAAGTGAACCTATGATGAAAATTACAGACCTCTGTCATCATTTTAAGTGGGAGAACTTGCACAATTGGTGGCTGACTAAATACTTTTTTGCCCCACTGTATATATATATAAACATATATATCAGGTAGCACCAACTCTGACCTCTTCATTGACCAATGAGCACTTCTGACACCGCTATCATTACAGAATGCAGATGTTTATGTGCCGTAAAGCGTTGCGCGGTACCAACGTCATCACATTTTGCTCTTGGGTAGAGTCGAGTTGTGTGTGCTCATGCGCGGCCCACCGTGCCAATCTGGACTACCTCTTCCAGCGGGACCATCGGGCCGTTACCCCCCCTGTGGTCTAGTTCACACCTACGCAGGCCAGACAATGGTCCTCATGGTTTCACACATGGACAGAGCTGGTTAGGAACGGCCCTGGTTGTCAGTGTGAGTACACCCTTAGTGACTTTTTTATTTTATGGGGGGGGGCATCTCTCCCATGCAATAAAAAAAGAAAATGTGTATACTAGGGATGTAACGATTCACTCAACTCTCGATACGATTCGATTCACGATACTGTGTTCACGATACAAAAATACTGTACTATTTTCCTTTTATTTTTCATTTTCAAAAGAATTCCTTGATAAACAATTCAAAACAATGCAATTTAACTAAAAATAAATCTTGAATGAAATAAATAAAGGAATAATACAAATGAAAATGAAGCCTATTAATTTAAATTCTGGTTCTAAAATAAACAATACAAAATTGCATAATAGTTCTTTTTCTTTTAAAAGTGCAACTGAAAATGTATTTTGTGCCTTAACAATTGGACTTTAAAAAAAAAAAAAAAACCGTGATTGCAATGATTTACGTCATATTTGTTTGGACCAGCAGAGGGCGCTGGTAACACAGTGGTCAGTTGGCATGCAGATATCTTGCAGTGAAGAAGAGAAGCTATGCTAGCAGACAGAGCTAATAGAAAAAACGTGACTTTTACAGATATTCAAGTAATATTACAGATATTCTTTCAGTGCTAAAGGGGTAATGAATCATTTATTAACATATTTAAGAGTAGAAGGCAGCCAGAAAGAAACTATTAGCAGACTCCGCCCGCCGCCTATACTTGTGGATAGCGCCCTCTGCTGGTTAAAAAAAGTACTGCGATTCAATTTTCAGAAAATCGATATCAACCGTGATACCTATGAATCAATTTTTAACTGCTTTACGATTTATCGTTACATCCCTAGTGTATAGTTAGTAAGTAAGTAAGTAATATTTATTTATATAGCACCTTTTACAGACAGGAGTCACAAAGTGCTTCACAATACATACAGTGCATACAATACAAATTACAGTTACAGTCACAAAAATATGATGGTCATAAAACAACCCTTTATCACTGGAATTTTAAAATGCTTTCTGAAACAAATAGGTTTTCAGTTGGCTCTTAAAAGCATCAACGGAATCAAGCAAACGCAAGGAAAACGGAAGATCGTTCCAGAGCGTTGGCGCGACCGCCTGGAAGGAGCGATCTCCTCTGGTCTTGTAACGGGTACGGGGGACCATGAGCAGGTTCTGATCCTGGGACCTCAGCCTCCGGGAGGGGGTATAAGGACACAACAAGTCTCTAATGTAGGAGGGAGCCTGACCATGCAAGGCTCTGAAGGTCAGCACCAGAATTTTAAAATTGAAACGAAAAATGACTGGGAGCCAATGAAGGGCTTTTAGAATGGGAGTAATATGGGCCCTTCTGTTTGTGCGAGTCAGTAACCTCGCCGCAGAGTTTTGTACCTGCTGAAGACGAGACAGCGCCTTTTTGTTTAGACAAGAAAATAAGCTGTTACAATAGTCTAAACGGGAAGACACAAAGGCGTGGATAATCATCTCAAGATCATCTCTGGACACAAGTGAACGTAGTTTAGAGATTTTCCTCTAGTATACACATCAAACTAGGTTTATTATTATTATTATTATTAAAGAACAACATTTCAAAATAATGTGCATAAGAACAAGACATGGTGTGGCTAACCTGATGATGATTAACATTAGTAAACCGTTTAAACCCAGTAGATAATTGTTGGTGCGTTTCCGAATTAATACATCATGTACTAGTGCAGACATAAGTAACTGGCATCTCGGGGGCCAAATGCGGCCCTTGGTCTAATGTTATGCGGCCCTCAAAGTAAATGTACAAAATGACAGGAACAATACACAAAACAAGAGCAGGATAACACAAGGAATTACAAAGAATTACAACATTGCAGGAAAATACAGTAAAAGACGAGAAAAACAGAAATTAGTCCAAAAACACTCAAAACTACTACACAAATGAGCAAAAAGCAACAGTAACACACACAATTACTCAGAAAAATATACAACATTACAGAACATGACAACAAAAGTAATTAAAGCCGCGAGCGGCGTCATAGGGTCCGATGAAGCGGCCGGGGGCGGTTACCCGCGGTCACGTATACCACTGTTGGGGATTTGGGAATTGGCCTGGAGTTGTAAGCGTTTTCGTATAACGGCGTAGTTATGGCGAAGGATTTTCCTGTGTCATGATAGGCCCCTCCCACTTTTCACAGCCTGCTCTATTTGCCATAGCAATGTGCTTCCATCTAATAAGATTCATCCTACAGTGTTTTGAAGTCAACACGACATATCGTCTTGCCGCTAGAGCTGCTGGCGTAGGACGGCCCAAGAAGCGGCGCCCTCTGAGAGCGCAAGGCATTGTGGGTGTTTTTGGTTATCGTTTGTTGTTTGGGGCTGTACGGTCATCATGTGTATCAAATATGAAGCACTTTGAACTTTGCATTCTGGAGTTGTAAGCGTTTTCGTATAACGGCGTAGTTATGGCCAAGGATTTTCCTGTGTGATTATAGGCCCCTCCCACTGGCCATGATGGGTAATTTGGTCATCGAGCGTTGTTTATGGATGGACAATCATCGTGTGTATCAAATATGAAGCAGTTTGAACTTTGCATTGAAGCGTTATAAGCATTTTCCTATTACAGCGTGTTGATGGCGAAGAATTTTCCAGTGACATTTTAGGCCCCTCCCACTGACCACAGTCTGTTGTTTCTTCAATAGGAATTTGCTCCCCTCTGTGTAGGTTCATCCTACAGTGTTTTGAAGTCAACACGACATATCGTCTGTCCGCTACAGCTGCTCGTGTTGGACGACCACAGAAGTGGCGCCCTCTGAGAACGCAAGGCATTATGGGTAAATTGGTTCTCGAGTTTTGTTTATGGCTGTACGGTCATCATGTGTATCAAATATGAAGCAGTTTGAACTTTGCATTCTAGAGTTATAAGCTTTTTCCTAGAACGGCGTCCTGTAAATGCTAACCGTGTACATGACCTTAAATGACACCGGTCGAAAACACAAGGCATGATGGGAAATGTTTCAAAGCAGTCATGACCAAGCTTGGGCACATGTCCTTTGTGTGAAATTTGAAGCTGATCGAAGTTTGTGTGTCAGAGTTATGGAGATTTGGACATTTCTGCGTGCTAACGAAAATTAGCATTGCATTTTTGTGGCGGCGCCACGACCAAACCGTGACAGATACGAAAATTCTTTCGATAACTTTTCATCTTCAATGGGTCCTATGTGGTGTTGCCACGTTTTAAGCGAATCGGATGAATCCCCTCAGACTAGATAGCGCAGATGCGTTTTGAGGGCGAAACGCCATTTTTGACCTTTGACCCAAGATGGCTGACTTCCTGTTTGGTTTTGGGCGGGGTCACAATGTAACTTTTTGCTCATTCTGGGGCGAAGACTACATGTGGCGATTTTCGTGCAAATCCGTCAGACCTGGCAGACCTGTGGTTCCATCGTTTGTTTTGGCGGCGAACACGCACGCTATGCGTGCGTTTTCTGTCCGTTTTTTTTCACGCCACCAAATAATCAAATTTTTCGCCAGGCCTGAGGTGCGTGCAAATTTCGGTGAGTTTTTGGGCATTTTTAGGGGGTCGAATTAGCGATCAAAGGTAGGCGGGGTATAATAATAATAATAGTAAATTAAAGCCGCGAGCGGCGTCATAGGTTCCGATGAAGCGGCCGGGGGCGGTAACCCACGGTCACGTATACCACTGTTTTGGGAATTGGCCTGAGCAAATTTGGTGTAAATTGGTGTAAAAACAACTGAGATATTGCATTTACCAAGAAATGGCAAAAGATTTTCCTGTCATGATAGGCCCCTCCCACTTTTCACAGCCTGCTCTATTTGCCATATCAATGTGCTTCCATCTAATAAGATTCATCCTACAGTGTTTTGAAGTCAACATGACATATCGTCTGTCCGCTACAGCTGCTCGTGTAGGACGAAAACAGAAGCGGCGCCCTCTGAGAACGCAAGGCATTGTGGGTAAATTGGTCATCGTTTGTTGTTTAGCTCTGGACAGTGATCGTGTGTATCAAATATGAAGCAGTTTGAACTTTGCATTCTGGAGTTGTAAGCGTTTTCGTATAACGGCGTAGTTATGGCGAGGGAATTTCCTGTGTGATTATAGGCCCCTCCCACTGGCCATGATGGGTAATTTGGTCATCGAGCGTTGTTTATGGATGGACAATCATCGTGTGTATCAAATATGAAGCAGTTTGAACTTTGCATTGAAGCGTTATAAGCATTTTCCTATTATAGCGTGCTGATGGCGAGGGATTTTCCCGTGTCATTATAGGCCCCTCCCACTGATCACAGCCTGTTTTTTCTTCCATAGCAATTTGCTCCCCTCTGTGTAGGTTCATCCTACAGTGTTTTGAAGTCAACACGACATATCGTCTGTCCGCTACAGCTGCTCGTGTAGGACGACCACAGAAGCGGCGCCCTCTGAGAACGCAAGTCATTGTGGGTAAATTGGTTATCGTTTGTTGTTTAGCTCTGGACAGTGATCGTGTGTATCAAATATGAAGCAGTTTGAACTTTGCAATCTAGAGTTATAAGCGTTTTTGTATAACGGCGTAGTTATGGCGAGGGATTTTCCTGTGTCATGATAGGCCCCTCCCACTTTTCACAGCCTGCTCTATTTGCCATAGCAATGTGCTTCCATCTAATAAGATTCATCCTACAGTGTTTTGAAGTCAACACGACATGTTGTCTTGCCGCTAGAGCTGCTGGTGTAGGATGGCCCAAGAAGCGGCGCCCTCTGAGAGCGCAAGGCATTGTGGGTGTTTTTGGTTATTGTTTGTTGTTTGGGGCTGTACGGTCATCATGTGTATCAAATATGAAGCACTTTGAACATTGCATTCTGGAGTTGTAAGCGTTTTTGTATAACGGCGTAGTTATGGCGAGGGATTTTCGTGTGTCATTATAGGCCCCTCCCACTGGCCATGATGGGTAATTTGGTCATCGAGCTTTGTTTATGGATGGACAATCATCGTGTGTATTAAATATGAAGCAGTTTGAACTTTGCATTGAAGCGTTATAAGCATTTTCCTATTATAGCGTGCTGATGGCGAAGGATTCTCCCGTGTAATTATAGGCCCCTCCCACTGATCACAGCCTGTTTTTTCTTCCATAGCAATTTGCTCCCCTCTGTGTAGGTTCATCCTACAGTGTTTTGAAGTCAACACGACATATCGTCTGTCCGCTACAGCTGCTCGTGTAGGACGACCACAAAAGCGGCGCCCTCTGAGAACGCAAGGCATTGTGGGTAAATTGGTTATCGTTTGTTGTTTAGCTCTGGACAGTGATCGTGTGTATCAAATATGAAGCAGTTTGAACTTTGCACTCTAGAGTTATAAGCGTTTTCGTATAACGGCGTAGTTATGGCGAGGGATTTTCCTGTGTCATGATAGGCCCCTCCCACTTTTCACAGCCTGCTCTATTTGCCATAGAAATGTGCTTCCATCTAATAAGATTCATCCTACAGTGTTTTGAAGTCCACACGACATATCGTCTGTCCGCTACAGCTGCTCGTGTTGGACGACCACAGAAGCGGCGCCCTCTGAGAACGCAAGGCATTATGGGTAAATTGGTTCTCGAGTTTTGTTTACGGCTGTACGGTCATCATGTGTATCAAATATGGAGCAGTTTGAACTTTGCACTCTAGAGTTATAAGCGTTTTCGTATATATGGCGTTGTTATGGCGAGGGATTTTCGTGTGTCATTATAAGCCCCTCCCACTGACCACAGTCTGTTGTGCGTCTGTTCGCGAATTAGCGATCAAAGGCGGGCGGGGTATAATAATAAAACGATATAATAGCGAAAACAATAGGTTCCTCTGTCCCATTCTGGGACATCGGACCCTAATAAAAGCGAAAACAATAGGTTCCTCTGTCCCATTCTGGGACATCGGACCCTAAAAATGAAGATAGAAATACACAAAAATGCAAAATGGCAGCACAAATACACAATATCACTGCAAATTGACATATATTTTACAGGAAAAATACACAAAAACTAAACAACAATGCACAAAATGTCTGACAACGAGTAACACAACAAACACAGAATGACAGAAAGACACAAAATTACAATAAAACTCTTTGTTCTTTCCTGTATTAATGCTCAGATCGCTCATTATTCTAAATGCTGACATGAATGTTGATCATGTGACCCTCCGAGCAAACAAACCCATTTTTGTGACCCCACTATGATAGAAGTTGCCAATGTATGCTGTTGCCAAAGTTATAAATATTTATTCATTACTTATAGCGTTGTTTGGTGCATGATAACAGTACATGCACAAAAGCATATAAGCAATAAAAAACAAATAAAAGTTAGAATTTATATGGTTGAAATGAAATAATCCACTTAGGAAAACATGTCAGGTTCTGTTTAGTTTTGTTATTTAACCCTTGTGGTCCTCTTTCAGTTATTCTGTGTCCTTCTTTATTCTGTGTGAGTCTGGCCTCCTGTGTTTAACTCTTGTCTGTGTTTTAGGTATTCCTGTTTGTGGCTTTACCCCAGTGAACACACACACACAGAGAGAGGTTTGGCTCTCTCTGTCTGTGAGAGAGAGTCTGTGTCTTGCTCTCAGCCACACACACACACACACACACCTAAAGGTCATTTCACTTGCGTTGTGAGCTCAAAGATGAAGGATCAAAACCTCCTCACCATCATCATGCTGATCCTGATGTTTCAGGACGTCTCCACAGGTAAAGGTAAGACAGAATGTTTGTGTCTTTGAGATGTAAAAAAAAAAAGAGATGTAAACCTTTGGTGTTTTTGATTAAATGTTAAAGTATTCTATTTAACCCTTGTGTGATGTTCATATTGTTGTTACTCAGCCAGTGTTTGTGGGTCTGATGGACCCGTTCCATTTTGTGGCTTTTAATGCCTCACAATCAAACACTTTTATGTTAAAATACTGAACAGATGTTTACCTTATCCCAATTACAAGCAGTATAAACAATATATATGGTTAATATTTGCCCTTTACCTTTGTTAGGTCAAATTTATAACTTATTATTTAAAACATAATAAAGAAAATCAATTAAAATCAAGATATGATCATAAGTGAAGCAAGGTTTTTCAAAACTACTGACTTTTATTTCTTTGAACTAGAAATGGAACCCATTCAGGTGCACAACACAAGCTCAACACATGAACACAGAGTAAACAAGCCAACACATCAGCCCCATTGAACACATGGCCTTTAGCCAGAGCTTTACTGTGTGTGTGTTGCAGATATACTTTCTGCACTTGATGCATGTATATTGTGTTTTCCTGTCCATCTTGGGTCCGCACACTTCGCACCACTTCTTCTTGTTGCTGGTGTTCACAACCTAGAATAATAAAAGATCAGGAATTTTACTAACACCTCTCTCTCTCTCTCGCTCACAAGACATGAGTGCCAGACATGTACTGCAACAGCATCACACACTTACTTCAGGCTCTGCAGATTGTGGTTCTGTAGGTTGGGTGGACAGGGCACCAGCATTCTCCTCCTGAATCCTCCTCACCATGGCTGTAGAGGCTGGGGTTCTGGGGATACGTTTTCTTGTCTCGATTTGTGGTTTCACCAATGCCTTTCCCAGATCCTCAAGAAAGAGCCGTCTTTTCTGGAGCTTCACTCGTTTCCATTCTGGGTTCAGTGCCATCCAAATGACAAAGGCATTGTACGCTGAGATGTCCAACATGTCAAAGAATATTACCAGTGACCAGCGTAGAGTCCTCCGTTTGCAGCTGTAGGCCGTCACCAGCTTGTCCATGTTGTCGACCCCTCCTTTTGTGGCATTAGAATCCATGATGATCTCTGGTTTGTGATGTTCCTGGTCACAGATTCTTCCATCCCCGTGCAGTGTACTCATGAGTACCACATTTTTGCCTTTCTTTGGCACATAGGATACCAGGGATGTGTCAGCCGTGTAAACACACTTGGAAGACTTGACAGGCTTGTTCTTTGAAGTCAGTAGTTGAGGTGGGAGCTCTGACCTGTTTTTCCTTATTGTTCCCACCATGGTCAGCTTCCTCTTCCGGAGCTCCTGTCTCAGTTTGTGCGAGGTAAAAAAACTGTCGCATGTGAACCGCACCGAGTCCACCAGACTATATGTGTGAAAGCACGCAATGTAACTATAAGATTAGTGGTGAGATTAGAGAGAGAAGATCAACCAGGAGAGGAAGGATCTGATGAAATCAGGCCCACAGTGATTGACATGTGGTAAACCACAGACTTTCTCTTACAGAGGCTGCTTTACTTCACGCTGCAGCTAAACTTGCAGCATTCAACAGTTGCATCAATTATGAGAATTTTACAGCAAAACAACAGGAAATTCATGCATCCTACAATTACTGTATTGACCCAGATTTGACAAAATAAAGTAATCTATGGCTTTACATCAGCTGGAAGTTTAGAACATTTATTGATTACAATTACATAAACGTCTCACCAGAGAATACATAATTCTGAGATTCTACATTTTTTGTTTAGAGTAATCTTTATATTTTCTGTGAGGTCCTGCAAAAGCACAAATGTTCTTAATCTAAATTGTTTCAATCATCTAGTTGTAATATATCACTACATATACAATCATTTAGAACCATCAAACTGCAAAGATCTTGTTTTATAATGAAATACTGATTTACCTGACAAGAATCATTCAAGATTAAAAGATAAGATGTATTTCATGTAATGTTCTTTGTTGTTAGTATTTAGTAGTTCAGTGTGCTTAGAGTGACACTGTTTCTATAGTGAGTTTATATGCTAGTGTTGTGGTTGAATGAGCTTCTTTTGATTCACGTAGGAAGTGTTAGATTTCAACTGCCACATCAGGATCAAGGCCAGCTCAGAGTAATAATAATGAGATAATGAGAGCTTTTATTGTCATTATTGGACTGAATACTTCCAACTTAATGTTTTGCATTTAAGATACTCAAGTATTATAATAAGCAAATACTTCTAATCTCCTCAGTACTTGTGAAGGCCAGTGTTTTTGTACTGGGATAAAGTGAAGGCAGGTCACATTTACCAAAACCAAACAATGAAAGCAATAAATCTTTGAACAGAAGTTAAAGTCAACAAGTAAAGAAGGCATCTTGTATGTGGTAAACTTCACTAAGTTGGATAAACATTTAATCACTGAGGGAGAAAAACAACAGCAAGAACAAACCATGAGTCAGCAGAAGGGACACAGTACAGTCCATGATAACTTCTTCCAGCCTTCAGTAGTCCAATGATCTCTTATTCAGACGTTTTAGCAATGGCTTTCATGCTGCAACTCGTCCTGACAAACCTGCAGCTTAAAGTCTTCTCTTCACAGTTGAAACTTAAACTTACTTCCTACAACCACTATTAAGCTGTGGTTGAAGCTGTTGTCGTGTGACCACACAAACTGTTACATGTGGTCTGATTCAGTGTGAGTTTTCCTGTCAGAGTTTCCCACAGTGTCTGAGTGCCTTTTGATGAAGAGAACTGTACTCACTGACACCATGACTTTTTTTGCAATTTCCTTGTAGGAAAGACCTATATTTTTAAGTGTTATTATGGTTTGTCTTTTTTCCATTGTTAATTGCCTTTTTCTCGCCATTTTTGTAGCAACACACTATACAATACTGTTCAGCTGATGCTCATGAAGGTCTGGTACCACAGTGTGTTCTAACACTGCTTTTATGCAGACAGAGGTTGTTGGAAGGAACCAAGAACAGTGTGAACATCTGTAGGAATGAGTAGCACCAGCTTTCAAGACTGATTCAACCTTCATTGCTGCAGAACAGCTTTACATTATTAACCCACTGTTCCCTGAAAAGGGCCTATTTGTATATTTTTTTAATGTACATTTTTTTTCAGTTTTGGGAAACCAAACCTATTTTTTTAACCTCTGGCTGTTCAGTTCTTACTTTTGTAACATTTCAAGCTATTCATTAGACTTGCATGACTTGAATTGCAATAAATAACTGTAAAGATTAGGATGTATCTATCTTTGTTATTATGGTACCACATCCTGGGACCCGTAACAATTTTTTGGGCTCATCCACTACACGTAAACAACTTTCGTAGAGCATCAAAAGTAACTTGTTGAAGCTTTCTGGTTCTGAAGTCCACCAACTTACTACAGACACTGCCACTGATGATCCTGATGTTTCCAAGTTGGAGGCTACAGATGAAAAAGGCTGTTTCTTGATTATTTTCATTTTCTTGATTATTATCTGATTTATTATGTTCTGAAGGCAAAGGCATGAGTCAGTCGTTAATGTTTAATTACATAAATGAACAAAAAAGAAACAAACAATCACAAAGGCTTGGTCTGATTTTCAGCATGGGGTCGGTGGTGGGGTGCGTTGAGTCCTCGGCTCCTTGGGGCTTTCTCGGGTGTGTGTGTGGGGGGTGGTGGCTGCCTCTCGGTTTAGGGTCTCTAGGGCGTCTAGGGGGCTACTCGGTTGTAGGGGGGGTCACCTGGAGCTCCGTGGCTCCCGTTGTTGCTGCCGGCTTGGTTGCAACTTTTGGCCCAGGGGCGGAGCCTGAGTTCTCAGAAGCATTTCTTGTCGAAACATTGGTCGTGGATGCACTGGCCTTGGACTGTGGGATGAAATCATACTGGGCTTAACCTTAGACACATTGATCCCAAATACCACTTTTATGGATAACCACTCACACCTTCCCTTTGTTCACGCCCACCACCTTTATACTGTTATGGTCATTTTTATATTCATCATCATATCCTCAAATGTATGTTCATGTGTACAATTTGTCATGTTTTAATACATGACGACTCCATTAATCTTTACACTTTTGAACAGCTGAATCATGATTAAACAGTACAGATCGTATTATTCTCAGTGCAGCACAGTCTCTGCCAAGGCTCACATGCAGACATACACTGACGCACACACTTATCAAGACAGATAAAGACTGGAGCCAAACCTTCTCATAACATCTTCATCATCCTCCAACAATTCCACTATGGGCATCTGACTCCCTCCCTTTTGTCTCTCACTGTTGGGACCTATTCTTATCTGTATAAAAAGCTTAAGCTTTGAAACTGTTGGAGCGGAGCGCGGCACTTCCTTCGGACGTCCGCCTGGACGGACGCTAATTTTGTTTCACTTTGTTCCATTTTGTACCTTTTTACTTAGCAATAGAATAAACTTTTTATATAAAATCATCAATGCTTCTCCTGGATTCCATCATTCAACCAGAGCAATGAATCATGTCTCAAATGAGGTCAACCGTAAATTCTGCCGTAACAATACTTAAGCTGGGTGCTGAGTCAGCACCTTACATTTCTCTAAACTTGTCACCAGACAGGCTGAACTGATTACACAACACAATAAGCACAATATACACAACGATAACATCACATCTCACTTTCACCTTAAAACAGTCGACTCTTCCACACCCTTACATTTCCTAACCCGTCTCCCTGTTCCCTGTTCCCTCCCTCATCAGGTGTAACATTGCTGTTGTAAAATGATTGCACTTTATGTAGTGTTGACCTTTGACAACATGTGCAGACAAAATAAAAAAAAGGAAAATCATTTTATTCAAAAGACTGATTCCAAGATATGATTTGGCTTTAAAACTTTTTTCAACTTTAAATGAAGTATTATGTGGGACCTGCCATAATATTAGTGTTAGACTGTAATGGACACGAGAGGTTGATGTTTGTGTTTCTGGGTTATTCAGATTAAAAAGAGTTAAAACAACCCACGAACTTCCTTGTTGACCCTTTGTGTCCAAGTGTACAACAATTATTACCACATGGTACACAATAAAAAAAGGTCAATAACTACAGAAAAGCCCCTACGCTAAACTGCGCTGGTGAGAACCCTGAATAATAACACTAACAAACCCTCCAAAGAGTCTGTGGAAACATTGGCATTTTAGTTTCATCTTGTGCTGAATGTGAAAACGATTTTGTAGGCATTTTATTGGAATTTTTGTTGCACATTTTCTTCACATTTAAAACTGAAATTCATGTCAAACAACTTGTTTTATGTTGACTATTAAATCTCATTGATGGTGGGACTTCAGCTCCCTCTAGTGTCATTAAGTGAGATTACAGCTGACGTGGTTTAGAGCAGTTTTCCAACCTTTTTGAGCCACAGCACATATTTTCAATTAGAAACATCACAATCAAGAAGTATAGGTTTATAAACTTAATAGAAATGAAGTTATGAAACCTGGGCCTGTTTAGTTGAACACAAAGCTGATATTTGTTTTGTAGGAAGTGAAGAAAGACACAAAGATCTCTCTAAACATCTCTCTAAGCTCTGAGTCTCTCTTTCTCTCTTTATAGCAGTCATGCTTGAAAAGCCCCTCCCCCCCCCCTTACATGGGGGGCAGAAGTGAAATTGATTTGTTTGTCAGAATGAGAAACTTTTTGTCAGAAGGAATCAAAATCTGTCCAAAGTTAGGACAGCTGAACTCAGTTTTATACTGGTTGATTGAATGGATCGATGTAGTGATGAAGAGACCAATAAGTGCGACAATGTTCAAGCGACTCATTACAGGCGATTTAGCGACTATAGTCACTGAAGTCGCGTTGGGTGTGTGAACACATCTTTAAAGTACCAAACAGGTATAATTGGAGTCTCTTCTGTGGCACACCTGTGAACTCCCTCTCAAACACTGTGTGTTTGGGAAACACTGGTTGAAAGCTCTGCTGCTCCTGTTGGTGACGCTTTATGAATCATTAGTTCTGTTACTTTGTACCTTCACTGTTCCTCAGTCCGTCTGTGACTCGCTGTGTGTTTCATCACCTTTGATCTTGTCTTTCTATCACGTCTACAGAGACCACGATCACCTGTCGTTACAACACCAGCTGCTTTTTATCGTGCCCCCACCCACAAGGGAATGTAACAATCCTCCACTGGAAAAAGGAGACAGAAGGAGACTTAACTGTCCACTCATTTTACTACGAAAAAGACCAGTTTGAGCATCAGGACCCTCGTTTTAAGAACCGGACGTCACTGGTTGTGGATCAGGACACTGGGAGAAAGACGAGGCTCCAGTTGAAGAATGTGAAGGTTCAGGATGAAGGAAAATACCAATGTCACACTGACATTGATAATAACTTTACCCCCTCTGATGTCCTCCTGCAGGTGGACGGTAAGAAAGTGTAGTAATTAAAGCTGATTAAAAAAATTGATTTAATCGATCTTGAATCGATTTCATTGAAATTTTCCAAAATAAATTCATAGGTGTTGAAATAATAATAATAATTTTTTTTACTCTAAAGGTGCGTTCACACCAAACGCGACTGAAGTGACTAAATTACATTCAAAATCAATGTAAATGACACAATCTCAAGAGACTGAGACTTCGGAGACTTAGTCCTGCGTGACCAAGTCACTCAAAGTTGAAAAATGTGAACTTTTCAAGCGACTTCATGCGACAACTCCCCCGACCGTCACTGTCTGTAGCAGCAGCCCCTCCCACTGCAGAGAGACGGCTGCAGCGAGCGGGCTGTACACCTGTACACTTGTACACTTTCTCAACTTATGGGGTAAAATTAAGTTTTTCATTTTAACCATAAAAGCAGCGCTGTTTATGATAAATACTGTAAACATATGGCTGTAAAAAAAGTGATCAGCCCTCTCTCTCTTCCCTGTCACCAGCTCCGCAGACACACACACACACACACACACACACACACACACACACACACACACACACACACACACACACACACACACTATTCCCTGGTCATCACGTCACTGAAGCGATGAAGTCATGGCGTGACCAAAAAGCTCCACTATGTTCAAGCGACACATCGCGGGTGATTGAAGCGACTGCAGTCGCTCCAGTCGCGTTCAGTGTGAACTCACCTTTAACTCTAGCAGAACGCTAGAGTCTTGTGTTAGAAACGTCGACTGCTGCGCCTGTGCAACACGAGAGTGCGTTCAGTGCAAATATGGCGGATGCAGACGATTCTCTGATGGCTGAGACGCCCCAACTTAAGTCTGAAATTTTGAATAATTTTATTAATATCCAAGAAAAATTTAAAACATCAATCAATCAATACTGAATTGAAATTAAAGTGTGGGTAATCGATTCAACATCTTAATGATCAGAATCAATTCGATTCAGGAAATTGGCCATGATACCCATCTCTAGTTATAAAACAGCCTAAATTAAAACATAAATTTAATATATTTACAGTTAATTTACAAGTCAACATGTTGCATATTTACTGCTCTAATCTAATCTAATCTAATCTAATCTAAACTAATCTAATATAAACTAATCTAATCTAATCTAATCTAAACTAATCTAAACTAATCTAATCTAAACTAATCTAATCTAATCTAATCCAATCTAAACTAATCTAATCTAATCTAATCTAAACTAATCTAATCTAATCTGATCTAATCTAATCTAATCTAATCTCACTAGGGTCTCAGTTCTAGTGAGGCTAGTAACAGCGTTCAGTTTAGAGAGGCAGAGGAATGTTTTTATTTATATGTATTTTAATTATTAATACATTATAATACAGGATATTTACAGGAAAATACCAATACGGGAGGATGGTGGTAAATAGAGGTAAAATACGGGAGTTTCTCGGCCAAAACGATACATTTGACAGGTATGAATCAAATAAAGACAAAGAGCAGCTCTGTGTGACTCTGTGCATGTGTTGTTTTGTAGCTCCAGTCCAAAGAGTGGACATGGTCAGAACAGGAAACAGCGTCACCTGCAGCTCAGAGGGAGTCTACCCCAAACCTGAGCTCACCTGGTCCTCCAGCCCTCAGTCCAGCAGCACAGTCCAGCAGACTGAGGAGAAGCTCTACAACATCTCCAGCTCTCTGGAGCTCTCTGACATGGATGGAGATCTGCTCCTCAGCTGCACCGTCAGCACTGGCCTCAGCAAGTGGACGACCACGACCACGTGGAGGAAACCCAGTGAGGAACACAACACCATCAAGTGTTAGGACAGGGCTGTCACACTCACTTTAGTTCAGGGGCCAAACACAGAGCAGTTTGATCTCAAGTGGGCCACAGACTTTATGTTGGAAAAACAAATCATTTCATCATTATTGTTCTCTAGTTTAGCTACGTAGACATAATATACAACAAATATACTTTACATTTCCTAAATTTTTTGACTAATTTCTATTGAATTAATCGAGATCATTTGACACGTGTGTGTTAGGATGTATGATGTGTGTGTGTGTGTGTGTGTGTGTGTGTGTGTGTGTGTGTGTGTGTGTGTGTTTCAGTTGAAACCAACACCAGCAGGGCTCAGATCTCCTGCTCCCATACTAACACCTCCTTAAAGGACTTCAGCGGGGTATGGAGGTTCAACCACACAAACATCATCATGAGGTGGAACAGGACTGATGGACCACACGTCTCAGCTCAGTGGAGGACGCATGTTGAGGCTGAGAACGTGTTAGATGTTCTCCATCTACAGAACTTGTCTTCAGATCAGGAGGGAACGTACAGCTGTGAGCTGAGCAGAACTGAGGAGACCACAGCTACTCACACACTGCTCAGGGTGGAGATGAAGAAAGGTAAGTCTGCAAACATCTTCTACTCCTGCTTCATCTCAGTCCATCCATCTATCCATCCTCAGCTTTAATAAATCAGAGGAATCAACGATTACAGTTTAACCTTTTATTTACATAATTCAGTAAGAAATGAGAACAATGTGGTGATTAAATCATGATGAAATGCATTTCTAAGCTAATAAAAGTGAGGATTACATGTAGTAAAGTGAATCACTATTCTAAACTAATCTAGACTAACTATAGTAAAATCAAAGAATACAATCATAAAGCGAGCTCATAAAACAAAGAGGGAAAGACAGACAGGGGAGAACGGACAAACATATATGACATGGTGGATGTGGCGGATGCTTTAAGACTACAAGGGAACCTCAGCTTCCCCTAAAATCAGTGGTCAAATATGTAGTGTTGTGTGTACATTTCATTGACTAAATATATGACAGAACACATGTATGTTTAGTTCAGAATCAGCTTCTTATAACAGGAAACTGACAGTGACAGCGTGACATTCTTCATTCATTACCGCAGCGTCACAGTGTTAATAAACAGTGGTGAAGTTCAGCTTCTATTGACTTCAATGGGAGAGGATTTAGGGGTTGATCCACTGCAGTCAAACTAGACGCTCATTGGATAAATGCTCGGTTATGACGCACTTAGTCCCGCCCATCGGACGCCGGGATTCACAGGAGGTCTATGGAGCAGTGGGCTGGATCTGTCTGTTCCGGACGCTGGAATAATGGATGATGATTGGATGATCTGTCTCAGGCTAATTCAATTTTGATTGACAGCGAAATGAGCCAATCAGAGAGTATGACGTTGTAAGCACACAGGCGGGTTTTTCAAATATTTCAGTCCGTTGCTCTGTGTTGACACGGAGACTTTGCTGATCCTCTCATAGTGAATTAACTTCTGACAAACCTAGTGTCTGTTTTTGGTGTTTGTGGAGACTGTTACTGCTTGTGTTGTGAGACTTTTGACCAAACACTCACACTCCAGCGCGCAGCAGCTACGCGCGTGCGTGCGTGTGTGATAATCTACAAATTATTGTTGACAACAAAATGTGAATTCTACTAGAATTCACATTTAAATAAACAGATACATTTTCTGAAGTAGGCAGAAAATGAGCTTCCCCTGCATGAAAGACCAGCAGCCGCCACTGACATAGTGGATGTGTGAAACATATTGTGGTATTGTGTGTTTGAAGGATGTATTGTGGTTTAAGTGAGTCAGTTCTGCTGGTCCAATGTTCTCTGGTCCATACCTTGAGATGAGGTCCAGGTTGGACCTGGAGACGTTCTGGGTTTGCAGGAACAAAGTTCTGTTATTTTAAACAGCAGGGTTCCTCTCCACTGATCCACAACGCCTTCTGAGTTGATCGCAGCCGGTTTCAGACTAGGAGCAGGGGGACCACGATTTTGATCCGTGGTTCAGAAGGAAGGTCGGCTTCAGGGACGCTGTTTTGCATCTTCAGCTTTTGCTGTGCGCAAGGTTTGTCTGAATCTCTGGTGGTTGTATCTTAAAAATGTAACTGTTTCAACTACAGAGAAAATAAAAATGAAATGAAAGAACTGAAAACATGAGGGAACGCGTTGTTGAGCATGAACGCGTCATTTTAAACAAAACCTGAGAGACGCCTTTTGGAGGAGGTGTTTTGGTTGATCATTCTGAGATCATGTCAGTGATTGGCTAGTCAGACCCAGCGTGTCGGCTTACAGCTGTAGTAGGCGTGTCTTTGGGTGCATGTGTAGTATGTGATGACAAACAAACAGAGGGCTCTAAACATAACACTTAAATGTTGACAATTAATTCAGCGTAATTCAAATCATCCTTTCAACATCATATCCTAAAACATCATGTATTATGAGACAGTTTGAAACCAGACACGACTGGAAAATAGCATAGTTATTACTTCATTAACCCGTTTATGTATTTTACTTGTAATTACTTGTAAACATAAATGTCAAAAATCATGTTTTGCCTTTTCTTTACTATATAGTTTAATAAATACCTTAAACTAACTTTTGTGATGTTTCCTGTTATTTTAAGCATATTTTAAATGATGAAACATCTTAAATAACATTCTGTTGGGGATAGAATTACCTGAAATTTGCCATTTCAATTTCTGCAGGAACCTTTCCAATAATGTTATTATTTTCTGACTTTTCAAACATAGTACAGATTATTTGTTCTCATTTGAGCGTGAAACAAAAAGCTGGTATTATCCCAACGTCCTGTGGGACCTCTGGTTTGGGTTCTGGAGGTGACAAAACCGCAGGGTGTCGGAGCCCAGAGTTTGAAAACTCAGCATATAAACATTGACTGATCGTTTCATTTTGATCGTAATGTAACAGAGTGATAACAGGAAGAAACTGTTCTTGGATTCTCCTGTTCGGACAAGCTAACATTCTGACATCCTAACCTTAGCTCATATAATCAGTGTACAGAATCTGACTGGTTCTTGTCCTCTAAAGCAGTGTTTCTCAAATGGGGGTACGTGTACCCCGAGGGATATGCTATGGCACTACAGGGGGTACTTATTTGTCTTTTATCAAATCATTGTTTTACAGCATGTTCACTGTTTTAGACACGTATATGACCATCACATTTCCAAAAAGAAGCTTTCTGTCAGAGACGACAGAGAATATCCTTAAAACACCACACAGCTTTAAAAGTGTCCAGGTCATACATACTCCTGTACAAGTTAAAATCTAGGATGAGTCTGGATTTGCTAGGTTAACAAACAAATGATTAACATGCCTGACCAAGGACAAAGTTCAACATTTGGCTTTTTTCTTTGTGTTTACGAGAGAATCTAAAAGCACATATAAAAAGAGAGAGAGAGAGAGGAAAATCAACAAATGAAAGCATTTAAAATATGTTGTTTTATTATGTTTATTTTCAGTTCGAAATGATAATCCTACTAAATATTACCAGCAACTCACAAAACGACAACAAACACACACAAAATAAGAGAAAAACATAATAAATAATGAAAAGAACAAATAACAAAATACACAAAACTTGAGTTACTTAGAATTAAAGAATGTATTATTTATATTGGGTCATTTGTGTCCATACAGCTTCATATTAGTGCTGTAATAATATAATAATTCACTGTTGATCAACTGCTATAAAACAACCATCAATGATGTGCATATAAAGCACAAAACAGCTGCTCCAAAGTTAAAACAGTAATTTTTCAGCCTTAACACAGTAATGTAAAGTAAGCTGTGCATATTCCAGGTGCACATTCTGCTGTTGAAAATGCTTATAAAAACAAATGTGGAAAAACTAATTCACAGCATTTTTCTCAGCTACACAATGCTAAGCATATCAGGCTAACAGTCACAGTCCGTTAAAATCCAGCCGCAGCGTTAGCTTAGCTTGACTGATGCATCTTTTGGAGACAAAAATAATGCTCGTATTTCCACTCTGAGAAGCTCATCCTGTTCTCGCTTTGACTCGCCATGATTGGCGCACGTGATGTAAACACAAACACGCTGACAATGCTTCTTCTACTGTTTTACCATGATTGGCACGGCATCCCGCAAAAATATGTAGCGCCACTTGTTGTATGATTGTGTATTAATCATTCATTCATTATCCTGCAAAAGAAATGCTTATTTAACCAATACAGCTATTAAACTGCCATTGTTATAGAGAAATGCTAGGAAAAATGTGACCTCAATGTGACCTAAACATGACCATCCGGTAGTGATACTTCTTTTTTCTTAGAAGACGTCTGTTTTTCGAAAGAAGAACTAACACCTCAAGGTGTCGGTTAAACAGGATGCATTAAGTATTAACCACACAAACAGATGGAAACCACCTTTAAGTAACTTTTTGTACTCCAGTTGGACCATGACATCTGAGTGAACTTTTGTACTTTTGTATTGCCATGACATCTGTATAACCTTTTGTACTTTCGTATGACAGCTGGGTGAGTTAGAGCACCTGCTACTGCTACGCCAGTAAGGCCTTGACATCAGTATGAACTTGTGTTCTCTTTTTCTATTCGCTAAGGTGATTAGGGCATGTATTATGACAAGTTATCACGCCATGCTTTGGGCTATAAATATATCACTGATTACTGTATTCGTGGGCCTCCTTTAGACGGACATTCAGTTGTTCATGAGGCCCCCATCTTTCTCTATCGGCTGATAGTTTAGGACTTTGATACTTTGAAACTTTTTGATTGACTTTTACTTGATTTTTGTAAACCTTTAATAAAAACCATTAAATATTAAGAAGCCTTCTTGATTAAATCAACCGCCTGCAAACACCCATATCTGAGACAGCTCCCGGGTTTGAAAGACACACTTCTAGACCTCTGGTAAGTGAATCCGCCTTTGGCTCCCTCTTTATCAGGGGAGTCAGGGGGGGCTAACTCATGCTGTTGTAAAAAAGAGTTGTTTCCAGCCTTGACCTACACTCGGTGGGTCTTAATATCAATCCCACAAAATAGCGAGACGACTCTTGGACTTCCTATAAGAGGAGGTACATATAGTCCTTTTCTTTATTAATATAACATTTAATAGAGGATAGGCAGCCAGCTTCGGTGACAAGGTAGAGGGGGAATTCTTGTGTGAAGTTACGACAGTTTTAGATCCCCTACCGTTATAAAGTCCCGCGGGCTAACGACATGGCGCCCATACGTGAGGGCACGACTAAGTTAACCTATTAGTCCGGGAAAAATAAAACGAGTACCGAGTCTAATTAGAAAACCTACGGAGTGTCCCTCAAAAAAGGTGTAGAGAGAGAGTCTCATTTCCCTACCATACTGCTTGGTAGGAGGAGGGTGAATTGATTGACTTTCACCCTATGAGGAATAAAGGATAACTCAGTACGAAAGTAGTGGAAAAATCTCCAGCTCTTTAGTAATTGTTACTCTGGCAGACCTGATCACCCTGGACAGAGTGTGCAAAGAAAAAGAGTGAGAGATTAGAAGTGTGAGGTCTAGCACTTTGAACACAAAATCGGAAAGGTGTCTTTTATTGAAAGAATCAGGTTAAGGTAAGCCTATTCAAACACGCGTGGAATCAGAGGGGAAAAAGGCTATTGAAGCCCTCTTCTCAAGGAGATACCTCAGTCTCCGCTTACGGGAATACTGTGACACAAACGTAAGATAAAGCAATGGCGGAGGGAGTTACCTCCCCATTTTTTTCTCCTGTTCGAAGAGTTTCGACAGGAGGATTGTCAACAGGCTCCACCGGTACTAGGGTACTTAGCAGAGAGATTGAAACCGTGAGATTCAATGACGTGATTACAACAGTAAGAGCAAACCTAGGAGACACATTGGTGGCAGAAATATCAGGGCCAAAATGTACTATTCTAAACCCAAGAAATCCCCGTGGGGAAGATGGTGGCGGAGTGGCGAGATGGGTGGTAACGCAATGGCCCATCTCAGTCAATAAGGATATAAACAGGAGGGATACAAAAACAGGAAAATATCCGAAAAAAACGGCGTACAAAGTAAGGTTAGAGAAAAGAGCTGGGGAGGCCTATCATCAGTATAGAGATGTGACAGGGCCGAGCAATAATGAGAGCAGAGAAAGAGACGCTCTCCTTGAGTTTGAATTAAAGGAATTAAAATTAAGATGTGAAACGGCTGAGGAAGAGCATAGAAATGCTTTCCAGGAAAGAATGGAAAAGCTGTTAGCAGGACTTCCAGTGCAAGTTTATATAGATGACATTTTCTTCTCCACAGAAGAAGAAGAACACTATACACTGTTAGAAAAGTGTTAGATCGCCTAAAAGTAAATGGGATGAAAATAGGCCTTCCTAAATGTGAGATAGGAACAAGCTCCGTGAAGTACTTAGGTATGACAATAGGGAGTGAATCAATCCAAATGGTCCCTGGCTACCTTGACAATCTTAAACCACACACGGTGAAAGATTTGGAAAGAGCTATTGGAAAAATGAGCTGGGTTAGGTCCACAATTCCCGGGTACCCTGGTTTAGTCAGAGGACTAGAATAAATAAAATTAGGACTAAGACAATGGGATGAAGAGAAGAAAAAATTAATAGAATGAAAAAAAAAAAAAAAAAATCTACGATTTTGGAAGGCCAGAGACTATCAAAATTACTGAGGAAAAGAATTAGGGCACAAAATGCACTGGATAATTATTGCTCAGCTATTACAAAATCACGGATATGGATTGAGCATGTATAAAGTCACACAGGTCAAAGTGATTTTGAGCATGAAGGAAACCAGAGAGTGGATGACCTTGTGCGGGCTATAAAGAGTAAAGCAAAATTAAAAGGGATAAGAGGTGTCCCTGTTGTTCCCTGAGTCATGGAGAAATGAGGAAGGAAAAATAAAGATACCTGAAATAGATAAAGGAAGAAAAAAAAAAAAAAGTGACAATGCCACAATGTTCTCCGGGGCAAAGTTCCAAAAACTGTTGTATGATCTTCAAATAGAATATGTTCTTGCGATCACATACCAATCCAATACAAACGGTGTTGCGGAACGAGCTGTTAGATCAGCGAAAGAAGCAATAGCCGCGATAGGGAAAGACTGGTGGAGCCATGACGATTTATTTTACATCAACCAAATATTAAGCCAGCCTAAACATCGCAAAACAGTTACCAGATTGACCCAGAATTATCCTGTGTTACAGGCAAAAGACAGGTGGATAAAAAACGGAAAAGAATTCCGGGTAATCGACCGACAGGAAGGTAACGTAATATACATTACGGATGGAGGAAAAATATCACCCCCAGCAAGTCCGAGTTAAAAGGCGGTTTAAGGAATAATGATGTAAAAGGGATTGATAGGCAGGACACAATTCCAACAGGGCCTCCGAAGTTTATGACTTCAAAAAACTGAGGTGGAAGAAGCGGTTCTCCCCACTTGGGAGGTTCCGTATCACCCTTCGGAGGTTGATGAGTTTTACCAGGTCTTACCGGACCGAGCCCAATTGACCATGGGATTGGTTATGCTCTGCTCCTTGGGATGAGATGATGATGGTACATGTACTGTTCCCAGGACATTCTCCTGGCTCTCTTCCCATGGAGAGAGAGTATCAGCCGGGGAAGTGTTGTCTGTGTATGGAAGGAGTGTTCTGTCTCAGATGGATGGGAAAAAGGCAGGATAGGAGGACAAGATATGACTATCGGCCGGTAGAGAAAGATGGCAGGAATAGAGTTGGCTGGGGCCTGCCGAGTTTCTAAAACTAAACGGAGGTCTGCTAAAGATAAAGTAGAACTCACAAACATAGGTGAAAAGCTAGGAGAAATGATGATGGCCTCACGGGAGTAGATGAAAAACCAAGGGAGACTTGGGTAGATACTCCTGTGAGTACTCCGGATAATAAGGAAAAGAAGGGACCTAGGAGGAGGCTTGTCTTCAAAAAAGAAAAGATATAAAAAAGCCAGAGGAAGACACTCTGATAGAGAATAGCGTCGTAGAAAAAAAAAAAAAAAAAAAAAAAAAAAAATTTTTTTATAGATAAATAAATAAAAATGGAAAAATGTAAATAATATAATGAAGCAATTGTGGTGCTATTCTCATTACAGAGAAAAAAGGTTATCCCATCGGAAGAATGGAGAGGCTGCACCTAATATGGAATAAAAGGCATTATGATAGGGAGGCTAGGAAGGTGTTAAGGGAAAGAGACCAGGCGGCTTAACTGCATTGAGGAAGAATGTGGAAGAAATTATTGCTAATAAATAACACAGCTTTAATGAAGAGTCTTGTGGATAAAGGGAAGGGGGTGTGTAGGAGAATAAGGTTGATAAAGATAGAAATGGTAAAAAGGGGCCTGAGTGAAACGTGACAAGGCCACAAGATAAAAATCCACCCGAATCACCTAATAAATATGTAAAAGCAACAACTTTTCCGGTGACTACATTAAATACTACAATTAGTAATATAACAAAATTAGGGAAGTAAGAAGCGTGTTAAGAGAATGGATATGATGGAACTGAGAGGATGCGTGATAGCCTTTGAAGCTTATCAGGGGCCATGCTGTGAGGAAGAACTGATGAAGACTATGGAAAGGCTCTCAAGTGTAGCATATGAGAGTCTATGAGTCTGTGAGGCAGTAAAGGGTGACATGGAAATATGCACATGGGAGGATTATGAGAAGATTTATGACGATACTACTGCAGAAGGATTCGCTGTGAGAGGAAGCTGTATTGGTGAGAAAGAAGGGATACTTCAATAGAATGCAGATATCAATCCTATATTCAGATGTTAAGGAAAAAATGGGAAATAACTGAAGAGAAGTTTGGAGTGTATAAAACAAACAGAAATTAGACGAATACTCAGTGTGGAATGTCCCATCTCATGATGAGATCACAGAGGAAGAATATAACATTGTGAAATGTCCTTCCACAGCTGATTAAGAGGTTTTTTTTGCAATTTTAAATTTGAACCGTTGGGAAAAAGGCTCTGGTTCATGATATTAAAACTTTGCATTGAGGACTGGGGGGGGAGTGATTCTTCCTCAGGAGATGAAGGAGTTGGAAGTGGATCCTCCACCACCAAGAGGCGTGGAGAGGATGGAGATGATATGGGTCCGGAGTGGAAAAGGGAGAAAGTGGCCTCGTCCGAGGCCCTGACTGTGTCACCTCCTCGTGCCGTCTCTCAATCCCCTGCGGGTGTGGAAATGAAGCAGGAGAGAGATGATAACACAGGAGAAATCTTCTTTGCCGAGAGGGTAGCCGGAATACCCCCCTTCCCCACAGTGGTGAAAATCGAGTCTGCCAAAGAGGAAGCTGACAACTTTCCTCCATTGGAGGAAGTGCTGGATGATGATGTGGTGGAGGCATTGATGGAAAGTGCAGAGACATTCGTGGGTGGAAGGGGGGGGGAGGCACCCAATGAAGACATGGACACAGTGACACCTGCCCCGGCTGATGACAGTTTGGGAAGGCTGGAGAGAGCGTTTTCGCTTCTCAACGAGGCTCTGGCAGACGTTAGAGGGGTCGTGATGTCGGTCGTGAAGGGGGGTCGTACCCCGCCACAAGGGGCCTCGGTTGCCAGCAGGCGCTGAGAAGAAACTCCGAAAGGAGTTGACACCCTAGCCGGGGGCGGCTACTCTGGAAACCTCTGGCGGACGGCAACTCTGGCTGATGCCATTCACATATATTCATGATGATTAATAAGGAGGATGTTGTATGATTGTGTATTAATCATTCATTCATTATCCTGCAAAAGAAATGCTTATTTAACCAATACAGCTATTAAACTGCCATTGTTATAGAGAAATGCTAGGAAAAATGTGACCTCAATGTGACCTAAACATGACCATCCGGTAGTGATACTTCTTTTTTCTTAGAAGACGTCTGTTTTTCGAAAGAAGAACTAACACCTCAAGGTGTCGGTTAAACAGGATGCATTAAGTATTAACCACACAAACAGATGGAAACCACCTTTAAGTAACTTTTTGTACTCCAGTTGGACCATGACATCTGAGTGAACTTTTGTACTTTTGTATTGCCATGACATCTGTATAACCTTTTGTACTTTCGTATGACAGCTGGGTGAGTTAGAGCACCTGCTACTGCTACGCCAGTAAGGCCTTGACATCAGTATGAACTTGTGTTCTCTTTTTCTATTCGCTAAGGTGATTAGGGCATGTATTATGACACGTTATCACGCCATGCTTTGGGCTATAAATATATCACTGATTACTGTATTCGTGGGCCTCCTTTAGACGGACATTCAGTTGTTCATGAGGCCCCCATCTTTCTCTATCGGCTGATAGTTTAGGACTTTGATACTTTGAAACTTTTTGATTGACTTTTACTTGATTTTTGTAAACCTTTAATAAAAACCATTAAATATTAAGAAGCCTTCTTGATTAAATCAACCGCCTGCAAACACCCATATCTGAGACAGCTCCCGGGTTTGAAAGACACACTTCTAGACCTCTGGTAAGTGAATCCGCCTTTGGCTCCCTCTTTATCAGGGGAGTCAGGGGGGGCTAACTCATGCTGTTGTAAAAAAGAGTTGTTTCCAGCCTTGACCTACACTCGGTGGGTCTTAATATCAATCCCACAAAATAGCGAGACGACTCTTGGACTTCCTATAAGAGGAGGTACATATAGTCCTTTTCTTTATTAATATAACATTTAATAGAGGATAGGCAGCCAGCTTCGGTGACAAGGTAGAGGGGGAATTCTTGTGTGAAGTTACGACAGTTTTAGATCCCCTACCGTTATAAAGTCCCGCGGGCTAACGACACCACTGTAAACAGGAAGTACACTGCAGCTAGCAAAGTAACGGACAAACGCACCATATAGTAACGGTAACGGCGTTATTTCTTTAGAAATATATTGCGTTACAGTACTAGTTACTGTCAAAAGTGATGTTGGGGCGGTAATGCGTTACAAGTAACGCATTACCGCCCAACACTGCTTGTACCAACAACACACAAAGCGCGACACACTAAATGGGAGAAAGATACACACGATTACTACAAAATACACAAAAATAACAGGTGACATGTTTTGTCTACAATATTTGTCTTTATATAACAAGCTGTATAAATAAATATTACATATAAGACAGGACAGTGGTAGAATGAATATACATCATATATAATAAAGACAGTACAGTACAAAATGATGTGGCAGCTATGGAGATGAGAAATAAATAGACAAAAAATAATAATTGAGTTAATGTATTATGTAAATGGTTTCTAGTTTGGATGAGTCAGGGATAAGGGAATTGGTTCTCAAGAAACTACAGGGCTGTTATTTCATGTTTGTAAAAAGTTAAAGAGGGGGACCAAACAGAGAGGGGCTCTGCTCCTGAGGTTTGATTGGTGGTAGGTGAGTGTTCTAGTGAGATGTGTTCTGAGTACATTTTTACAGTGTGTGATGTTTGTATTTTTCTTTGATTTCCAGTTAACGAGTATGGTTTTCTTGTTGTTGTGTAGTAGTTTATTGTTGTGTTTATTCAAGTTTGTTGTTGATGTGTCGCTAAGTAGACAGAATGATGGGTACATGGGGATGTGGCAGCCAATTAGAGAGGAGAGTGATTTGGTGACCTCATTCCAGAACTGTTGAACCGGTGGGCGGGGCCAGAAGGCGTGAGTAAAGGTGTCTGGTGTGTTTAGGGTGCAGTTATTACACATTTCTGAAGTGAATCCCATTTTAAACATTTTCTGCCCAGTGAGGTGTGTTCAGTCAAGAATCTTCTACTGTATTAGTCAAAGTCAAAGTCAAAGTCAAAGTCAAAGTCAGCTTTATTGTCAATTCCTTTGCATGCACAAACATACAAGGGAATCGAGAAGACGTTTCTCACTTCCCACGGTGAACAGATAAAGTGCTCAGGCACAACAGAAAAGACATTCCTATACTAAAGGTAGACATACAATTTTTACAACAGATAAAACATTTACTAATACTACAACTAATATATAAATACTAAATACTAAAACTAATACTAATATATAAATACAGTGTGTAGGTGGGAGTTAGTTGTAGGTTTGCATTTTTTGACATGGAGTAGATGTTTTGGATGATGTGGTTCCAGAAGTCGGCATCAGGAGCAATCAATAAATCTGTTTCCCATTTTGCTGTTGGTAATGTTATGGTGCTGTCTAGTTTAGATATTATTTTGTACATTTTTGATGGGAGTTTTTTTGTAGAGGTTATATTAACAAATTCTGAAGTTGGACGTGAGAGATGTAGGTCAAAGTCTGCAGTGTTATATTTAGCATTATTGGATGATTTGATTTGGAGGTATTCCAGGTATTGATTGCTCCTGATGCCACACTCCTGGACCAGATGGGAAAAGTAAACTAGTTCATGATTTAAAAAGATGTGTTTCAGATGTGTGATGTCTTTGTCTGACCATGTGCAGAAGTGAAGTGGTTTTTTATTGCTTAGAAAGTGAGTTTGCATGGTGCTGCAGTGGAGTCAGTGATTTTGTGGAATTCCCACCAGGCTGCCAGAGATGTTGATATTGTTATTGTTTTAAAACATGGGTGGTGTTTAAATGATTGGCTGATAAATGGTAAATCTGAGATTCTAATTTTACAACATGTTGTTTGTTCAATGTCTAACCATATTATATCTGACTGATGAGGGTGGATCCATTTAAATATGTTCTGTAATTGATTTGCAATGAAGTATTGATAGAAGTTTGGTGCTGAAAGACCTCCCTGTGTCTTGGGTTTTTGCAGGGTTGTTTGTTTGATTCTCAGTGTTTTATCTTTACAGTAATATTTATTGATAATGGAACTTAGAGATTTGAACCAGGAAACAGTGGGTTTGGATGGAATCATATAAAAGAGATAGTTTATTTTTTGGTAAGATTGTCCTTTTTATTGTTGCTATCCTGCCAATTAAAGAGAGTGGTAAATTCATCCAAGGGAGAAGAGTGTCTGTTATTCTTTTGAGTAATGGGGTGTGGTTGAGGGTGAATAACTCTAACAGCCTGAGGAAATATGAATAGCCAAATATGTGATATAACCAGTGCATAAAGGAATGGGTGGAGTGTGGGTTGCCACATACCAGCTGTCTTTGTGGAGTGGGAGGATAGCAGATCTGTGCCAGTTTATGGAGCAGTTAGACATTTTTGAGTATGTTGCGATTGTTTAAATTGTTTCTTGTGGTGATAAGTGTGGTTTCTGTAAAAAAAGAAGTATGTCGTCGGCATATGAACTGATTTTATGATGGTGGTTTGGTGTTTTTTTCCATGGATATTTGTGTTTTGTCAGATGGCAGCAGCTAAAGGTTCTATGAAGATGGTGAATAGTGAGGGAGAGAGTGAGCCACACCCAAAGCGAAGAGGCACCCCCATTCCCCACCGGGCCAACACCGCCTGGAGAGACTCCGCGAAGAGAGCCCCCAGCAACACCCCCCCACGCCCCGTGAGAACCCGCCATGCCCCACCGCACCATTCTGATGTATTTGAACTCTACACGGTGGGGCCCCCACCCTACAGGTCAAAATATGTGATCCTACCCACCACCCTGTTGCCTCTCCATTCTCCAATGGAGAGGCACTTCCCTATCTCCTGTGTGAATGTGTGTGTTTAGTGAATGTATGAGGTGCAATTAAAAGAATGGGGACGGAGGGGAGCGGTGCTCCCCATCCAACCTTTGTGTATATATGTGTTTGTGGTGCAATAGCTCCGGAGGGTGGAGGTGGTGGTTACACCCTCCGGGAGGTGGTGTGTTGAGGTGTGATTAAAATTGGAGAGATTGGTAGGGCAACTATAGGTGGGACTGCCGCCCCGCGCCACTACTCAGTAGCACAGGCGGTGGCACCCTCCACCCCCAGCCCCAAGTGAGTGAGCCAGACCAGCTGGGAGTGAAGTGTTCATCTCGGAGGCCTGTCTGGTGTGAGCCCAGCCCGTCCACACGGCGGGCCACCGGAGAGGGTAGATGGCGCAGACAGGCACGTAGAGATGCGCCGAGCAGCACAGCCCAAGACCCACCCCGCGGCACCCCCCGACCCATGCTGGCCCCACGGAGCAGGCAGCGCCACCCCCCACCAAGTGCCGCCGGCAGGTGAGATTGTCAGGGTAAGAAATCGAGATTTAAGGCAGGGAAAAAAAGGAGTTTAGCGCTCCTCAAAGGAGGTTATCTTATTTTTTCTGAGAGCAGACATCTTTTCCATGGACATAAATTATATGAGGAGATTTTGCCATTGGTTTATGTTTAAGAATTTTTTTTTGTCTTTCCAATTCACTAATATTGTTTTTTTTTTTTTTTTTTTTTTGCTGTGGTGAGTGTCGCAAGGATGGATTGTGATGGATGAGGAACCCTGCAGTCCAAAATGGAGGACAGTTTTTCAGTGATTAGAAATCAAAACTGTTGCACTGGGGAACAAAGCCATATGGCATGTAAATATGAATCAGCTGTTCCCTGGGTGCACTGAGAGCAGATGTCTGTTGGAGAGAAGCCCATTTTATACATTTTGTGTTGAGTAAGTTTATTTTATATTTTGTTGAGATTTTCCTCATATATATAGCCAATTCTGGAGGATGTAAGGTAATTAGATCTACTAGAATATTTTTCTTGATTGTCTCTGATACTTGTAAGTACTGTAAAAAAATATTTTTATTCATATTGAATGTTTGTTTAGATTGTTATATGTTCTGAGCTTGTCATTTTCGAAGAGGTCTTGGAGATGAGTGATTCCACTTTCTTCCCATGTTTTTAGATAGAGCGGTGTTTTTTTAATTTCTAAAGTCAGGGTTGTGCCAGATTGGAGACATGTTAGTTTTTAATTGAACATTTGTAATGTCCAGGGCTTTCCACCACGCAGTCAGGGTGGAGGCAATCAGTGGGTTTTTAAAGCAGTTATGATGTTTGAGGGTGTCAGTGATAAAAGGGAGATCAGAGAGTTTAATATGTTTGCAGTCAAACTGTTTTATTTCTAGCCAATTGTTGTAGTATTATTTTAGTTTTAGTTATTCTGGTAAATATAATATTTGGTTTGCTAAGTAATAATGCATGAAATTAGGGGCTTCTAAACTACCATGCTTTTATTTCTTTGCAGAGTTTGAAAGGCTTATTTTGTGTTTTTTTATTCCTCACATAGAATTTGGTAATTGCAGAATCTAATCTTTGGAACCATTGCATTGGTGGTTTCAGTGGATCATAGATAGTTTATTTTAGGTAAGATTTTCATTTTATCTGAGGCTATTCTACCAAGGAGTGAGATGGGGAGATTGTTCCATCTCTGCAGATCTTCTGTGACTTTATCCAACAACGGATCTAGGATCAGTTTAATTAATTAATTTAGGTTTGGTGATAAATTTAAGCCTAGATATTTAATTGTATTTGTGGGGGAGGGGTATTGTTTAGATTGTCTTTGTACAAAATATTCTGTGGGTCTTTAAAAATGAGTCAAAATGCTCTAAAATGGCTGGCAGTGAATGAGTTAATTATGAAAAGAACAAACAAAAAAATACACAAAATGACACCAAAAAAAAAAAACACACTAAGAGAAAAAATACTCACTTTTACCAGGAACACACAAAACGACAACAAAAACACACTAAAAGGGAGAAAGATACATAAGATCACTAAAAAATACAAATGCTACAACAAAACACACAAAATAAAAGAAAAATATAGTGAATAATACAGAGAACTGAAAACAAAATACACAAAATGAGACAAAAAACACACAAAATGATGACTGAAATGATTTTGATTAGAACATGAACTGAGAATACAAGAGTCCGTCTTCAGGAGGGAGATGACCATAAATGATAGAAACTATAGAAATACATTATTCTGAAAGCACTAAATAAATACAGTTTCATTCCACTTATCTTTAAAATGTGTTATCACTCATTCATTCCATCATTATGCTGTATTTTTGTTTTTTCCACTGAATTCTGAACAAATTGTTGTGGTTAGAAAAAGGGGGACTTAGATTCAAAAGTAAGAGAAACGGAAACTTCAGCCAAAAACGTTTGGGAACAACTTCTCTAACCTGGGACTGTGTCCATGGCTCCATCAGACCTTTGTTTAGATAAAGCAGGTGTAGAACATGGACAAGCAGAAGCTAATGTTCAGTTTAGACTCATTTGGACTGACTCTGTTTTCTATTTACAGACAACACAGACGCTATTGTTGGGGGCGTGTTTGGTGCCTTTGGTTTGATTCTAGCGGTTATCATCGTGGTTCTGGTAGTTCTTTGGAAACGCAGTGATACAGAGTAAGACCATCACTACTACACTGTATGACAGTTATAAGAAACTGGCGGCCCGGGGGCCACATGTGGCCCTCGGCCTAATTTTATGCGGCCCCAAAAGTAAATGTACAAAATGACTGAAAAATACACAAAACAAGAGCCAGAACACATTGAAAAATACAAATAAATACAACATGCAGGAAAATACAGTAAAAGACAAGAGAAAAATGCAGAAAATAATCCAAAAACACACAAAACTGCTACAAAAATAAACCAAACGACAACAATAATACACCAAATTCCTATGAAAAACATAAAAAATTACAGAAAATGACAACAAAAGTACACCGAAAAACATGAAAAATGACTCTGCAAACCCCTAATACTAACAAACAATCAAAACAACAACAGAAATATACAAAAACTACTCCAAAAAAACACAAAATGGCAACACATATACACATTATGACTCCAAAAACATATATTTTACAGGAAAGATACACAAAAGGACAACAGAAATGCAGAAAATGCCTCACAATGAGCAAGGCAACAACAAACATACACAGAATGAGAGAAAAACACACTAAATTACTATAAAAACAAATTACAATACAGTGACTGTGGTTGTTTTCAACAACATGGAGAAAAGTGAATTTAACAAAAATTGACTCTCCAACAATGATTTTTCTTAATGTTTTTCATTTTATGTATTTTTGTTGTTGTTGCATAGATTTATGGCAATGTTTTGCAGTGATTTTGATTATTTTAGTCTTTTTTATTTGTGTATTTTACTGTCAGTTTGTGTATTTTTGTGTGTTTACTTTGGGGGCTGCCAGCTGCACGTCTGCACTAGACATTAGAAAAGATGTATCCTAACTCTATGTAATTAATGTGGCTTTTTTCTTTTTTTTACCACAATTGTGTTTACTGTGAAGTTGGTCTTAAATGTAATTTCAAATGGCAATAAAAAGTCTTGAATTTAATTTGACTGAAGCTGTAGGAACCCTGCTTTAACAGCCTTGGTTCCTTCTAAGCTCTGTCGCTAAGGCTCAGTTTCAACCTTAAACACAAACTGTGTGAATATTAAATAATACCCTTACTTTATTCCATTAGATACTGATACATCAATCATTTCTAAAAATGTTCTTAAAGGGATCCTCCACTATTTTTACAACTGTGGCTTTAAATCTTTGAAATGTACTTTTTAGAAGATATATGCCTAACTGTAAGGTTTTTCTCTCTACCTTCTTACCGGATCTTTTAATTGAACAGCTTTGAGGACATATGAAAAGAGTAATACTATTTCTCAGTGTAATTTATTCTAAGTTAGAGTCACTAGTAAAGTTGTAGCAGGCCAACCAAACTGTTGAAGGACTTCCACCCAAAAGTGCTTCTATTCTCAGGGGTTGTGTGTCTTTAACAGTCCATGATTTACTCACTAACTTCAGCCACCACAGCGTGTCAGCGCACTGTTAAAGGGAGAGGAAGCCTGCGTCTGTGAATAGTCCCTCCTATCTCTTTTCCTATCTACTTTTCCTGAACCCAGGAAGTGTTTAAGTGGCGGCCATGATAAGGAGCGTTCCAATTCTTTAAAAGCTAAGGAAAGGAGGCTCAATGCTTCCTTTATAACCTCCTTTAGCCTAAGAAACACGGATCCATCCTTTACCAAAGGAGACCACATAATGATGACCCACAATTCATTGCGGTGACAACATTTAAAGGGACCCGCTCATCAGAGTGTTCATGGAGACTCACAATGACTGAAAAAGGAGCAGATCATGTAAATTACCAATGCAATAATACGCCTTGAACAGTTTTAGATAATCTAAAACCCATATATTATAATATGCAGACATATTATCAGTTTATAACTGACATAAAACAGACATTCTGTGGTTCTAGAAAAATGGATCAGAGACATTTTTAGCCACATTATGTTTGATTCAACATATTTCATTCACCTAGGAATTATTTGTGTGTATGTTTACAATGTTATGTAGACCTATATCTGGCATAAATGTAACAATTTCATAAAATGCTACTTATTTTGGTATAATGTTGATTAGTGAGTGGAAGGTGAGTGTGAGCAACCGTTCTCAATGTGACGTTCTTTTAGTTTCACTTTTGTTCCTCGTAACCTGGTAACCTCTTTTCCTTTGATTTTATATCAGCAGAAAGTGTTATAAATGTGTTTTTATTTTTTTAATTTGTAGTTTTTTTCACCACGGTAGACGTCACCTTCACCACCGTCTGATTATTACGTCACCTAGTGGAAGTGTGTCTGATTGTCAAAACAACGTGATTGCCTTTCCTTAACTTCTTTAGGAAGTCTCCTAACACCTTTCCCTAACCCTGGGACCTCATCCACGGGGTTAAGGAAAAGGTGATATGAAAGGAGATAAGAGGGAATATTCAGACACAGCCAAAAGGTCCCTTAGGAGAGCTCGTCTTCTCTGCTTTGTTGTCTACAACCAAACAGCTGTTTTTACCTTCTTTCTGTGAGCAAAAGAGGTTTACATTGACATCTTTAACTTTTACTGGTTTTTTAGAGCAACCAAAAGCAACATAAGTTGTTATTGTGACTGAAAAAGCTGCTAAATGATCTAAAAATTTGTTAAATGATCTAAAAGTCAGGCTGAATGCTTCATTCTAATCGAAAACAATGGGATGTTTACAGGCAGTTGGGTCGTGTGACATCATCAATCATGTGATTTCAAGATGGAGTAAAACAGGCTCTAAAACTATAAAGTAGTCCCATTTTTAAAAGTCCATTAAATGAATATAGTGCTTAATAATGTGTTTTATTAGACATAGATCTATTAATTGTTGTTGCTGGCTTGTTTCTTCTTGTTTTTTGTTTCGCGCACCGACTACCAAGTCAAATTCCTGATACTGTCCTAAAAACTGTAGTTGGCCAATAGAACATTTCTGATTCTGATTCTGATTCTGATTCTGATTCTAATGAGGACATTTTAAAGGTTTTAGGCCACATCTGTAAAAACAGTGGAGGATCCCCTTAAAGCTTTAAAAAAATAAAATTTTCTTTGGTAAAAATGTCCTTGTTGGTTAATGATTTATTAAATTTTTGTAAAATGAATTAATTCTTATTTTAACACTATTTTATAACTTCTCTGTGTTATTTCCTGTTCCCAGTCAGTCATTTTTCTACTGGTTGTGTCAAATGATACAAAGAAGGAGGCCTGTCTCCAACATGTCAGTGTCCTTCACTCAAACACGGAGTCAAAGGAATGAAAGAACGTCTCTTCAAACTGTGATTTATTGGTAATGTGT
The DNA here is from genome assembly GCF_900634775.1 of Gouania willdenowi. NCBI lineage: Eukaryota > Metazoa > Chordata > Actinopteri > Blenniiformes > Gobiesocidae > Gouania > Gouania willdenowi. The sequence continues at coordinate 30,489,745 of NC_041054.1, read as the reverse complement.
TCAAACCTAACATGGCCTCTACATCAGTGAACGCCACTAACTCTCCCTGTCTCTACACTATGATCAGTGTGTGTTTAGTGTCTATGCACAGTTATCCTGCATTATCACAGCTACAAACCAGCACTAAAGCTTGATGTGAACATTTCTATCATTTTCTTCCTCCAGTGGAACTGCGGCTGAGATGCAGGCGATGAATACTTCCTCGTAGATTCCTAGGTGGGATACATATCGTCACTGACATGCTGTGAAAAGATAAGTGCATCTCAGAAAACATAAAGTAAATCTTTCCTTCATGTTTGCAGGTTCTGAGCTGAGTGGTGACGGCAAGATCTACGTTATGAAGTGTAAAAAAAAAAAGAAAAGAAGGATTTTACTTTCACACTTTTTATCCATGCTAACTTTATTTGAATTACGTGAAATGCTTTGGTCCAACATTCAAAGATAACAAACCCAAAATGCTATCTGTAACTAGCATATTAAACTGGCCGTATCATTTGATCTATTGGCCAATTCAATGAGCCTGTTATGCTGAAAAAATACAAGGACTGGATCGGCAAACATTAATCAGCCATAATGTAATTGTGTTATTTTTTTTGTGATTATTATACATTTCCTATGGTTCATTTGTGTTCCGGTGGTTATGTTCAGGCATCTTGTTTTTTACACCGTTGTGTTCAGCCGCTAAGGGGTCCTGACAGAGGAATGTACGGGCGATAATATTCTCTGTCACCCTGGATTTCTACTGGATCCGTAACTGCTGCGAAACATCAACACAGCTGATAGGTTTCTATTAACTCATTCAGTACCAGCCGTTTTTGAGCATTTTGACTGATTTTTAAAGACCCACAGAATAATTTCTACTATGACTATCTGAAATCTGACACCAGGTTCTGAAAGATTGAAGCCTCTACTTTCATCACAAAAAAAAATGTTTCTGGCTCGTTTGGTTGTTTTGTAATCAGCCGTTGAATAGAGCAAGTTTTACACAAATCTTCAGTTTCAGAGCAAAAAGCTGAGAAAAAAGCCTTTTTGTAAAAAAACCCTGTCAGTGACTTTAAAGCTTTTTTTTTTTTCTTTGCTTTAGTGACAACTCTAACATTTGAACATTGTTTCCTTATATAAAACTTAAAAAAAAAAGCAGACGGGGCTTTTGATGGCAAAATGATTATTATTTATTTATCTGGGTCAGAGTTAAATGGATTTCTTACTGTATTTTGGTGTTCCTCCAACTTTCTCTACCGTCAGCACACACGCAACTTCCTCTTCCTCCCGGACATACAGAGTGTCACTGCTTACCCCATTTTTTATGGTTTTATCTCACAATCGCCACATTATTCATAAGTTCCACACTTGCTCTGGTCGAAGTGTGCGCTGCTGGGAACGTCCGCTATGGACGTAGCGCCATTTTCTGTCTCGTAAACGCCTTCCCTCTCTCCCTCTGAGCTCCGATGAGCATGGATGATCTCACATCCAAAGGTGCGCTGCTACTTCCTACATGTCACCTATTATTTTGCTATCTGGCTCACAGGCTGGGGGTATTTTGTACCCACCTCCACACACCCCCTCCTCCCCCCTCCCCCCGACACGCAGCGATGACCTGTTTGGCCCGGTTAGTTGATGGTTTTATCTCACGATCACAACATTATCAATAATCCACTCAGGTCCACACATGTTCTGTGTTAGTATGTGGAGCTGTGAGCTGCTGGATACGTCACAATATCACTTCATAGAGCCATAATCTCACTTCTTTTCCTGCTTCTTCCTTCTTTGCTGGGAAGCATCAGTGGCTAATCTCTCATCTAAAGGTGCACTGCTGCCATCTTCAGGACACAGTTGGTCACTACAACACCCCACAGCTTAGATATTGATGAGAGACCTCCGCCAGGGTGTTTTCTAGTAATTCCTGTGAAAAAATGCAAATGACGAGATATCTCGTCAATGGCACTGAGTGAGTTAATGTCAATGTGTCAATTTCCACCGCATGGTAATCTGCTCCAGCACAGCACCTTCACTGCTGACTCATGTTGCTGCCCTCTGCAGCAATGATGCAACACTTCTATTTTAGCTGGATACTGGAGCTGTGCTGCAGCAAGTTAACAAAAATAAGCCCATGTTCATAAACACAGAACAAAATATCCAGATTATTTTCAAAATAAAATACTACGTGTTCAAGAGGGAAAACACCAACCTTCCGGGACCTCCAATGGGTCCATTTTGAACTCCATTAGAAAACTGAGCACATATTCAGACTCAGGGGAATAAAACCTGTCCGCTGATACCACATTTTTGAAAAAACTTTTTTTTTTGTTTTTCCACTCTAGCGGACGCAAGTCAGACTCTACCCAAACACCAAGCACATATTCGGACTCAGGGGGACCAGACCTTTCCAATGATACCATGGTTGGCCCGATCTGAGCACTTTTAAAATTATATTTCACATATAAATATTGAATTTATCCATGGTAGAATCACACACATGTATCGCGTGATGACACGTGAATTAGTGAGATCTCCTGAGTTCTTACTGCAACAGATGAGCAGCAAACGGAGGTGGTGGGGATTGATGGACGGCAGATTGTGCTGAAGTCACACAGCAGAGCAGTTTTGGTGCAGATACGCATCCAGTGGAAATCCAGGGTCACACCCCACAAATGAGGAAGATATCATCTGATCACATGGTTTATCCTTTACATCAGTGAACTAATGAACAGTTGATCACTGTTGTCATGCTGTGTGCTCTCTGACCGGAGCAACTGTGTGTCTGAGGAATCACACACGTTCATACACAGGAGAAGTCATCTACAGGGAACGTTTCAAAGATCTACCAGTTGATGGTGATCAACGAGTTGGTGACCACTGGTTTAAATGATCAACTTACAGAGTTACATAAGGATGAGTTCATTCAGAATGTATAGGTCAACTAGGTCGTACAGGACCTAGTCGCTGGAACGGTGCAAGTCGGGTTGCTTGAGATTGTGTCATTTACATTGATTTTGAATATAATCTAGTCGCTTCAGTCGCGTTCGGTGTGAACGCACCTTAAGGAACAAAGTCTGTAACCAGAGGGCTACGGTTTGAATCCACTGTGGGATCTTGAGCAAGTCTCTTATTTTTCCTGTTTTTACACTTTCAATACTTGAATTCTGCTGTGTACTGTGTCTAATGCCTGAGCAATATTATTAATTCTAGTTGTTACTAATAGTTTTCTGCTTTTATTTGTTTAACTGCATAAAATTCATAATAATAAAAATTGCCCTAAAAGTTCAATTATTACTGTAAAGAAATCTTCATGTTACATGTTGTTAAATACCTGGTCCTGTAGACCAATGGTTCTCAACCTTTTCAGGCCGTGAACCCCAAAATAAAGGTCCCATAGAGCAGGGACCCCCACTGTAGCTGAAGGTGGTTGAACACAGACATGAACATTGAAGAACAGTCATGTGGAGACAGGACCATCTATAAGGGGGAATAAAGGGGAGATTTTTGGGGTCCATCCATAAAGTTAGTAAAATGATGGTCTATTGTTCTATGAATCTGTGATAACCACATTTATTTATTCATCTGAATAATATCCACTGTTATCCAGGAACATTTATTATTATTATTATTATTATTATTATTATAGTCATCTTAAAGATGGAAATCCTTGTTTTAATCACTAATAAATTGAGTTCAAAGTGACCAAAAATGGTGGAAAAAGTGGTGAAATGGGATTTATAAACCACAGAAATTGACTAAAAGTTGCAGATTAGAGTGGATAAAAACAAACAGAAAAAGTGGTTTAAAAGGCATTGGTAAGGTATTGGAACAATTACAGTTTTATTCTGTCACTAACAAGCGTTTGTCCAACTAGTTGTCCTATTTTTGACACTCTAAACACAATTAGCACAGCATCGGCCTTTTGTTGCCATACATTCACACATTTCATGTGGTTTTCACACATGATGCAGTCAGTGAACACATTTCCACAATGCTTACATTTTGTTAACAAACTATACCTCCCAAAAAAAATATGGACTTTTTTGCATTGTTTACAAATGTTAACACACAACATCCCATAATAGCAAAAACAATATTCCAAACCCTAGATACAGTATAAAACACTATATCTCAGCTGATAATAAACAAACAACTGAATAATTGACACACAGCTGATTTATGTTGGGTAAATGGGACCAAACACAGATTATTCTAGTCTGGCTTAGACTCAGTGCAGGAGTTAAAAGGAGGAAACACTGTAATGTCTGTATGAGGAGGAGTAAGAGTAAGGGGCCCAAGGAGAGGACAAGGTAGAGGTGTAAGAATATGTGGTGGTGGGATTCCAAGGGCTGCAAGATTCATGCCACTATCATTGACCATGTAATCAACCACGGTCTTTTACTAAGAGAGGCTGGTGAAAGCGTGCAACCTAATGCCTCCATTATACACATCTTTCAACAAATCAACAGGTAAGTAAGTAAGTAAGTAAAGTTTATTTATATAGCGCTTTTTTCAGACCAGGGTCACAAAGTGCTTCACAATTTACAGTTTAAAAAGGGCGCAATGCATATAAAAGTCCACTACAATGATGCTACAATGTATAAAAGAGTCCATTCCCAAACAGGAGTGTGTCAAGAAAGCCTCCATAAAAAAGTGAGTCTTTAGATGACTTTTAAAAACATCCACAGAGTCCAGCATCCGCAGAGTGTGTGGAAGAGCATTCCAGAGACGAGGAGCTACCGCCTTAAAAGAGCGATCACCTCGTGTTTTAAAGCGGGTGCGGGGGACCATCAGCAGGTTTTGAGAAGAAGACCTCAAGCTCCTGTTTGAAACATAGGGCTGGATCAGGCCCTCAATGTACTCAGGCGCCTGGCCATGAAGGGCCCTGAAAGTCAGCACAAGGATTTTAAAATTCATCCTGTAGATGACAGGGAGCCAATGTAGGGTTTTTAAAATAGGAGTGATATGGACTCTCCTACAGGTACGGATAAGTAAGTAAGTAAGTAAGCAAGGTAAGTATACATGGATTGTTTCTATTCTCAATAAATCCATACAGTAATGCATATGTTGATTTATTTGTCCCTCTACAATGCAGCATCTTCTTCCCTCTGGGGGAAGAGGAAAGCTCTTCAATAATGATCAAGAGCTTGCCATTGTAGAAATGCTTGTTGCAAATAATGCAATAAAACTGCATGAAATTCAAACTACAATTGTGGAGGACCATGAGATATTTGACAATATCGATAGCGTCAGCCTCAAAACCATGACGTAGACATTGTCCAAACACAGAGTGTGGATGAAGCAGCTCTACACGTGTGAGAGAGTCAAGGAGCTCCAGGTATAGTACTGTATATTCAATTCAATGTCCAGTTCTATAAGCTTTGCACTTTGCAAGTAGGTAACCTACACAGTACTAGGTTACAGTACAGTGTGGTATACATGAGATTTACATAAACTTTGTTTCAGAGAGTTAAGGAATTAAAGGCCAACCAGGCTCCTCACGAATTCATACACATAGATGAGGCAGGATTCAGTCTGGCCAAAAGGCGTCAACGTGGACCAAATGTAATTGGACAAAGGACAGAGAGGGGCAAACATTACCATGTGTGCAGCAAATGCAGGAGGTTAAATAATGGGTCACCATATGTGACATTAGGTGAAAAAATGGTGGAAAGGGTTATTCAGCGCTGAAAAGGTCTGGAAAGTGCACAAAATGCAGAAAAGTCATTGAAATGCGATAGAAAAGAGTCAGAAATGGGAGAAATGTAGCAAAAATGCATTAAAAGGAGGAAAAATCTGGTAAAAAAAAAGTGATGAAAATAGGTTAAAATATGGAAAGTTTGGTGTAGTTTCAGAAAAAAGGGTAAAAATATGGAAAAATGGGCTCAAATTGTTCTGAAAATATTCTTAGTTTCTCGAAGGCTTCTGGTGACCCCCTCCCAGTGTCTCGTGACCCCAAGGTTGAGAACCCCTGTTCTAGCATACGCTGCTGAAAAGCTAATGCACATTAAAAAGTGCACACTTTCATCCAGTCTTCTGCTGATTCTCTGTCATGTGTAACACGGATATTAAAGACGTCCTCTGAGTCCGCCGTGTGTCACACTTCAATCATTGATTCCCTCAGAAGTGTCTTTCATCCTTTTCTCTCCCCGTGGAGAACAGAATTCAGTGCCTGACACCTTTTTTTTTTGCTGATGCGTCGACTATCCTCCGCCTCAGTGATCCATTCCTCCCCCCACTGCTATTTTAGTGGCCCCCACAGCACAGTCCATGACACAAGCACCGTGAAAAGTTTCAGGAGCTGACGGTGATGTGTTTGTGTGTCTGTGTGTTGATGTGTCTATGAAATCTTATTGAAAGGACCATGCCACATCTTTTTATGAGCAACAGGAAGATGTGTGAGAAAAGGCCCAGAGTGGAGACTCCACTGAAGAGAAATAACATGGCCACAGAAAATATTGGAGCACATTTTAAATCTAAATGTTAAAGTTAAATATAAATGTTAAAATGGAATTCTAAATGTTAAATCTAAATATAAATGTTAAATCGAATAGTTGAATTTAAATCTACATGTTAAATTTAACTATAAATGTTAAATCTAATAGTTGAATTTAAATCTACATGTTAAATGTAACTCTAAATGTTAAATGGTAAATGGCAAATGTTAAATGTAAATTTAAATGTAAATTTAAATGTAAATGTAAATTTAAATGTAAATTTTAAATGTAAATGTTAAATGTAAATCTAAATGTTAAATCAGTCACCAAGTGTAAAGCAAAATGTTTAGAAATTATACAAAGTGGGCAGGTCAGAGCCTGTCAATCACCAGGCCCCACCTACACTCCACACACCCCACCCTCCATGGTCTTTTTCATCCTCGGTGTCTTCATCACTGTCTAAAGTGAGTGTACATACAGCATGCTGCTACTCTCAGTGAATCTACATCTGTTGAACTGTGTGAGGGTCGTTGTCCTCGGCGGATGTGCAGCCCGTAAACCAGTCATTACCGCTCTTTAGAGTTCATCAGTTTGGAGCCATCCCACCATGGCGTGCTCTTCCCCTCTCCTCACTCACTGAGCCGCAGCCAGGGGTGTGAGTGGGGCCATTTAGCTTTACACTTGGTGACCAAATAACATCTATATTTATATTTATATTTATATTTATATTTATATTTATATTTATATTCACATTTACATTCACGTTCAACATTTACATTTACATTTACATTTACATTCACATTTCACATTTCACATTTATATTTATATTTATATTTATATTTATATTTATATTTATATTTATATTTATATTTATATTTTACATTTACATTTACATTCACGTTCAACATTTACATTTACATTTACATTTACATTCACATTTCACATTTCATATTTATATTTATATTTATATTTATATTTTACATTTACATTTACATTTACATTTACATTTACATTCACATTTACATTTACATTTACATTTACATTTACATTTACATTTACCATTTACATTAAGATTTCACATTTATGTTTAGATTCATACATTTTACATTTTACATTTTACATTTTACATTTTAACATTTACATTTTAACATGTACATTTAACATTTACATTTAATATTTACATTTAGATTTCACATTTATATTTAAATGTAACTTTTACATTTAATATGTATGTTTAGATTTAGCATTTACCTTTATATTTAACATTTTGATTTAACATTTACATTTATAGTTAGATTTAGATTTAACATTTAGATTTTAGATTTAACATTTAGATTTATTGTTAGATTTAGATTTAACATTTAGATTTAGATTCAACATTTACATTTACATTTAGATTCAACATTTACATTTATATTTATCATTTACATCCATATTTAGATTTAACATTTATATTTAACATTTACTTTTATATTTACATTTAACATTTATATGTAACATTTACATTTAGATTGAACATTTACATTTAGATTTAACATTTACATTTATATTTAGAATTAGATCTATTTTTAGAATTGGATTTTATTTTCATGTGTACATATTTTTTTCAATGATATAGAACATGCTGTTTTACATGAATTTAAGTCTGAAATGAAAGAAAAATGAGCTCAATGTTCAAAATATGAGTTTTTACATTCATCCCCTCCATTGCTGTGTGTGTTTAAATAATGGTGTTCTTTGCCTCGCAGCTTCTTCGTCCTTCAAAGTAGATGATAGTCAATCCCTTTCTTCTTTTATTTAGCCCAAGTCCCATTTCACAGGTCAAATAAAGGGAAAAGGCCCAGTAAAACCATCATCTACCTCCTTCAATCTGATAAGATTTCCCACAAAGGACTGGTCGCCGCTGTCATTCACAGCTTTTATCTTCAGCAGCTTCTCTGACAAACACATGCAGGTTCAAACGAAGGAGCTAGAGAAAAAAATGCCTTTATTTTGAAAGGAATCCAATGTGTTCTTAGTTCCAAAAGGTGAAAAAACACAGCCATGTGTTTATTTTTAATCCTCATGTTATCTCTGAACCCCTCCAGGCTTGGTTTTGTGTGCAGGAATAAAACACCATCAGCTTCCTGTTCCCTGCAGGCGGAGCCTCAGAGGAAAACCTTCTAGAAACAGAAGCAAGGCCTGCTTTGTCTCTGTTTCCAGTGCAGCTGTTGGACAGACCGCCATCGTATCAGTTGTTCCTCGACTGCACAGCTGCTGCAGATGTGACCTGACCTTGAATTATCACATGAGGAAGGATGACGATGGTGCAGCATCTTAAAAAAGCATGTGATCACATCTCCTCTGACAGAAAAATACATCTAGAATAGAACAAAGGACTACAAAAATAACCCCCCAACACACACACACACACACAGACACACAAAAAAAAAACACTACACAACTACAATAAATACAGAATATACAAAGCAATAACCAAAATGTACAAAAGTTGTCCAAAATCAAACAAAATGACATAAAAATACAAAGAATGATTTTAAAAAATATACAAAATTTGATGAAAATAAAACAAAAACAAAAAATAAAATGAGACAAATATACACAAAACGACTTCAAAAACACACAAAGCCTTTGTTGTTTCCTAATGTTAATGCTCTGATTATTTCTTAATCTAATGCTGACATGAATTTTGATCATGTGACCTTCCAATTAGATTCAGTCACATGTTTGTGATCCCGCCCCCTGTGATAGAAAATGCCAAACATTGCTTTAAATCTGCTAAAACACAATGTGCAGTTTCTGTTTATTTCTGTGACAGTAAAGTATTGAACTTGTGGTATTTTTGTATATTGTTCTGTTTTTTTAAGTCTATTTGACTATTTTCCTGTAACTGGATCTTTTTTTGAGTTTTTTTTGTGTATGTCAGCTGTCGTTTTGCAGATTGTTCTGTATGTTTGCTGTTTTGTGTATTTTTCCATAATTTTGTATGTTTTGCAGTAATTTTTGTGTAACTCTGTTCTCGTTTTTCATGTTGTTATTTTTATGTACTCTGTCATTGCTTTGTGTGTTTTGCAGGCGATTTGGTTTGTTTTTTGCTTTTTAGTGTAATTTTCTGTCATTTTGTACGTTTATGTTGCGCAGTAACAACACTGTTGTTGTTGCTGTGAGAAAGTTGGAGGTAAAAACTAAAAGGTCTCGACATTTAAACACAATCCATGTGCAAATAAACAGCTGCAGAACACACACTCAGGTATTTATCTCATCATTTCATGTATTTAGGGGCAGAATGTTAATAATATTGACTTTTCATATACTGGAATGAACTGGAAATTGGGAATAATTTTTAAGTAGCAGCAGCAGCAGAAGACATGTGGAGAGAGTTCTTCTGCTCAACACTGGACAACATCTGTAAGTTTGTTATTTTAGTTTGGACTGGAGATTTCTGATAGTCCTGTTTTTGTGTTTATGTTGGTTTAGTCTTTTGTAACTTTTTGTAGCTTAGAGGGTGGACGGTGGGGCGACGCCCCTGTATAGAGTCGGCCCTACTTTAGTCTAGTTTGGCCAGGGTCTCCAGTCCTTTTTATATCTTTGTTAATAAATACTTTGATAATCGTTCTTTCTGTGTTTGGCGTCCTGTTTATGTTGTGGCCCCTCAAGCCATTGGTGTTACATCCTAGAGGGGGCCGTAACATAAAGTTATCTACATTTCCTCTTATTGCGCTAACGCATTTAATTGGCTTGCTCCTTTTCAGGGTTACGAGGGTCTGCTGGTCCCTGTTTCCAGCTGTCATTGGGTGTTAAGAAGGGATGCACTCCTACTGGGCCATCTAGAAGCATTAGCCTAGCAACAGAATTAGCCTAGCATTAGCTGAACATTAGCATTAAACTAGCACTAACATAAATCTAGCATTAATCTTGCAACATCATTAGCATTATCTTAACATTAATATTAATCTAGCATTAACTTAGCTTTAGCATTAACCTAGCACAAGCTTAACATTACCATTAACCAAACATTAACTCATAGGGTGAGCACCCGTCCCTTAAATTACAGAATCGTTCCTTATTTGACCATTAAATGGTACGTCCCGTACTGAGCCAAAACAGAACGTTGTTTGTTCTGTATTTACATAATGACCTGAACACTAGACATGTCCGTCACACAGGAAATGCCAAGGCCAGCAACATTGTGGTGGTGGGATCTACGTAGGACCCCCGCTCTGTGTGGTGGGTCCTGTGTACATGGATGTGTGTGTGTGATGCTTTCAGGGACTGTTGGACAGAGAGAGACAACACACACACCTGTGCTGCTCAAACTCTAAAAACTTTAGAGTATTCACTGTCACACGATGGTCTGTCTGTCATCAAACAGCCTCATGAGAACAACACTGTACATATGAACATTCTGAGAAGTTCTTCATATATCCATCATCTCCTGAGGATCATACAGTAGATGCATCATGATTGGATTATAAGCTTGTAAGATTGATTAATTTAATAAACTACTGGGGTTTGATTTAATGTTTAGGATTTGGAGGTTTTAAAGTTGAATAAAAGATTATTTATTTATTATTACAGTAGTATTAGGTAATATAAATAATAGGTTTATTATGAATGGGCTTTTAACAAAAATTAGGTTAACAATAAATACATAAATAGTTTATATTATATATATTTCCCTAGGTTACAAATGTTTGTAGAGATTTCTGTATATTCTAGTGGTTCTCAAACTGGGGTACGTGTACCCCTAGGACAGGGGTCTGCAACCTGTGGCTCTTTGACTCTTTAGCAATGGCTCCTATAGCTATAAGAAAATATTAAAATAATGGATTTTTATTTCTTACAGACATTATTAATTATAAATCACATTGACACCAAATAAAATCATGATATAATAAGTCAACTTAAAAATAAATCACATTGTGTAATAACTATAATCAACCATAAACTTTCCTACACCTGTGGTGAACCTTACGTTATTAATCTCTGGTAAAATAACTAAACCAACAAAAAGACTATTCTGGAAAAAAATAGAGATTTTATTTGTGTGGGGAAATATGTAATTAACTGCCAACGATTAATAAGCATACTTGATATGTTGCAAGAAATTAGTACAGTATGTGTTGACCGACATAATCATGTGTAATCAATTTCAAGTTATTTTTTGTAGTACAAATACATCAACATTTTTTTTTTTTTTTTTTTTTAATTATTATTAATAATATTATTCAATATATTTGTAACTATTACAGAATTTTCTACACTATATTATCATCATTGAGTAGGTATTTTTTCAGTTCAGGAAAGATTTTAATCCAGATGAGAGGAGGAATAATGGCTCCTTTTATCATAATGTTTACAGACCGCTGCCCTAGGTATACATGAACACCTTTCAGGAGGTACATTTATTTTTCATCATTATAGATTATTTTTTTACATGCACACTGGCTTTTTTCATCCATCAATCATAATTTGTTGCATAACTCTTTAAAATACACAAAAAAAAACAACAAAATCAGAACTAAATGAATAAAAAGGCCTAAATTCAAGTTGATGTTGAACGAGACACAGGAAAGAGTTTAGATGAGTCTGTAGACACTAATGAATAATGTAGAACATGTGATAAGGGTACATGGGGCAATAACGTTTGGTAAACACTGTTCTATGTCAAAATGTTTCTATTTTTGAGGATTGTGTTCATGGTCCCGTGGGTGTCCCTAATTTTATTTTCTATTAACTAAGCACTAGCATTAGCCTAGTGTTAACATTGGCCTAGCATTACTTTAGCAGTACCATTAATCTAGCTTTAGCATGAGCAATAATCTAGCATTAGCCTCGCAATAGCATTAACTGGAAAGAGCTGAAAAATCAAAGCAGTTTCACAAAAAAATTAGTAAGTTTAAAAGTTACAAATTATAAAAGCATAAGCATAAATCCTAATAGCTTTATGAATGTTTTGATAGATTAAATGTCAAAATCAAACAAACGATGTAGGAGGAGTTAAAAATTAGGGAAGGAAAAAAACAGATAAGAATAGTGAGGATGGCTCACTACCAGTGTTGGGAACATTACTTTAAATAGTTATAGTTACTCACTGCTTGTTCAAAAAAGTAACTGTGTTAGTAACTAAATTACTCTATAATAAAAGTAACTCATTACCAAGGAAAGTAACTATTTGCGTTACTATTAAAAAAAAAAAAAAAAAAAAAAAAAAAAAAGAAAGTTGCTCAATGTCAAAGAATTCACATTTTTTAGATGTGTGTGTCGTGAGGTGCTTCATTAAATTTGAGTTGTTTAGAACAGATGTCGACATAGTCTTCACTCCTGGATATAATGAACACTTCACACACACGTTCTTGCCTTTGACCATAATTAATTTACAGTAGTGTTTGTATCGTCACCTTAAAAATGTCAACTTTTCATCAGACTGCTCCACGCTCATCGTGTGTGTGTGTGTGTGTGTGTGTGTGTGTGTGTGTGTGTGTGTGTGTGTGTGTGTGTGTGTGTGTGTGTGTGTGTGTCCTTAGCCAATCATAATCGCTCACCTTGTTTTTAACCCACCTCCTCACAACAGTCGAGTCAGAAGCCAGGGTTGCTTTCGGATCACATTTTATTTAATCAACGCATGTAACGCACCGCATTTAATGTTCAGTAACGATAACGCCGTTGTAACAGCGTAAAAAGTAATTAGTTAGATTACCCTGTTACTGAAAAACAAACGCCGTTACTTTAAATGTCGTTATTCCAAATACTGCTCACTAGTAATGGATGCATCTGTAGAATGTGATTCATCCTGACCTTTGACCTTTGCCCTGCAGGTAAACTCAGCCCAGGGCTACATTAGCTCGCCCTATGCTACACCCGCAGCTTTTCTGCTCTAACGTGTTTCACTTTCGGCCAACGAGTCGACACCAAAGACGCATTAACTTTCCCACGTGTGGAAGTAACAGATAAAGACAGAGCTGAGCAGAGGCTCTTAGAATTCACCAAACGCTCAGAGGGCTTTTTTATTTCCAAAAAAAAAAAAAAAAAAAAAAAAGGAAGACAACGGTGTTAGGGTGAGCAGTGAGCTGGAAAACAAGGTATTGTGTTAGCAATTAGCAGCTATGACAGGGACTCTTGCTGCAGTGGGTTGATAGGTGGACCAGCTGAATGCTAAACAGGAAGTAGACGTACTGGTTTCAATAGCAGGAAGAAGAGACACTAACAGGAACAGGTTGTTAGAAACTGGTTTAATGAATTTCTTTTTACTGTGAAAATCAGAGACGTTCAGAGATAATGATATGCTAATGAAGCATAAGTCAAAGCATCATTTACACATAAACCAAAGAATGGTGAACAACAAAAGTCTGTTGTTATTCTGCATCTTCTTCAATTTATCTTCTACATTTGTGTCCCACTCTTCACATTTTAGTCAAAGTATTTAAATGTAGTGTTTTATGGGTTGAATGCTGCTATTAATATTGCATGTTTCTATTGGCTGAGATTAGATCAGGGATGTCACTAACCATCACTAATGGCCCCGCCCCTCCTATAAACAGGATTCCTCAGTGAGCATTGATTGACATCTCCATGGTGAACTGTGCAGTGCTGAGGGGGTGGGGCTGCTGTGACTGCCCCACTCTAGGAGCCACGCCCATAATCACGGCATTTTTTCGGTTTCCCCCTCATGGCAGGTCAGCAGAAACCTGGGGATGTACGAACACTTTAATCTGATGTAAAATTTACGTTACAATGCCATCTTTTTCTTAATCTTCCTACACTCTGCTTATTGCTCAGAATTGCCTATATTTTGCCTAAAGTTGCCTGGTCCTGGCCAACGATCATTGCTGCTCACACTTTAACATTGACGCGTTTTCTTCCTTCCTCTTCGTCACTCCCCTTCATACATTGACAGAATGTGCTGCTTTGAAGAGACTCTCTGGTTGGACGTTTATCATTTATGATTATTAAAGTGAATATGTGATGCCTTCGGCTGCCTCTGCGTAAAGGCCCCGGAGCAAAGAGCAGCCATGATATTTCTTTAGAGCTTTGAAGGCTGAAAAAAGAACTCTGATCTCCATCTGCTGGAAGCCTTTGAAAGAACAAACACATTTCCAACTGTTGGAACTGACGTACTGTGATACCAGTTTGGAATCCTATTTAATGATTAGGAGGTTAATCACGTTTATTAGTGGACCAGGGTCTGATCTGGAACTGTTTGTTGTCACTGATCCACAAACCAGGCTCTGAATTCTGACCTTAAAACCTCTTCAGACCCACCAGCGGGGGCAGCTCCAGCTTCTGTGACTCTCACGGGTCTAAATGTTGTAACAAATGAATGAAATCACACATTCTATGCCTCTCTGTAATTCTAAGAAACTATAGAAGCTAAAACTGTAGCCAACCCACATTCACAGCACACACACCAGGTCATTATGATCAACGAGGGAAAAGTCAACAAATTCTGTATTTTTCCACTGCTGTGAGTCACAAAATAAACACAGATCTCTCTAACAAGAGCCTATGTGAAACTACAGGCTGGGCTAAATCCACTGATATACAGGTCAGGTATGTTACGTACCAAAACAATGCCACAAAATCAGAAAACACACAGCAGAAAAAGTCAGCAATGATGACAAATTATGTCTTACTTTTGTTGTTTCTTATCAAAAGTTGCTCCAATGTGTATAAAACTCTATTTTGATAAATCCAAATCATGTAGTCAGATAAACACCTCCATTATACACATCTGAGCATTTCTCAGTCGAGAAATCCGTTCAATGAGCGAATAGTGCTCGTGAGTAAAATGGCTGGTCCCTCCTTTACCCAGCTCTGATTGGCCATGGCTAAAGCCACTCCCCCATAATGTTTGATATCACCAATTTCTACAGGTTCTGAGTTTTACAACGCTGAGTCAATCATTCTGATTGGTCAAAGCATTGTTAAATAAGACACATGCGTAACAGCACCAAAGATGGAACCAAAAATAGCATTACACATGGCACTGCAGACACCTAGTGATCAAACATTAGTCTTACAATGATTCGAATCCTTTTGTGGAAAACTTTAGCACAGTTGTGGCAAAGTGGGCTTCAGCCTGAACTTCTTTTGTACAAAAACGTGTAACTTTGGCCTAATGTTTATTATTATCACCAAACTTGCTGCAGTTGATGTCCATACATTAGTTTAATTATTTCTGCTTTTATAGCCTTCGTTAATGAGAATTGACTTTATATTTTATGTAAATCTCTAGGTTTTTTGGGCAGACTACAGATTTCTGTATTTAAAACATAATTTATTGTAACAGTGCATGTGAATGTTACTAAAATACAAATGGATATATAGTTATTATTGTCCAAGTTACCATGGTGATTTAGCCTGGTAAGATGCTAGTCAGAAGTGTAAGATAAGAGGAAATCCAGCTTCATAGTTCAGAGCCCAAAATGACAACAAAAATATAAGAATGAAAACAAAAATACACACAATGCAAATATATGAAAAAAAACAGCAGAAATCCACAACAAAACAGTTAATAAACAGCTAATAATAATATTTGTGTACAACTGCAGTAACATATTATCACATATATTCAATAAAACTAAAAGAGAGAAGAAGTGGAAGAAGAGAAATAAAAGGAGTTATTGTGCTTGTGTGGGACGATAAAGGGATGGAGGAGCAGTGAGTATTTTATTAGTGCTGGTGTAGCAGACCTAAGCAGGTGTGATACTCCTCAAAGCTTTCCTGGGAATATAAAAGGAGTTCTCTGGCCTCGTAGTGACGCTAAACTGAGCGTGACCCTCTGACAGACGTATGCCATTCTTCTCGCTCACGTTCCAGCTTGAACCTCCTGAGGATGGAACAATTATAAGCCAACAGTGTGTGGACCAATGGGGATTAGGCTTACAAATCCCTATTCTTTCTCTATTTCTAGCACTGCCGAGTGGACTGACTGTCATACATACTTTTTATATTTCTGAGGACAAAATATCAACTGAACAATAAGTTTGCTGATATTAAATCTGCAGAGTATGTAAAGGGTGAAGTAGGTCACACCTCAAAACTACACAAAAACACACAATATGAGAAATATACAAAACTGCAAAACTACACAAAATTACAGCAAAACACACAAAATTACAGTAAAATACACAAAACAACATCAAAATACAAAAAATGACCGAAAATCTCACAAAACAGCAAAATACACAAAATGATGAAAATGCACAAAACAACAGTAAAATACACAAAATTTAAAAATACACATAACAGCAAAATACACAAAATGATCAAAAAATACACAAAACAGCAAAACACGCAAAATTACAGTCAAATTCACAAAACAACACCAAATGACACAAAATGATCAAAAAATACACAAAACATCAAAACACACAAAATGATCAAAAAATACACATAACAGCAAAATACACAAAATGATCAAAAAATACACAAAACATCAAAACACACAAAATGATCAAAAAATACATAGAACAGCAAAATACACAAAATGACAGAAAAACACATAAAATGACAGAAAAATATACAAAACATACAAATGTATTAAATCTGCAGAGTACACAGGGTGAAGTAGATCACACCTCAAAAACACACAAAACAAGATTAAAAAACACACCAAACAAAACGATTGGTGGCTATTAAATCTGCAGAAATACACAGGGTGAAGTAGGGATGTGGAATAGCAGTGACTTATATAAACCCAGTTGGGCTGTTTACCTGTTCTCCATCTGGCCCTGTGTACCCCAGCCTGTGCCTGTGTATGTTAGGGGACGTGAGAGCTCCACACTAGCAGAAGGTGAGAGAGACTAAGCTATCGGATCGAAACCTCTCCACCTGTCGCCTCAAGTAACTCTTCCTTTTATGAGCCAATTGAAATTCAGCTCACAGGCCATCCATTTTGTCAATGACAGGAGGAGTCAACCCCCAACACTAATAACAACGTAATGGTCCGAGTAGATCACGCCTCACACTCATCCTCAGAGTGCTCCCATAAGTGTTTATTGCACGCCATTTTTGCCTTCATTTGTTTTGAGTTCATGCATAACTTAGTGCCGCTGTGCTCCATCCTCATAGTTTATAGTAGGAGACGTATAAGACCTCCACTATGTCTAATATTGTACAGCACCCACAGTAAATGTACAAATGACTCCAAAAACACACAAAATGACAGAAAAATACAAGTAACAACAGCAAGAATACACAAAACAGGAAAAATACACAAAGCAATGACAAAAACACACAAACAACAGCAAAAATACAAAAAAACAACAGCCAGAACACACAAAATGCCAGTAAAAATCCATAAAATTACATTAAAAAAAAATAAATAACAGCAAAACAACAAAAAATGTACAAAGAAACAGAAAAATACACAAAACAGCAAAATTACACAATGTGCCAGAAGAACATGCATAATATCAGCAAAAATACAGAAAACAAAATGGAAAAAAAACATCTTTGGATGGATACCAAAGTACACAAAAAGGAGCCCAACTACACAATGTGACAACAAAAATGCACAAAATGACAGAAAAATACACAAAACGACAGGAAAAAAACCACACACACAAAATGACAAACATGGACAGATAGAAAACAAAATACACACAAAATATACAAAACGAGAACAAACATACACTAAATGACTTCAAAAACATATAATATGATAATAAAAATACACAAAATTAAAACAAATATATATAAAAATGTAAGAAAAATGCACAAAATAAATGTTGATGACAGATACAATCACATGTCTGTGATCATTGTTGTCCATCTGTGGTCGGAGTGGCAGCACATCCTGACACATCCTTGGTGCTTCAGCAGCCAATGAATGTCCAGCAGCCTGTACCTGCACCTCCAGCAGCTCCTGGACCTCCTGCTCGGTATGCATAGAGCAGCTGAACCTGTGACCCTGGAGGGTTCATTACCAGCTGCAGCGAATAGGAACAATCGATTATTCCAACCATTCACTGCACTTTTCACTCACACTCAAGCGTTTTTTCAATCAATAGAGAGGGCGGGGCTAAGAGTTAAGAGCTGAGAGCTGATTGGACCAAGAGAGGACACCCCAGTGTCTGCTGCAGTCCCCAGCACCGCCACACAGGGGCAGTAGAAAGCCTTCAAATACAAGACTTCTATTATAAAAGTCTCTGCACACTGGTTTGTTTGTGTTTAATAATACTAAAATAATACAAGATTGTATTAAATTATGCAGTGAAACCTGATCTTTAAAGGTAAAAACATTTAAAGACTTTAGGCATGTCTTAATTTTATTATTGGTGGCACAAAAACCTTTTTCTTTTTGAATGTTTACATATATTACTATATTTTTAATGTATTGTTCAGAGTTTTTAATAATATTCTGTTATTACTGTAGTCATTTTGTGCATTTTTGTTGTGGTTTTTTGTATTCTGTCATTTTGTAAGTTGTTCTAGTCGTTTTCTGGAATTTATTATTATTTTAATTTGTTTTGTGCCTTCTGAAGTAATTTAATTTTGTGTGTTTTGTGGAGTTATTTTTTTCTTCTTTTTGTGTGTGCTGTATTTTGGTGTTAGTTTTGCATATGATTCTATATTTTTAGTGTATTAGGAGTAATTTTGTGCATTTTATGTTTTGTGTGTTTCTATTATAACTGTGTATGTTTTTAAAATCGTTTTGTGTGTTTTTATGTTGTTTTGTGTATTTTTAAAAAAATTGAATTTCGTATGAATTTTGGTAGTTTTGTGTCATTTTTAATGTTTTAGAAATAATTTTGTCTTTTATTGTATTGTTCAGAGTTTATAATAATATTCTGTTATTTTTGTAGCATTCGTATGTTTTGGGAGTCATTTTGTGCATTTTTGTTGTAGTTTTTTGTATTCTTCTCTCATTTTGTACGTTTTTCTAGTCATTTTGTGTAATTTATTGTTTTTTGGAATATTTTTGTGTGTTTTTAAGTAATTTAATTTTGTGTGTTTCGTGGAGCTATTTTGTTTTCTATTGTCTGTGTGTGTACCGTATTTTGGTAATTGTTTTGTATATTATTCTATATTTTTAGTGTTTTGTGTGTTTTAGGAGTAATTTTGTGTATTTGTTTTGTGAATTGTTTGTGTATTTTTGCATGTTTTTGTAATAGTTTTGTGTAATCTTGTACGTTTTAGGAATAATTCTGTTAATACATTTTTCTAATCGTTTTGTGGAATTAATTATTGTTTTTTGGAATTTTTTGAGTATTGTTCTTGTGTTTTAGGAGTAATTGATGTTTTGTAAATTTTTTATGTAACTGTATGTTTTTTGTAATCGTTTTGTGAAATTGTTTGTGCATATTAATGCGTAGTGTGTATGCTTTTGGAGTCATTCTGTCAAAATTTGTGATATTTTGTTATTTTTGTGTGTTTTTGTAGCCATTGTTAGCAAGTGTTTTGGGAGTAATGTTTGCTGTTGTTTTGTGTATTTTTCTGTCATTTTGTACTTTTACGTAGGTTTGCCCACAGACTCTTTTATTTATGTTATTTCTGAGTAAATATGCTATAATAATCGACACATTATCAGGATATTGTCGTAATACGTCAACATCGGGAACATCTGCCTGCTCCGCTGCTATTGGCTGCAGCAGCCAGTAGGCGGCGTCAGAGCGTGAGCACCGTGTGTCAGTGACGTCACATCCGTCGGCTCCAGTCGGATCTTCTTCTGTCTCCCTGCTTTTGTTCTTCCATTTCCAGCCAGAGGCGCAGCGGAGAGACCCGGAGAACCGGAGCATATTAAGCAGCCCCGGACCGTCCGAACTCACACGGATACACGGCGCTACACACACCGACATAACCGGACTACTTTTTCTACCTTTTTGGGGCTCTTTTCAACCGCCGCTGTTTTCGTTCCGTGGATTTCTTAATCGGAACTCACGCACCAAAATGGAGAACGAAGATAAGTACCTGCCCGAGCTGCTGGCGGAGAAGGACAGCCTGGACTCGTCGTTCATGCACGCCATGAAACTTTTAAACGGAGGTAAAGTGACTTTAAGAAGCAGCAGCAGTGGTGGTTGTGTGTGTGTTTAGGCGGTAATAATAACCCTCCGCGCTCAGCGCCATGTGTCCGATCGGACGCAGAATGTTCCACAAGTACAACTAAGCACATTAAAACAGCACGTTGGCGCCGAGCAAGTGTACAAATTATATGTACACGGGATTTATTTTAATAAAAGAATAATTTTGTGGTGTTTGGGGCTCGTTTCGTGCTTGGAATGCGAAGTGAAGCGGAGATGTTTCCGGACTAGTGGTTTGGTTTCGCCTAAGAATAATTCCGTTGACGCCATTATGTGAGCGCGCGCTCAACCCGCAGCTGTTAAAGTGGACCAGGGGGGAGGAGTAGGGTGGCGGTGGGGGGGCTAAAGTCATCATGGTTTAAACCAGGGGGCACCAACATTTGTCATGTTTCAAAATAGTGGAAATAAAACAGTGCAGCAGTATTTAACTCTACTTATTACTATATAATGTCTATGTATTCACAGTATCTTGGTGAGTTTGAATCCTGGAAAGTAAATCAGATTTTCTTGATGGAGCTCATTGGTGACTTGAGGGCCCCTCACATGGTCCATGCGGGCACCGTGTTGGTGATCCCTGGTTTAAACGCATGTGGTTCATGGATCAAACTCAGACCAGGTTGATCTCAAGGGGGACAAAGATTAAAGGTGGGCAAACAAATAGCGATTTCAATATTATTATCAATGCGTATGTGCCATTTAGAATTTTACCTCAATACTAAATTATTATAGAAGTTTAGGCATTAACTGATATTTCGGCTAAGTATTTGTGGATCTTATGAATTCTTATGAATTCCCACATTTAACTGATAAATATTGTGAGTCTTTTGCTTCAATGTGCCGGATTTGGCTCCCGAGCCTTATGTTTGACACATGAAGTAAAGAGTCATGTAATGGTGATTAAAAAGTCTCGGCTACTGGATTGGCGTCCTCACTCTCCCAGTAGACACACGGGTCAGGGGGTATCATGCAGGCGTTACACGATCAGGATTTTTGGGCCAATCACAGAGTTTAAAAAAAAGATGATTGATCCGACACACATGCTTCTGTGTCCACCATCACCCTGAAACGGACACAAGAGTCCACTGTGAAAGCAGAAGAACGGGAGTACGTTGCTCCGCTATAGGACTTTAACATGCTCAGGCATGAATTAACAAAACATGCACACACACTTACAGCAGACGCTGCCCCTGCTTTCAGAGCCAGTAGACTGGGAATCAAGTCCAGCGTCTCAGTGGCTCCGCTGGAGTTTAGACCTTTTCACTGTTCGCTCATAGGTTTTCACCATTGTGCACAGATGTGAGTGAAATAAAGCCGTGTCACGTAAAGACTTACAACAACTATTCGGTGTAAATGACACAATTACAACACAATTTTGATTACATTGACTTAGGCCTGGGTGATATGCCTGAAAAATGTATCACAACGTAAGTGTTTCATATCAGTCGGACCCTGACCAATTTTTAACCAAGTTTTTTTTAACCTATTCAAAATAAGTACCAGAAGAAAAAAGGCCAAATTGAAAAAATGTTTAATTTTAAACATATTCCTTTAAAAATAGGTCAACAAAACATTGTATCGCACATATTTTCTAGGGAGTGTTCATTGATACGGAAACGTATCAATATCCCCCGTTACTAAGGCGACGTTTTCCTTCTGCTGCCGTGGGTTCGAATCCCACTTGTCATATGTATTTTTTCATTTTAACATATTTAACACAGCAAATTCCACCTTTTAAAATACATGTACAAAAAATAAACATTTTAGGGTATTTCCTGGGTTAGAGCTAAAATAAAAAAGTATGCGGGGTAGCTAAAATAAAACTGACGGAACTTGGTGCATTTATCGTGTGTCCTAAACTGGCCGATGAGGGGAGCTGCGTATGAGACTAGCAGTCTATTCATACGTTTCCGTATCAACAGCCACAGCCTATTTTCTATTGATTACATCTCTATTGCTATATATATTGTCTTATTGCCCAGGCCTATGTTGATTGGCATTTTTACATCGTCATTTTAATTATTGATTATATGATTACATTTGACCCACATCCTGGTGTGTACTGAGGTAAAGTTAAGCGTTTATTGTAGTTTGTGTGGAGCTGAGACAAAGTGTTGATCCATGGGCTGTGATTTTAGTGAAATTGCAGGATTTTGGAAAAGAAAGGTTTGCGCTTAAAATGACTGCCATCATGTGACAAAAGCGTGGGCAAATGTTGTGGATATTATTAAATGTATGTGTTTGGATGGGCTGAGATATCTACAACTAAATTACTTTGTGTTTTTACTCAGTGATTCATGTTTGACTTTATCCTGTAACCCTTGGATGACTGGAAATGATAAAACGGTTGAAATAAATCTATTCAGGAGGCACTAAATACAGTTTCTTTCCACTTATTTACAAAGTTGTTCTTTAAATGTGTTTTATCACTCAGTCATTCCATCATTATGATCTAAAGCTGTTGTTTTTTCATAAAATTTTGAGCAAAATACTGGGTAATTTTGGCAAAGATATGTTGGCCATTTTGCCAAATCCAATCCGTCATCATATTTTGGAATATTGTGTTTAGGTATCAGACTGTATTTCATTACGTTAAATCAATGATAGAGATTTTTTTTTTAATTTCATTAGCGAATTGCTAATTGCTAGCCTAAGGTCAATAAAGTCTGTCGGTGAAAAACAAGCCACAAGTCAAGGAAAAATATTCTAAATCTTGTATTTGGTGAATGAAAATGGGAAGAAATGTAAAGTTTTACATTAATAAAAAAGGAGTTTATCCTACAGAAAGACGCACCTAGCTACATATCTGTTATTGATCAGATAAAGTGAGTGTGAATGTTGTGGTTTATTCTGAAAGAAAAGACTTTCTCTTTCTTTTGCAGAAATCGATAGACTCCAGAAAGGCGAGGCCAAGAAGGAGCCTGAGACGTACCTGGACCTTTTCACAACAAAGAACATCAAACTGAAAGAGCGGGTGCTCATACCCGTCAAGCAGTACCCCAGGGTGAGCTCCTTTCTCTCCCCTCTCTCTCTCTCTCTCTCTGTCGTCCCCGTGAACGTCTCCTGATTTAATTCATCTCACAGCTGCGTTTCAATTACACGTAGCTGCAGGGTCCCACGAGTCCCCCGTCACTCCACTCCGCCCCAATCTGGGAGATCTGCAGAATAATTACTCTCTCTCTCTCTGTGTGTGTGTGTGTGTGTGTGTGTGTGTGTGTGTGTGTGTGTGTGTGTGTGTGTGTGTGTGTGTGTGTGTGTGTGTGTGTGTGTGTGTGTGTGTGTGTGTGCGTGCGCGTGTGTGTGTGTGTGTGTGTGTGTGTGTGTGTTCAATGTGCTTTTTTTTTAATCAAAAAGTGGTAAAAACATTTAAAATCAACAAACGCTTTACATCAACAACATGACCTAAATGTGTAGTGTGACTATGGTTGGGGCGATTATTTATTTTTTCCCCCCAATGTAAAAGCACGATAACGTTTTTTTCATTCAGATCATTTAGACCAGTGCTTCTCATTTGGGGGTAAGTGTACCCCTAGGGGTACACAATGGCACTACAGTGGGTACTTGAGAGAGAGAGACTGAGGAAAATTAACAAATTAAAAAAATATAGGGTTTCATAGGGTTAGTTTTAGTGAAAAATGATAATCACACTAAATATTACCAGCAACTTCGAAAAATGACACACAAAATTAGATTATATATAATAATGAATAATAAAAATAACAGTCAAACAACACGCAAAACGACAACAAAGACACACTAAATGAGAGAAAATACACAAAAATAACAGAGAAATATACTGAATAATGAAAAAAACAGACACCAACAAAATACACAAAATGTTATGTTAACTTAGTCAGTCTTTTGACTTTGTTTAACAGCGTGGTGTAGCAGTAAACTGCAGCAGTGTGAACATTTCTAAATAAAAGTTAAAGTTCTCTACTGCGTATGATTGAGAGGGAGTTTTTTGTGTTGATGATTTTAATTGTTTGCTGCTGATTTTAATGTTCTTATTGATTTTTAAGCTGTTTAATGTTTTCTGTCGCACTTTTTGATCATGTAAAGCACATTGAGTTGCCTTTTGTATGAAATGCGCTATACAAATAAATTGGCCTTACATAACATGGAAGCAAATCAGTGATTTTTGAGGTAATGCACTCATATTAAGAAAATCCTACTTTAAGCAGTTTGTAAACCCCTCATTTCCCACATATTGGACAATCATATCCTTTACAAGATAAAACATTACTGCTTTGGTTACATTAGGCCTGAGTGATATGGACCAGTATTCGTATCTCACTATTTTTCACTGTATTTAGGATTTGAAAACATTTCCTATATTTTTGTTCAACTTTGCATGGTGATGAATGAAGAAATGTGCAGTTTATTTTGGTTTGCGTTCAAACAGTTCAGTTTGTCAGAAGGTTATAAGAGGAAAATATTTGGTAAAAAAAGTTCTAGATAAAAGAATAAGGATCTGTATTTTGATTAATCTGTTTTTCTCCGTGTATTCAAATTGAAAAGAGTTAAATGCATCATTACATCCCAATCTTTGATTTGAGTGTTTTTTAAAATCAGGATTGTGTACCCTTACGCCCAATTTCCACTGGATCCGAAACTGCTGCGGAACCGCAACGCAGTCGACGTGCCAATTTCCACAGCTGCGTATCTGCTCCAGATGCCGGAGCCCTCTGCAGCAGACATGCAGCCCTTCTGTTTTTGCTGGAGCTGTGCTGCAGCCACTTAACAAAGATACGCTCATGCGGGACAAGAAATTGCGCACGGACGCAGAATAAAATATCTGGTTTATTTTCAAAATACAATACTGTGTTCAAGGCAGATTGTATTTCACTTCTTCAAAACGTCATAATGGGCGGAGACAGACCGGGAGTGGACAGGTCAAGGTTTTCAGACCTTATTTCACCAGGTTACCACCACCTTTGATGAGGAGATGCTGATTCTGGAGATCGAAAATCACAGGATCCTCTATGACCCGTCACATCCTTTTTATAAGGACGCACACAAAAAGGAAGTGGCATGGAATACGATTGCAGAAGTAATAGGAGAGGATGGTAAGTTAATAATTTGGTCCAATAAATGTTTGGAGGCAAATAGTTTAATGTACATTTAATGAGACATGTGGAAAACTTGTTAAAAACTTTGAAATAACTATCCATGGCAGGGTTGTTTGATATGTATTAAAAACTTTTAAGCGGCTATAATTTAAGCTATTATTGACTGCACAGGCTTTTCCTGATGCCTGGTTTCCTCCCATGTTATTGATTTTGTTACAAAGTAACCAAAGGATAGACTTCTCTTTGTTTAAAGTTGTAACTAGAATTATATATCTTGTTGAAATTTGAGTGTCACATTTTTCTTCTTATTTAAATAAGTGTGTTTCTTGAAAGAAGACAATGTCTGCATTTAACCTCAATACATTTGATTATACTAATAATTGGCAGATTATTTTTCTCCAATTCCGGCCAAGAATTTTCATTTTGTAAATATGTCTGACACTGACTAAACCCTCACCCACATGTTTTTGGAACAATATCATACATTTTCACCACATTTTTCAGAGTAAAACTAGTAGGCTAATGTTTTCTTTAGCAAGTGTTGCTAACGGCTGGTGTTGTTTGTGAGCAGCAGGATTTGATAGTTGAAGCTAGGTAGCGGTAGTTGAAGGCTAGGCTAAGTCAGACCTTAGAAACCAAGTGCCTGTAAAATGCATGGAGAAAAAAAATAAATAATTTAAAAAATAATCATAATTTAACTTAAGTCTCACTTTTTTCAGTTGATCTCTGCAAGGTCAAATGGCGGGCACTGAGGGACAGCTTTGTGAGGAGCAAAAAGAGATCAAACAAGGAATGGAAATACTCTGACATCTTGTCTTTTCTTTTGCCCTACATACAACCGAGAAGGTCCGTATGAAATTCTTATTCTTTCTTTTATAGTATTTAATTACTTTTCAGTAAGCTTTACAACGATCGGATCGACCGATATTTTGAATTTCATACAATTGTGATCAGCTGTAGTTTTAATTTGCCGATCCGATCAATTACGCCATTGTCGTGATTAGAGTTGTCACGATACTATACCAGACAGGGTATCACGGTTCCGGGTATTATTGCGATAGTGCAGCCTTTTTTATTATTTTTATGAACTCTCTGAAATAAGGGGTGGGAAATACATAACATGAATTAGCCTAATGGTTTTAGTTCATAACAGGGTCAACAAGAGTACATGAACAAAAGCATATAAGCAATAAAAAACAAATAAAGTTACAATTCATATGGTGAAATTAAATAATCATTCAGTTTCCTTTGCATATTAATTTGTTTAACTAATAAAAATAATCAACTTAGGATAACCAATCCACTCTAAAAAAAAAAATCTATTTGACAATAATGCTTCTTCTCTAACATAATAAACCATAGAGGGCAAAATGCAATAAATAGGAAGTGATTCCCTGTGAAAACTAAGTTTTTATGCATTTTGTTGGTGTTTTATATTTTAGACAAACTTGAACTCTTCATTTCTCAGCCTGTACACAGAGAATAAAGCCTAATTTTAGCCAATGAGAAAATAAACAGGGCATTCAACATATAAATCTGGGTGACAACACTGCAGGTGTTTTATGAGGTTTGATGTGTTTCCTTCTTTGGCTCCTATAGCTTGGTGCAGCGCCTCCACAGTGGACGGCAATCGTCTGTTACTTTACCGTCTTTCCCTCGTTTAAAGCCAAAATACATTCAAATGTGACTTTTGGAGCTTGTTTTTTTTTTTTTTTTTCCATAAGCAAAATTAGTGAAGAACCCGGTGTTTCTGCCATGATGAGTGTGTTGTCTCGTGTTTGTGCCATGTGCGCGTCTGGGTGACACAAAACTTAAGCTAGTTGTTTGTTTTGAAGCAAATTTCTATCAAAGCGGAGCTGTCTACATGGAGTTCATTCTTGCCGGCAGAAAAACACAAAGCCAATCAGCTAACAGACGGGCGGACCCAGCGTACAGAAACAGCCTATCATTCAGCAGCTGTGGAGTTCAGTTACAGCAGTTCCCATGTTGGTTTGTTTTCCAGTGAGCAGTATGCATTGAGAAGCCGGGAGGAGAGTAGAGGCAGCCGCTATGTAGCGGAAACTGGCGGTAGTATAGTAATCCACGGGGGTATCGTCGTGTAGAATTTCTAGTATTGTAGGAACCGTTACGTTTTGGCACTGCGGGGTAGCGTGGGTAGCGGGCAACTATAGTTGTGACGGAACTTTTCATAGTTGCTCCCATTGGAGTTCCACACCACCAATGTGTAGCACTTCCTGCTGCTAGCGTCTGTGTGTGTGCCAGAGCTAGTTTTGTTCCCCTAAAATGGGTGATTATGCGTACGTCCACACAAAATGCAGAAAACGCTGTAGTCAACATTAGGCTTGTGGACCAATGACCAGCTTCTGCTTTGTTGCCGTGGTTACTGTTGTGGGGGCTCACGCATGTGAGTTAAGAGTGTTTTTGTGTCATTGAGTATTTGTATACGCTGTCCACACGATACCCCAGCGGGTGGCGTTCAGACTTGCCAACTCCGGGACCCGTTTTCAGAAGTTCGGCTTCCAAATCTTTGTTGCCATGTGGACGCAAAGCGTAAACAAAAAAAACTTGACTATTTATACTACAACCCGTCTCCATGTGGAGGGGGCCTGATTATAGAGCAGACAGCGGAGCGTGGCACCCCACATACTTTTTTTTAATGTTGGACATTTTTCTCAATCCATTTCATTGGATCGATGGTCAGTTTTTTGAAACTCACTGATTGATGATCGGCCAAAAAATCCTAATCGTGTAAAGCCTACTTTTTTATTAACATTATTAATGAATGGAAATGTAATTTTTAAATTCTATGTGCACATTTCAAATGAAACAATACATAATACTTCTGTCTCTGAGCTGTTGTGACTAATTTGTTTATCTGTGTGTTTGTTTTGTAGTTCAAAAAGCACCCTGAGCAGTGTTTTTGCAGAGGAGGAACGGTCTTCTACACCAGTGTCTGCGTGTGGCTCTGATGAGCCGGCTCCTCCTGCATTGTCACGCTCCATGTCACCCACAGCCACTGATACCGTTTCCACAGCAGAGCCAGTGTCGAGGCCCACAACGTCCTCTGAGCCACGCAGGCCCCGGAGCCCAAGAAGGAGGGGGTCTCGCACAGACTCAAGGAGGAGCCAAACACCACAGCACACCTCAGATGTGGAAGATCGGAATCTTTCAGTTTTAGAGGAGCCAATCCCCAAACAAGACAGTGACTTGGATGAGTGCTACCATTTTGTAATGAGCCTTATTCCACAGTTAAAACGTATGGACAGAAACAGGAGGCAGCAGGCTAAAATAGGAATTTTAAACCTGCTGCACAACATCGAGAGCACTGAACCCCAACAAACTGGCTCGAATGAACCTCGACCTAGCACCTCTGCCTAGGCCAGATACTTTCAGACATGCAGTGAAGTGAGGTCAGCACCCTATAGACAAATCAGTCATTTCTTTTTTTTTTTTGCTCATCCGTAAATATTTTATGATTTTGCTGTGATTTTATATTTATTTATACATATTTTAGTTTTCTCAAGCTGTTTTAAAATTATTCCTGTTTTAAGTTTGTTTTATTTTGAAAAATAAAAGATGAAACTTTATTGTGATGAGTGGTTTCATTTTGTACATAATCACTCCCTCCAGGATTTCGCGGCCAATTTCTGTGATTGTTGCGGTCTATAGAGTCTGATTTTGTGACATTTTGAGGCTTTATTAGTTTTTATAACTTTGCCTAAACTGGTCAATTTGCCGACACACCTCATTGTCTTTGTATTATTTTCTAACAACACAGAAAAGAGCTCAGATTCACAATAATTGAACAAGATATGGATTATTTCTGTCACATTTGAAAGGTTTCCAGTGCAGAGAATATTACAATCAGTTTTAGTTTTTGAAACGAAAACCAAAAAAATACTAAAATGAATAAATGGTTCTTTTCCTGTGAGAATCTCATCAGTGCACTCTAGACTTTTGCTGCAGAAGAGTCTCGTGTGTTCAGGACTTTGTACATTTGTGTGTAGAGATTTAAAAGACTTTAAAAGTCATTCTAGAGCAGCAGGAGATCATTAAACACTTGTGTTCTTGAGACACGTTCGCCACTATTTTACTCAAGAGTCAGTTTAGCTATTGTACAGTCTGTAACCAGACCAAATGGTGATTTCGGTTACTCCGGGGTCCTCCAGGCTTAGGAAGTAGATGTGGTTTACAGAAGGCGGACAGACTTCAGCCACAATGTGTTGCAGAAACGACGGGAGTCTTTACTCAGATTGGTTTAAGTTGAAGAAAATTGCGGTGATTGTACAGAATGTGCATTAATAGTTGCGATCTCTGTAGTTGGTGTTTACTTCTGTGATTTCTTGGTCAATGATAGAGAATCTGATCAATCAGCTTTGCACTCAATCTAAAGTACCGATGATGCCGTTGACTGTCCAGATGCAGTTTTGCAACAAGATTATAAAAATGTCCTTGTTTAATGGATGGACCCAGTGCTGCCTTGTTCTCCTTCTACCCCTCCCCCACAGCAGAAGTAACTGCTCTCCTCCAAGGAGCAGGCACTAAAATGCACAGAATAATTTAGTTTATTAGATTTTAGGGTTAATAATAATAGTCTATTATTTAAATGTTATTGTCACTCTAAGGTAAAATTTAATCTGCAGCTATTTAGTTTTGCGCATTTTTTTTCCATTTTCCACAACAATAGTTGGCTTTATTTACATAGCCATGTACTTTCCAAAAGCCTATTATAATCAAATTAAGTGTTTAATTTACTGTCTGTTTTGTATAATATTGCATTTACACATGGTTGAATCACAATTTCCACTAAAGCTGAAGATCTCTAGAGCAGGACTGAGTCGATTTTACTCTGCTCCTCTTGATGGACACAATGGACTGTTTGTTTGGCTTTCTGCAAATCTTTGTATTCATAGCGAGAACGCAGGAATTAGCGAGATCTCCCGAGTCCTCGCTGCAACAGATAAACAGCAAAACCGAAGGAGGTGAGTATTGAAGCACTGCAGATTGTGTTGCAGTTACGAATAGAGTTGAAATCCGGTGTAACACTACCTTACTCTAAACTAAATATTAAGTGTCTCCCGTTCGCTCTAATCCTGAATTACCATTGGATGCATATATGCTCAGAAACTTCTCCGCTGCGCAACTGCAGCGCAGTCTGCAGCCTGTCGATCCTCA
Source organism: Gouania willdenowi (assembly GCF_900634775.1). Lineage (NCBI taxonomy): Eukaryota > Metazoa > Chordata > Actinopteri > Blenniiformes > Gobiesocidae > Gouania > Gouania willdenowi. Next base: position 30,459,061 of record NC_041054.1, on the reverse strand, counting down.
CCGCATCCGGTTTTGCTGCTGTAAGAACTCAGAAGATCCTGTTAATCGTTGTCATTGCGCGATATTTATATATGTGATTCATCCATGGATAAGTACAGTATTTATATGTAAAGTATGATTTTAAAAGTGCTCGGATGGGGCCAAATGTGGTATCAACTGAGAAGTCTGCCCCCATGTTTATTTTTTTGAAAATGTGGTATCAGCGAACAGGTTTTATTTCCCTGAGTCCAAATGCATGCTCGGTTTTCGAAACTAGCCTGGAGACCTCAAAAGATCTGAGTTCTCTTCTGCCAAGGGTAACTTCGGTCAGTGGATGGAATTACGTTCCGCCAGGAACACTGTTTTATTTTGAAAATAAACTAGATATTTTATTCTGTGTCTATGCACTACTTCCTGTCTCGTACGGGCTTATTTTTTGTCAAATTGCTGCAGCACAGCTTCAGTGTTCGGCAAAAATAGGATCACTGAGTATCTGCTGCAGAGGGATCCAGCATGACTCAGCACTTACACAGCTCTGCTGGAGCAGATTCGGATGCGGTGGAAGTTGGGGGTAACTGTTCACACTGAGGTTTCCCTCGTTCTAATCACATGCACTCCTGATCTGGTTAAGATTTCTTCTGGGGAAAAGGTTATCGACTGAAAAACTTATCGGTCTTTTGAATGCTGGAATATAATCTGGACGTTTTTTTAAACAGTCCAACGGTACCCATCGGTGTCAGAATGTTAGGATATCTTCTGGTAAATCCTATACAAATGTCCTTATTGATCTGATCCCGACACGAGCGTTGCTAATTGATGCTGCTTTGCAGTCTGTGTGGGATCAATGGGATGTTTGTGTGGGCTTGTAGCAGCTGTCTGATCTCACCAAGGTTATCAAAGGTTTACACTGTAAATACTCAGTAAATAAACAGTCTTTAGGCTCGCTGGGAATTACTCTGGGAAGATACAAAATGTGTCTTTCGATCACAGTTTGGTTCCGACTGAACTCTCTGTTGATTGTGACCAAAAGCAATAGTTAGTCTGGCGTCCCCTTGAGGCTCATATTGACCTTGTCGGCTAAATTTACGACTTGGTGTTCAGCAAAGCCCCCCCCTCTGTGTCCTGTCGCCCTCTTTTTATTTAATACATGTCTGTGCTTTGATTGTCAGGCTAATTCTTCTTCTCTCCTGTCTCCTAGTTTAATTTCGTGGGGAAGATTTTGGGACCTCAGGGTAATACCATCAAACGTCTGCAAGAGGAGACCGGTGCCAAGATCTCAGTCCTGGGCAAAGGATCCATGAGAGACAAAACTAAGGTAGAGCACACACACACACACACACACACACACACCTGTGGGATGCGACGCCAGGCAAAGAGCCCAGACAGACAGCTGGCACATTAAATGTTCAACCTTTTATTTACTGAGTTTCTGATGTGTGAACATTCTCTCTTTTCTCCCGTCAGGAGGAAGGCCTGAGGAAGGGCGGCGAGCCCAAGTACGCCCACCTCTCCATGGAGCTGCACGTCTTCATCGAGGTGTTCGCACCCGTGCCTGACGCCTACCTACGCATGGCCCACGCCATGGAGGAAGTCAAGAAGTTTCTGTTTCCTGTGAGTACGACTTTGCTTTTTTCTCACTCGTTAATAGGGCTGCACGATTATGGCCAAAATGATACTCACGGTTATTTGGATAAAAATTTTAATCATAATGATTATTCGTCATGTTAGGAAAAACATCTGTATTTTTATTTAACTACTTTTTAACAAACAACATGTGAATGATTTAGAGTGCAAAAGAAAAGCTTTAAACAAGAATAATAATGGATACTAAAAAAATGTTCCCAAACATTTTAAATGTACTATGGGTTAACTATAATTACAATGTTAAACTCTTATAGCATAGAAAGAAAAAGTTAAGAACATTAGAAACATTAAACCTGCAGGTTTTGAGCCAGAAACAGCAGCTTGTTTAATATTTTCTCTTTAGTGTCTGCTGGATTAATGAATTAATACAAACTAATTTGGTACTGATGTCAATCCACTCATGAGAGCGTTTTCTTGACTACCGCTCACTTTTACGTTAACGGAGTTATATCACGTCAACTTTTTGCTGAGAGTCCCACAGGGTGTGTGTCGAAACACACGGGGCCGCTGATGTGACCTACATGTGTCCGAGTTTTTTTTTTTTTTTTTTAAAAAAAAAAAAAAGCTGCGCTGCAGGTTGATTGCTCGACATGACTCGCTCTCATCAGTACACTTTATCGTGACCCGATGCTGAAGCGTCGCTCTCTTGTTATTAATGCATCTTAAAGGTATACAGGATGATTTTCTGGAAGTTTAGAAAAAAAACGCACACTCCACTTTTTGAAAAAATGTACATGCGTAACACTGTACCTGCTCCCAAGAGGGAACGCCTATTAAGCATGAGCAAGAGAGCGTGCACAGGCCCAGTTTTGCTCGTGCACAGCGCTGTTTACAAGTTAGTGTCGGTATTGCTCATACAAGCTTACTTTACTTAGGACTGAGACATCAGTGGGAAGCCCAACCTGTGCTTTTAGCGCACGCCGTCGTGTGAAAGAATCTCCTAACCCAGTGAGAACGGCAAGCTTGAATGGCTGAAATGCGTAGCAAGCCAAAACTAGCTAGGGGCGTGCACATACAACGGTCTTACGTAAACATATCATCAGAATGATTGATTGACAATTAGGAGGACCAATAGTCTTGATGATCCACCCCACAATACCTTTAATGAAGCCTAATGTGTTCTCCCCTAGTGGTTGGCTGACTACTGAGGTTGAGAAAGTGCCTGGTTTGATATGCAGCAGAGCCTCATTTTAAATATAAAATCACCAACAATCAGGTTAATTTAATCGTGGAGGCCAAAATCCTGACCACAATTAAAATTTGATTAATTGTTATTAGAAACCAGGTAGGTCAGAAAATCCAGAGTTTTGATTTGCAACGAACACAGCATTGGATCCCTTCTTGGTGGATCTACTTTGATCATGAGATTTATCTCTTTGTGTGTTGAGATTATCAGAGCTCACACACACACACAGTATGATCCAAACAGTTCTGTCTGATTTTTATCTTCGTATGTGAGCAAGTTGTTCAAACTCTAAGTGTCACTCTTAACTCATTCAGTGCCAGCTGAGCGTTTTGACTGATTTTTAAAGACCCACAGAATATTTTGTATGATGACATTCTGAAAGATTAAAGTCTCTACTTTTCATCAGAAAAAAGAAATTTGTTTTTAGCTTGTTTCGTTCTTCTGTATTCTGCAGTTGAATAGAGGAAAGTTTCACACAAATCGCCAGTTTGTGATTAAAAACCTGAGAAAAACAGCTTTATCTGAAAAAACCTATTAGTGACTTTGAAGCATCTTTTTTTTGCTTCTGTAAATCTACAAAAACAACACTGAGACCAGGCTTTTGAGGGCAAAATTATTATTTTACTGTCTATGTCAGAGTTGAATGGATTTCTTACTGGATTTTGGCTTTCCTCCAAGTCTCTCCCCCCCCCGTCAATCACACAGACGTAACTTCCTCTTCCTCCCGACATGCAGAGATGACCCGTTTAGCCCGGTTAGTTGATGGTTTAATCTCATGATCACAACATTATCAATAATCCACTCAGGTCTACACATGTTCTGTGTTAGTATGTGGAGCTGTGAGCTGCTGGATACGTCACAATATCACTTCATAGCACCAATCTCCCTGTACCTGCTTCTCCCTCCTTAGCTAAAGGTAGCATCAGTGGCTAATCTATCATCTAGAGGTGCGCTGCTGCCACCTTCAGTGCTCAGTTGGTCACTACATCACACTACAGCTTAAATATTGATGCAGAACCTCCACCAGGGTGTATTCTAGTAATCTCCGTGAAAAAACGTAAATGACGTAATATTACGTTAATGGCACTGAATGAGTTAAGGTTTGTCTGATGCAGCGTTCATCTTTTGATGCAATACTGATCCGGGTTTTCACCAATAATTTTTTACAACATAGGGGGATCGCGTGGCACGCGATCGAGCACCAAAATTTTGAAATGTAAAACTCATGGACAAATTTAGTGAAGTAAAGCTAAAGTTTGTTTTTGTTTTAGCCTTACTTTAAATCTAAAAGTTATTTGTTGAATAGGTGAAGGTGATGATGAATGTAGTTATAGTTACTCATGTTTGGTATAGATCCTTCACTAATAAATACTCACACACAGGTGCTCGAAGTACGTACACGTAGAGCATCTAGAGCTTTAATCAGGCTGAAAAAAGAAGAGAACACAACCTGAACATGTCCGACCCAAATGAAGCTGATGACTTTTTAAGGCCAAACATTTCAATCAGACGGTATTCACATTCGTGCACGCGCATGTAGAATGATCCGTTGAGTTATAAACATGGCGAGCAGCTTCATGTGTTGCTACACGCTACGTCTGGTTAAAGAACATGGTTTATATTAGACGGTACTTATGGTTACCAGGTGGAGGATGCGGACAGACAGCATCGGGGGCAGCTAAGTGATGGGAGAATTTGAGCACATTTTCTGTATTAAATAGATAGTGTGGCTGATGTATGTGTTTCTGAGTTATATCAGATTAAAGTGTTAAAACAACCCTTGCATGCCTAATGATGTTTATGTCACGTTCTCCCCCTGTCCAATCAGAACCCTTTCTAACCCCCAGACCTAAAGCAGAATTGAATAAACCGCAATTCAGAATTACTATTTCCATTTAAACACGAAGCAGAATAATTTAGTTCCGAAAATTTTAATTCCCAATTAAAAAACCGTGGCCATTGGTGCAGATTATCTGATGTAATCCGATAATTGTTTTTTTGCTGACATCAAATCATAATTGAAGTTCAATATTGTGCCTTGGTGATGGTCTCTTATTTTCGAGCCAGTGTTTTTATTTTTTGAAGAATTGAAGAAAGACTTTTAGGTGCAGACGTGTTGTTAATCTATATCATTTGTGCTCCAACCTATGGTTCGGCAGCAAAGGCTTGGACGACATTAGGCCGTTGGAGTTCAGCAGTTTGACTTGGACTGAACATTTAGTAATGAACTAATAGATGATAGATACGTTTAGATTGGACAACAGTTTCCATTCAAAGCCAGGATGTTTATCTTATAGATGTCATCTTTCTTGTTCTCCGTTCTTCCTCCACCTGTGTGCGACATTAGTCAGAGCTCGTATCCATCAGTGTCACCTGTGAAAGGTTTTGTACATGGATCAATGGAGAATGTGCACGTGTTGATGGATGAAGCTACATCACGCCTTCCTTTGCATCAGTTTGTAGCGGCTCACATGGCTGCTGCCTGTTTTCTATTATTCTTTTCATCATTAGAGGTCTGTCTGCCTCAGTCCGGGGACTGATTTATGAAAAAGAATTGATTGTGTACCAGCAGCAGCGCTCTGCTGATTGTTCCCAGAAGAAAAAGGCTGCTTGATTGCATGTTGCTGGGATTTGTGCTGCTCAGTCGTGCAGCTCTGCCTAATCCAGCCCGACTTATTGTTTCTACAGAGTGAAACCAGGCTAACACACAGATATATTTGTATTTGATGAAGGCAGAGGCTTCCACCCCTCCATTAGTCCTCTGTCAGTTTTAGTCCTCCATGTTCTTCCCTTCTCAACGTGTGTGTGTGTGTGTGTGTGTGTGAATGAAGGACATGATGGACGACATCTGCCAGGAGCAGTTCATGGAGATGGGCTACCTGAACGGAGGCCAGGAGCACGGTGGGCGGGGCCGAGGGGGCATGCTGGGCCGGGGCCGCGGAGGCCCTCCTGGTGGACCACTCAGGTGAGAGCGCACACAAATATGCACGATACACACATCAATGTGACAGCAACCCCAGATTTCACGAATAAAAATAAATACATTTCGCGACAGATATATCGCGATACTTCAACGTGCGATTGTTCTATAGATGCAAAAAATGAAAAAGGAGCAGAAAATAAATGTGAATAGTTTGTCATTTTAAGATTTTTTCAAATGGCCAGACAATCACAACCACATTATATTTTGACATAAATAATAATAATCAAAGTGAGCGCATATATTGCACATATACAAAGTTACTGCTTATTATGTCTCTTTTTATGCATTTAAACCTGTTTAACTAAAAGAAATGCAGTAGGACAGAATATTTAAGCATCACGTCATTGACTCTTATACTGAGTTTGAGTTGACAAACAATTCCGAGCTTCACGTTTCTTATGTCTTGCATTGTTCACGTGTTTGATCGCTTGGTTATTAATGGAGAATTAAAAGGAGGCACCACCTTGGAATGTGTTTATCTCTTTCAAATACTGGCGACACATTTAATCTCCAAATTCTCAGTGAAAAGTGTCAAACATTTTTATTTCCTCAATGACTCGTGGTTATCATAATAACAAGACGTCAGTATTGGGGGTGGAAACCTCTGGGTACCATACGATACATGATACAAAGCTCAAGATAACGATTATCTCATGATATGAAGATACTGCGATTATCGATACATTGGTCAAATCAATCTACGTTAATCTATGACATAACAAGAAAAAAAAATTAAGTGAAAAAATACAATTTTTATTTTATATCTCTGAAAGACAATAAATATAAAAAGTCTTTTATGAACAGTGACACTATTTTAGTGCAACATTTCTGTAAACAAGTGTCAACATACCAATGTAAATTAATAAGTATCTCCAATAGTGCTTTATGTAAACAAAAAATAGGGTCTTTCTTACCAGTGACACCATTATAGTGAAATACTCCAGTAAACAATATATTGGTTCCTTCAACAAACAGTGACAAAATTTCTGTGAAGACGTACCTGCACATTTTAGTGAAAAAGCAGTAAAATTTTGAAAAAAAAAAATAAAAATTAAGATTTTTTTATTAAAAAAAAATTTGATACTTAGCGGGAGCATATCGATAATCGACTGTGCGGAAAAATATCGCGATATATCGCCGTATCGAGATATTGTCACACTCCTACTCAGTATAACATTGATGCTCTAATCCTCAGGGGCCGAGGAATGCTTCCCCGTGGTGCTGCCGCCAGGGGGGGCGTGACCCGAGGAGGCCCAGGGAGGGGCGGACCGGCCGGAAGAGGCGGACCACCTGTGGTTCCTGCCAGGGGTGCCGTGGCCCCCCGGGCCAGAGGTTCAGCCAGTGGACCTTCTCAGAGGATGGCACAGCACACCCCCGGTGGGGGCACCGAAGGCTACGAGGAATACGTATGTTCAGCTGATTGACTTACTGGGATTTTATTGTCACATTTCACCTTAAAAATGCTTTTACATTGTCATGTTTATCATAATTTAGCACAACTTCATATGTTCATATTTACGAAGCATTCTAGTATCTCACTAATTATGTGTTTATATTGTTGTTTAACCTCTTTAACCCCAACGGACCCACCAGCGGGGGCAGCTCTATATTCTGTGACTCTCACGGGTCTAAATGTTGTAAAGAATGAATGAAATCACACATTCTATACAGTACCTCTCTGTAATCCTAAGTAACTATAAAAGCTAAAACTGTAGCCAACCCACATTCACAGCACACACATCAGGGAAATTCTGCCTTTTTCCACTGCTGTGAGTCACAAAATAAACACAGATCTCTATAACAAGAGCCTACATGAAACTACAGGTTGAGCTAAATCCACTGATATACGGGTCAGGTATGTTACATACAAAAACAATGCCACAAAATCAGGAAATACGCAGTGGAAAAAGTCAGCAATGATGAAAAATTGTCTTATCTTTGTTGTTTTTTTGATCAAAAGTAACTCCTTTACCCAGCTCTGATTGGCCAGGGCTAAAGCCCACCCCCTTAGTGTTTGATATCACCAATTTTTCACCAAGTTCTAAGCTTTACAACACATTCTGATTGGTCAAAGCGTGGAACCAAAAAAAGCATTACGCATGGCAGCGCAAAATTGCAACTTCTAGTGGTCAAACATAAGACTAATAATGATTGGAATCAATTTGACTGACATATTAAAGTTTCAAACTTGTTTCCAAACTTGTGGATAACTTTGACACAGTTGTGGCAAAGTGGGCTTCAGCCTGAACTTTTTTGTACAAAAATGTGTTTTTGGCCCAATTTTTATCACCAAACTTGCTGCAGTTGATGTTCATACATTAGTTCAATTATTCCTGCTTTTATAGCCTTCAATATTGAGAATTGGCTTCATAAATTTATGGAAATCATAAGGTTTTTTTGGGAGGACAACAGATTTTTGTATTTAAAACATGATTTGTTGTCACTCAGTATCATATGTTTCCAAAATTTCACATTATCTGTAAGCACCAAGGGTCTTACTTCATTCTGAACAAAAATTAGACATGTAGGTCATGTAGAAGCTTAGGAAAATGTTATTTGTTATGGGTATGTGATTTTTGGTGAAAAGTGGCTGGGCCTTAAGTGTTCTTCTTTTTCATCTCCAGGGTTATGATGAGAGCTACACAGATGCTTCCTACGAGTCATACGACAACTATTACAGTCAGTCCCAAACGTGAGTGACCAACACGTCTACTTTCACCTGCCTCTCATAAACAACCATCTGCTTAGTTTGAGAGCAAACTAATGACCTGTTCGCCATCTTATTCAGATAGCAAAGCCTTTGATCTTTCATTTCATTCAGTCTTAAACTCTACAGTTTATATATATATATTATATTATATAGATTGAAGTCAATTTTCTTCTTTTTTTTAATATCAGAGAACCTGAATATTACGACTACGGACACGGTGAGAGCACAGAGTCGTATGAACAATACGGTAAGAGACTCTAATTGATCGTCACTACGTCATTCTCAGCTGTTGATTAAGAAAGTTTTACCGTTGTTTGTGTACAAAATCTAGTGAAGTAAAAAGTGTTACTAGTTAGCATCATATGCTAATAAATAGGGGTGAGTATTGGCAAGGATGTTGCAATACTATACATAGCACAATACCGTGATATCACAGTATATTGCAATATTCTACCCGGTTAATATCAAAATGAAACGTAGAGATGAAAAAGGAAGTTGCTGTATATGTTCATCAGAATATATTGATCATTCAGAGGACAAATTGAGTCAAAACTATTTGCTTCAAAACATCCTATTTATTATTATTATTCCTACCGCGTCATCTACTGGAGTGGAGTTGCAGAAATGGCACAATTTTCAAGGTTTTTATCGAGGAACAGAAGCTAGTGAACATGCCCAGTAGTTAGGCTGCTCCGCTGAGAAGGGACGATGTCTCCAGCAGTAGAAAACACGCGTCCATGAAAATGTGAAAAATATTGAATAATATAAGAAGAAAGAAAGAAAAAAAAAAAAAAATAATATATATATATATATATATATATATATATATATTTTTTATTTTTTTTTATCGATTTTTACAAATAAAATCAATTTAAGATCGGCAGCCAAAAAAATCACGATATCGTGAATTTTTTTTTTTTTCACACCCTTACTAATAAGGGGGTGGGGAAAGCAAATTAAGGCTTGCCATTGGCTTATGAAAGTATTCCAACCAATCAGGGAGCTTGATTTGGTTCTCATCCCTCCCACTTACTTTGTATTAAAAAATATTAAATCTGGACTTTTTTTTACTTGGGTCTACTACTACTAAGAGACCTAAAATGCATTAAAGCTTTACTAGTGCAACTAGTTTTACTAGTACACTTTAAATATTTCACTAGTAGTACTAATAAAGCCAAATGATTAACTAGTAGTACTAGTGGACATAATGAAAATAGGGTAGGAGAGATTATAACCAAATCCACCTCTCTGATTGGTTGGAATACTTTTGAAAGTCAATGTCAAGCCTGAATTTGCTTTCCCCGCCCCCATATTAGCATATAATGCTAATATCACTAAACTTACGCTTTTGTGCTTCACAAGTAAAGTTAACTGGTGCACTAATGGAGCTTAATCATGCTCAATATTACTGATGCTCAAACAGCTTAACATGTGGAGGGTATAACGTAAATTGTCAAACCCAAGGCCTGGGGGCCAAATCCGGTCCTTTAGAGCATCCACTGTGGCCCACAGGAGAAACTAAAAATGTCAAAACGTGAATCTCAGTCCCTCTAAAAACAAATTCAATGAAACTCCACAATATTTGCCAGTGCACGCAATTTTTCTATGTTTTTTTTAGTTCAGGACCCATTTGGTTCCATTGACTGCCATTAGAAACACATATTTGATATACTGGTATCCTGACATATAAAAGTGGTTTTCCCAAAAATACATAATAAATCTAAGCCTCTACCTTCAAAATAAAGGTTTTAGGTGGGATCACAACATTTTGCTGATTGTTTAATGAAGGTTATCGTTTTGGTACCGAAGCTCAAAGAGTGTAACTTTTTTTTAAAGGATGAAATAACTGGTTTTCCAGCCTATAGATGGTGTGACTTAAAGTGTTTTCTTTGTCCTTTGTCATCCTTCAGCCGGGGACGACTGGAACGGCACCCAGAGAACAGTCGCAGGAAAGGCTCCGCCCCCTTCCAGAGGAGGAAAGACGCCCTACCGGGAGCATCCTTACCGACAGTACTGAGGCAGTACTGAGCCACCTTTAAACGCGTCTCGCCCTGACTGCCGTCTCTCCCCCATGGCAGCTCGCGCTTAAAGAAGCCCGACAAAAGTAATTGTTCATTTTGTCTTTGGTTGTTTTTTTTGCTTTTCTCCTTTTTTTCTTCTTTTTTTATTTTATTTTTTACACTGGACTTTATACAAACGAGGAAAATTGGTAATTGAAAATCCGAACTTGTTTTTTGAGATTTGATGGCCCTCTTCCGCCTCAAACAGCCAACCACGCCCCCAGCAACCAAACGAGGCTTTCCCATTGGCCGGAGAGGAGAGAGTCCCCTCCCCCTTCCCATTGATTTTCTGCTTGTTTTTGCTGTACTTCCTCTGACCCGTTTCCCTCCTTTTTTTTTTTTTTGCATTGTTGAACCGATTTTCATTTCATTTCTTATGTTTTTTTTTGGGGAAATAAATGGCTCAATATTGACTTTTTCAAATTGTTTTAAATGCAAACTTGTCGAGGGTCAGTTGCAGATTCCCATTTAGGCTACATTTCAAAATTCTGTTAATATAGCTGATAAATAAAAGACCTTTAAACATTTAATGATATAACATAGAAACCAACAAAAAGAAAAAAGATCTTAAAGTAAAAGTTAAATCATCAAATGTTAATAATTCATTTTGGCTTATGTTTGTTTTTAAATAGTGTTTAAACTTTGTCCATGTTAGACTTTATGAGTTTTGAAATCTAGCCCTAATAGACACTGTAGAGATGGACTGTCCTCACATCCTGGATCTGATCAATGTTTGTTTCACGAGCCTCCAGTTGAAGCTAAGCTAAGCTAATGCTGGGCTCGTCATTTGTCACATGATTTTGACTCAAACTGCATGTTTTCAGTCTAAAAAAACAAAACAAAAAACCAAAGGATTGGGACATAAATCTCCACATGGGTCTTCTCTTCCCACAGAGAAGGGATCCTGCAGCTCCGTCAGATCTTTTCTGTACATATTTAAAACATCCTAACTGTATTCTATCTGTACCCTCTCCATTAAAATGCATTATGCTCCATGTGTACGCTTGCCTATAAATAGGTGACTAAATCTGTCCAAAAGATGTTTTTGCAGCAGTTTTGTCAATAAAGCTTAGTTTGTTTTTAATGAAACCTAACTTGCTTTATTTGTTTCCTGTTTTGTAGTAAAACCCAGACAAACAGCCTTCAGCTGTCGGATGTAATAAATGTTTTCCCTTTTCTTTTTCTTTTTTTTTCTCCTTTTAAAAAAAGTCTTTTTAAATCTAAATGAATGTATGGACGACGTCTGAAGGCTTTATTATTATTATTATTCTTATTATTACTATTATTAACCCTTACTCTACTAAATGATGTCTTGATTGATTATCAAACGAACACGACTTATTGTTTTTCTCTCTTTCTATACTTTTTAAAAAGGAGCCAGAGGTAAGAACCTCTAAAATAACCTGGATAGCTTCCCTAATGTGTATAGAGTTCTAAAGCATTGAATGCCTGGGTATGTATAAGACTTTTTCAATCCTCTTACCTGTGGTCCTAGTCGCTAATGAGTTGCTTTCATAGCCTCTGAAAATTAACTGGATTCAAACCATTATTCAGGTCTAGGTTTCGTTGTCGTGAATGCGGCTGGCGCGACGCCTACTTTAGTACAGAGTAATGGCAGTGCAATGGAGAGGACGGTTAGAACCACGTGTAAAGGTAACTTAACCCTAAATGTTTAATTTCGTAGTGTGTTTATTATCCTTTTTGACATATATAATAAACTTTGTCTTAAAATACATTGCAGTCATGGCAACAAAAAAAGAGTCGACTCAAAAGTAAGACAAATGTAACTTCCAATATGATGCAGTAGTTCTGTGTACTAACACCAAACATGTTAGGATAGTGTTAATGCAACTCCTGCTTAAAGAACCAACCAGTTAACTTCTCTGTGCATACTGTAATATTTCCACCGTAATCTGACCAATGACGGCTCGAGTTGCATGAGCATATCTTCTCTGGTAGATGTTGCATGTTCTCCTCCTGTGTCGGGAGGCCAGCAGTGATTGATCTGGGCTTTGTTCCTCCTTCAGGCTCAGCGGTGCTACTCGCTCAGTGATCAGCGCTGACACGTGGGCTCACACACATCTCAGGTTGGTACACACACACACACAATAAAAACAAGAGCGAGTTTATAAAATATAAATAGAAAATGAAATTCTCCAGAATAGAAAATGGCTGATGTTGATGTTACTGATGCAAACTAGTAGGGATGTCCCGATACAATCTTTTTTACTTCCGATACGATATTGTTATTGTGACCTTGTGTATTGGTCGATATGAATTCGATACAATATCAGCACGAATCATACATACTTTTATTACTTATTTTGTAGTGTGGAATGTTAGAAGAGGCTTGATCAGGTGATGTCACTCAGAACAATAGTCAGCAACAGTAGGGATGAGAAAAACTGACCTATTTATTATTAACCAATTAATTACATACATTTTAACCTTCAACTATAGCATCTACAGTTGAATAAATATAATATATATCAGAGATTTTAGATGCAGTCCGATAAAATCCGATATTAATTTTCTGGCTGATATCAATATCGGATCGGGACACCCCTACAAACTATCGTAATTTCCGGACTATAAAGTGTACCATTATATTGGCCGAATTCCAGTAATTTAGCAACAGTCCACAAAGGCCACACCCTATTGGCTGATAAGGGAGTTTTTCAGACGACTCGGCCAATCACAAGGGGCAGGTAGGGCTGCTGTAGTCAAGCTGGGTTTAACCGAGACTTCAACAGAAGTGAGAAGTCAACATGAAGTCTCCTCACTGCTCCATGTCTGCATATCAGTCAGTTTACAGCTTTTTATGGTCACTTTTTACTGGATCAGACTGATACACCACTCCATTTGTTCTTACGGTGAACTACCGCAGAGTGATCACGTTAAGTCCAGACTCTGCGTCAGAATATGAACGCGATCGCTTCTAAACAAAGTAAACGTAATGATTTGACAACTTTAAAGACAACTATAAAGCACTGTTTTTACTGTAGACGGAGCAGAGATCAGAACAGTCTGGATACAGACTGTAGCTCTGTCTGTCCGTCCTCCTTATGGAAGCGTCTCCATCAGCCTCAGAGTCCAGAGCACCGACTGCTGAACAAACCTAATGTGGCGATTTAACAGCCGTTTATTTCCTTCTATTACAAACTGGCTGACGTCTACTTTATTACTTTATCCAGGCTGCTGCAGCGCTCTCTCTGACAACATTTCTCCGTGTCTTTGCCATGATGATGGAGTGTGCATCATGACAAAATGACTGATCAGAATGATTCAGTGGGAGCGCTAACGATTTAAAGGAAAAATCAAATTTTGCAGTATTTTTGATCACATATGAGGTAACTTGTGTCCTCCAGCACACAAAATGTGAAATAAAGCCATCCAGCCATTTGTTTGTGGTCTGTGTAAGTTTTACAACACAGAAAATTGTTCCATTTTTAAATTTTTTCAAGTTTGTGACATCACAAGCAAAGAAAATACTCTCCCCTCTGCTGGTAGCTCCACCCCCAGTACCAGTTCTATCGACGCAGCGGTTGAACAAAACAAATGATTATCACCTTAAATGCACTATTCCTGTAGTTAGAAAAGCAGAGGAGGAGGAGAAAGTGATAGTGGAGCGGGAGACTCTACATGCACTGAAAGGGGAGGTCTATACAAATCCAGGGACACACCCCCCCAAAACAGCACTGTCACAGAACTTGTTTTTTCAGGGTATTAAACCTCTTTTGTTGCTTATTTCATGTTATGATTTGACCACCAGCACAGATAAATCATTTAGACCACAGGGAACTGTTATTCATAATATTTTCCCTTTAAAGTGGCAGTATTTTGAAAAAGGCTTAGATGAACTATGGCCGAGCCCACGGAACGTCTCCACGCTGAATCGCACGTACCATGTTCCTGAGAATTCAGTCAAATTACTCGATTCTACAGAGTGAAAAAAATGGGGGCCCCTGGTGCCCCTGTGGCACATAGGGATTAATGGGTCCCAAACATATATTGGTATGTGTCAATGATTTGGTAGAACCAACTGTCACAATATTTGACTCACAAATAAATGAGAAATCAACTTTAATGAAATATGCCGAAAAAAAATGGGGTGGGCCCCAAATGGAATTGTGTGAGGCATAATTGTAATCTACTTTGAATTACCTTTGAAATGATTTATCACACGACTGTTAACATAAATTTGGAAATGACTAGAAATGGGGGGGTGCCCCTTTTCAAAAAAGGGCTCCGAGTGTCTCATCATATTAATTCATTAAGTATTTATACCAAACTGCATTCTGATCTAACGAGAACTAACGGAGTTGTCATTTGAAAAATGGGGCCCACGTGACGCGTACAGGGTAATGGTCCCCATTTATATATTGGTATGTGCCAATGATTTGGTAGCACCAACCGTCGTAATATTTGACTTACAAATAAATGAGAAATCTACTTTTGTTTTTAGTTTTTTTCCTTTTGGGGCCCCAAATCAAAAATCGGGTCAGAGCGTCGATGCGTACACATCCATAGATTATAGCTACCATCTTTCAGCCCGATCTGTTAACGAATAACAGAGAAATAGTGATCTTCACTAGTGTACACAAGAAGAAGAACAAAGTGAAGGCGTTTAGAGTTTGGTAGCTCAGAATAATGAATTATACTTTCTAATGGTTTTGCTACAGTGATAAACATTCCTTTAGCCTCATTCAGGGGGACAAAGATGGAAAAAGTTCTGTTTTCTCCTTCCCTTGTTATTCCACATTTTGTAAAAAGTCTGCTCCAAATGGACGAGTTGAATTTTTGCCCCCTTATGACGTCATAAGGTAGAAATGCCTCCTCCTGACAATCCTGCTTTAAATTACGTAGTTAAACTGAGTTAGAAATTTAAAAAAAACATTAACTAAAGTTAATTTGGTAAAACTAAAATAAGTAATTACATTGGACAAGTTGAGTTTGGGACTTTTTTTTTTCAATTTAAACTTTATTAGAATAAATTTATTAAAAAATAGAATAAAATTGAACTGAATGTTTGGAAGTGAAAATAGTTAATTTGCTTATCCTTCTATTTAAATGTTTGACTAATCTTGAAGATTAAATTAAAGTAACAAAGGTTTTGAGAAAGTTTATACATTTAAAAGCCAAAAAACATAATATGTGAGAAAATAATGTTTGACTCAAATGTTTAAGTGCTGACTTTTGTTTTCTGTTACAATTTTAGGTTTTTCACCTGTTCAATGTTAAAATCAACAAATGCATCAGCTCAGAAATAAAATAACTATTGAAAACCAACTGCTTGATTTCTTTATTGAAATCCAGGGGATTTATATCCATAGTGTGACACACGTACTGCAGTGTGGAAGCGCTGCAATGGCTTTAAAAACCTCTTTAAAAAATCGATTCTTGAACAGTTTGAATCGATTCATAATATTAATTAATAAAAATCCCGATTTGGACGAGAATGGATTTTTTTCCAGCGCCCTTAATGCTGAACAACAGAACGGTGATTCATGTGAACATTTAGAATAATCATTAAAGTATGAATTTCTCTTTTTTTTTGTTTTGTTTTTTTTCTCATTGTGAGATTGTCAGATTAATTTTTATGGTTTTTCTTGTCATTTGATATTTTTTCTTCTTATTTTGTGTATTTTCTCTAGGTTTGTATTCATTTTGTGCTATATTTATATTGTTTTGAATTTTTGTTCTATAATTTGTTGCCCTATGTTAATTTTTTTTTATTTGTCATTTTGTGTATTTTCCTCATTTTGCGTATCCTCTAATTTTGTATGTTTTTTTTTATTTGCGATTTCTTTGTGTATTTTACGTCCATTTTGTATGTTTTTTGCTATTTTGTGTGTATTTCACATTTTTTGCCATTTTATATATTTTTTTCATTTTGTGTTTTTTTTTTTTTTTTTTTTGGTCATTTCATGTGTTTCTGTTGACCTATAGTTTGGTTTGTTTTTTGATTCATTTTAGTTTTTTTTGTGTGTTTTGTTTAGTCTTTCCGGAGTCATTTTGTCTACTTTTCTGTCGTTTTCTATTTTGTTTTCTATTTTACTTATTTTTATGTATTATTTTGCCATAATTTTGAGTGTTTTTTTTTTAATGTTGTTTTGTGTTTATGTTGTGCTAAATTTAGTTTTTTGTTATTTGGAGTCATTTTGTGTGTTTCTTTCATTTTGTGTGTTTCTTTCATTTTGTGTGTTTCTCTTTCATTTTGTGTGTTTTTGTAGTTTTGCATGTATTTGGGCTCATGTTAAAATTTACTCATTGTGAAAGTATTTCTCACTCTGTTCTTTCTGAAAATAACTAAAGTCAGACGTACAGATTAAACCACTGTTTCTCAAATGGGGTACGTGTACCCCTAGGTGTATGCAATGGCACTACAGGGGATACTAGAGAGAGTGGAAAATGAACAAATAATTTGAAATTTCTTTTTTTAATATTTAATGCAAAAGGTTGGATTTTGTCCCACCCCAGGTGTGAGATGACCGGAAATGATAAAAACTATAGAAATCAATCTATTCAGGAGCCACTAAATCACGGTTTTTCAACCTTGGGGTCAGGGCCCTATGTAGTGTCGCCTGGAGTTTGAAAAAGAAAAAAAGGTCGCCTTAATTTCTGAAAAATGTAAATAGGTTTTTGAAATATATTATTCTTTTTTTAAATTAAAAGACACAATTTTTAACAATTATTTTTTTCATACATTCACGAAATCTAGTTTAACTAATATTCAGTAAAAAAAAAAAGAAACATTTGAGCTCAAACATGATCAAAAACTAATTCTAAAAAAGAAAATATCTTTGGGGTCACCAGAAATTATTGATTCCAAAATGGGGTCTCGACTCACGATCGACTAAATACAGTTTCTTTCCACTTATTTACAAAATAAGATTCTTTAAAACGTGTGTTACAGGGTTCCCACAGATGTATAAAAAGTCTTAAAGGCATTGAATTCATGAATCTAAAAATAAGACCTTTATTGTCATTTAAATGTCTTAAATCAGTGTTTCAAATGTTAACATTTTATTTAATGATTTTAATTAGTCTCACATTTCAAAATAAATGGTAAAAACATATATGATTTACTGTAATACAGTGTAATCACGACAGCAGAACAAATAAAACAGGGACGTGATTGTCTAACGAAGATTTTGCTTAATGCTTTTTATTTTATGTATTTTTGTTGTTTCATTGATTTCTGGTTATTTTTGTTGTCATTTTCTGTGTTTTTAGAGTGATTTTGATTATTTTAGTCTTTGTGTATTTTACTGTCAGTTTGTGTATTTTTGTGTTTACCAGTTGCACATCTGCACTAGACATTAGAAAAACTGTATCCTAACTCTATGTAATTAACTGTTTGCTGTGAAGTTGGTCTTAAATTTAATTTGAAAAGACATTTAAAAAAGTCTTAATTTGACTGAAGCTGTAGGAACCCTGCGTTATCACGCGTTCTTTACATAATTATGATCTATAGATGTTTTTGAATAGTTTTCAAAGTAAAATATTGTAGTCGGACAAAAAAGAAAAGTGGAACTTAAGCCAAAACAGTTTAAGAACCACTGGATTAAAGCAGTGAGTTCAGACGGACTGTGATTGGCTGAACAGGATTCTCACCAGGTGTTTTCACAGCGTAGGGGATCACATGGTGCGGAAAGTTTAGAAATCTATAACTCTGAGGGCCACATTTAGAGACCTAAAGTTTACTTGTTTATTGTTGTTTATATTAATGTTCCAGCTTTGTTTTAAAGCTAAAAATTATTTGTTGAATTGGTGAAGGTGATGATGAATGTAGTTAGAGTTACTTATGCTTTATGTATATGTATAAACATATATTTACAGGGTCCCCATGGTCAAGAAATTCCTGGAAAATTATGGAATTTGATAAAATGATTTTCCGGTCATGAAAAGTGTAACTGTTTTGGAAATGTAGCCTATTTTATTGTAGTGTGTAAAATATATTAAACCCCAAAGATGTTAAGCGTTATCTCAAAGTGAAAGTGCTGCATCAGCAACAATGAGCGGGAATTATGAGATCCTACAACTTTACACAAATTCATTCTCCAGATAAGTTAGTTTGGTGGTCGGAATGGTTTATCAGACTTTTAGAAATGCACAGAAACTGTGCATTTAATGTAACGTAAATGTGACGTACCAACAGAGCCGCTGTACGTTAGCACTTTGGAAACACACGCTCATGTCTGCACTCTAATGTTTGAATAGATATTAGCGGTTACCAAATAAGTCATGGAAATATAAGAAATGGAAAAAACATTTTAGAGAAGTTTTTTTAAATCATTGTATGTATATGTGTATATATATATGTATATGTGTATATATATATGTATATGTGTGTATATATATATATATGTATATATATATATATATATATAGGTCCTCCACTAATACACACACTGTAGAGACAATAAATAATATTTTATTCAAAGACTGATTCCAAGTTGTGCTTTTCAAGTATAAATGCTGTATTATGTGTGACCTGCAGTAATAGTGGGACACACAATAATCAGGCTGAATAAAAAAGACCCTGTCTGAACGTGTCCGACTAGAACGACGCCCCCTGTGACACGGACGGAGTAATGGACCCCATGTACTGTATATATATTTAGCCCATTTATATAACATCATATCAAACATACACGCTACATCTGGCTGAAGCCCTGTTTATATTGGACGCTACACACAGGCTGCATTGGGGGTCCTCAGGTAAAGATTGGGGCATCCGAGCAGAACTCCTGTATTAAATCGACGATGCAGCTGATGAATGTGTTTCTGGATTATTCAGATTAAAGAGTTAAAACAACCCGTGTTCATCTGGACGTCTCTTTAGTGTGAGACAGTTATTACGACGGTACAGATTAAAAAAGGAAAGAAACATATAAAATCTGCCCTACATGAATGAAAACAAGGCGTAAGGGCGCCATCGCTCCGTAGGGGAGCAACATTACAACGTCGGGGGGCCTATGCTCAACAACGCTGGAGAGAACCCTGCAGACTGTAGAAAGCAATGATTGGCTTGTTCTTCTGCTCCTCACTCTCTCTCTTTCTCTCTCTCTCTCTGTCTTTGTTTCTCCTGTAGGTCAGCGATGAAGACGAGGATGAGGATGTGGTGGTCAGGCAGGTTCTGTGGGAATGATCCATCAAATCTGTGTAAGGGGGGTCACAAAGTCCAGTTGAACTAACTGGGAACAACAGACGTACGGTTACTGTAGGGTTCTGACACGGAGAAATCAATCTGAACTTTGATTATATTTCTGTCTTTATTTAAAATCAATCCCCAACATGACACAGAAACACAACCAGTGACTGACGTCTACAAAGTTTGACAAATATGTCAATTTCTGCCCATAATCTCGTTGAAGATCTCTGTGTTACAGTTCGAGCAGCGATCATGTTATCCTGTGACTGAAAATAAATGCAGAGCTTCATCTGAAATGTTGGTTCACTTTAACCCTCGGGGCCTTAACGTGTTAATTGTTTTTATTCAGTGTTTTAAACTCTCAATATCTCATTCACTTTAAAGGTGCAGTCCGTGACTCTCAGATCCCTCTCTCCCCCTCCCTTCCTGCTGCTCTCTTGCCCTGCCTCCAAACTTTCCAAAGTCCCTCCCTCAGAGGAGCTAACAAGCTAACGTTAGTCTGACAGCATCGTCACAGTAATATAACATGCTCTGTTAAAAGCATATTACTGCAGTGCTTCTCTCTCTATGTGCACACACCTCAGCAGCAGCAACAACACAGTGTCACTCACAGCAGCCCACACGGAGGCTGCTGTGCACACATGAACACATGCACCAGAGTTCTAGTGTAACAATTACAAATCAAACATAATGTAAATCAAGCAGCAGTAATTACCTTTCAAGCAGAAAAGTCATCAATTCCATGTTCTTAAACTCGAGGCCCGGGGGCCAAATCCGGCCCTTTTAAACAATCAAATCGGCCCACAGGAGAAATGAAAAATGACTGAGGAAATGGTGTAAATGACCAAATAATGTAGTTGTGGATATGTCAGTGGGGTGGCAAAAGGGGCGTGAAATATCTGGCCAATTTCCACGAATTTTGACAATATTAAAAAAAATAAATTTTTCATGGGAATAATTTATTGAAATTAAAAAGAAATTGGGAGTAATTTTAAATCACTGCATCATATCCATACAAAATACACTTGAAAAATATATTTCAACAGGTTTATTTAGAAGAAGAACTTTAAGAACAATAATTTAAGTGGCGTTGTATTGATTTTGTCACTAATGAAACTATATATCATATATTATAGTATAGCAGGAGCTCAGTTTTATCATCACCGTAGAACATTAAGGAAGTCATTTTTAATCTCATTGTTGAAAGAAACCTTAATTTTTCCAAAATCCTGCTTAATCCTCAAATTATTTGACAAAATTTCCCCTAATTAAACAAATCTAGTCCCTACCCGTCACCTGTTGCTTGGATTTAATGGTACGTATTCTATGTACTTTAATATCATTTATACATAGAAATACATTTGAGATCAAACTGTATTTGGCTCCTGATCTATTTAAATGTTTAATGTTTAGGGATCATGTCACACATTTTCCTGTTAAACAGGAGGCTATGGGTTAGCATTGTGGCTAACGTTGATTTTGCGACATAATCTTGTATGATTTCAGTGTAAATCATCTAAACCAGGGTTTCTCAAACGGAGGTATGGGGCACTACAGGGGATACTGGAGAGAATGGAAAATTATTAAATGAAAGTATTAAAATATGGTGTTTATCGTGTTTGTTTTTAGTTTAAAAATGATAATCATACTAAATATTACCAGCAACTCACAAAATGACACAAAACAAGAGAAGAATATACTGAATAACAGAAAATACATAAACAACAAAATACACAAAATGACACCAAAAGCACACTAAATGAGAGAAAAACACAGGATCAATACAAAATACACAAAAATAATAGAGAAACATACAAAACGACACCGAAAACACACACTGAGAGAGAATGGTTGGGGGGGAAGGGGGTAACTCAGCTGAAAAAGTCTGAGAACCACTGGTATAAATCATATAAATGTAAGTATTTCATTATTAACCCTGTTTATCATGTTTGGTATGATTTCATAAAGTTTAACAGCTGTAAAATATCCAAACAGGGAAAGATGAGGAAACTGAATCTGTGATAACCACATTTATTTATTTATTCATCTGAATAATATCCACTGTTATCCAGGAACGTTTATTATTATTATTATTATTATTATTATATTCATCTGAAAGATGGAAATCATTGTTTTAATCACTAATAAAATGGTTCAAAGTGACCAAAAATGGTGGAAAAGGTGATGAAATGAGATTTTAAAAACTACAGAAAATGGTTAAAAGTTGCATTTTAGAGTTGATAAAAACAGACAGAAAAAGGGTTGAAAGTGTCAATATTGGAATAATTAGTAGGAAAAATGTGTTTAAACTTAAATATAAGCATAAAATATTGTGGAAAGAGGTTAAAAGTGACATTGGGTAAGAAAGAGTTTATAAGTGTTGAAAATTTGATATATTTATTTTTGAACATGTGAAAACAAAAATACATATTAAATAAAAGGAATTCCATTGACAAATTACTTTCCAAAACAAGTCAAAAACACAAAGTAAGAAGATTTCAATAAAACATTTAATAAAAAAAGGAGTCAGAAGAAGTCTGACTTAAAAAATGTCTTTAAAGTGGAAAAAAGTCAGGAAGTTGACTATTATTTGGACCATAGTGTTTGTATATCTTAAAGATGTGAATCCTTGTTTTAATCAGAAATAAAAAGGGTTCAATACTGGAACAATATTTTTAAACTGGCAAATAATGGGCATGACTAACCGTGAATGTAGTTAAATTGGCAAAAATAAGCATGAATTATGATGAAAAGGTTAAAAGTGACAATAATGGCTCAACATATGTGACATTAGGTGGAAAAGTGGTAGAAAGGGTTTATAAGTGATGAACATTTCTGGAAAGTGGAAGAATGTGCAGAAAAGTCATTGAAATGTGACGTAGAAATGTAGCATAAAATATGGCAAGAAAAAGTTGTGAAAATAGGTTAAAATATGAAAATTTTGTCTTAGTTAAAGAAAAAGGGTAAAAAAAATAAGCAAAAATGGGCTCAAATTGTTGAAAAAAAAAATGGAAGGTTCTTAGTTTCTTGAAGGCATCTGGCGACCCCCTCCCAGTTTCTAAAGACCCCAAATGGGGTCCTGATCCCAAAGTTGAGAACCCCTGCTATAGAGTTTAACATAGTGGTACCAGTACGTTTCTACTGTTTCACAGCAGTGCAGTGAGCTAGCATGGAACACTCGTTTTAAAAAACCGTTAGCATAGTTAGCGTAGCTACTTTTATTTTTAAATCCTGGCCTTTCTCGTACCTTCGTAAAGCTGGGACTAATGATTGGAATCAGGAAGTCTGTGCACACGCAGTTGCAAACGTGCCGTTCTTGTTCTCGACCCATTGATATGTTAATGCTAACGCTAATGCAGCGATGCTACGTCCCTGAACATTTCTTACGCTTCCTGTGCTGTGATTCCCACAGATGCTATTAACGCAGTGTTACATTTAGAGGTCAAAACTCCACTTTCCACCATTAAAACCACATTTGGCCCCTCCCCCCGTCCCCGAGCCGCTGTAGTGTAGCGGCGTTAGCGGCGTCTAGTGAAGCAGCTTCTGGGGATAAATCATGACATATTAGGACGGAGAGATAAAACATCAGTGCAGCCGGTGCCAAAACCAACCATTTCTCAAGCTTCATGCACCATTACGCCTTCAATAATGATCGCTCCTTCTCCGCTAATCCCATAACGGATGAGTGATGGCGTGGACGCCGTCTCGCTGGAATCGATGAGTCATCAGAAGCTTGAAAAGGTTGAAAAGAAAGTAAATGTATCTGTGCAATAATCAATAAACGCTGATGTGGACAGAAATGAGTGCTTTGTGATGTTTGTAGAAACGTTAGATGATCAACATTCATGACTCAGCATTTATAGAATAATGATCAATCTGAGCATTAATACAGGAAAGAACAAAGACTTTTTATAGTAATTGTGTGTTTTTCTGTCATTTTGTTGCCATTTTGTGTATTTCTGGTTTTTTTTATGTAGTTTTTACTGTAAAATATGTTTTTTTGGAGTCAATTTGTGTATTTTTTTGTTTAGCTTGTCTGTAAGTTAAGGTCATTTGTTTTTCTGGTCTATTTGTTTACTTTTGCTGTCGTTTAGTTTTTTGGAGTCATTTATTGTATTCCTGTTGTCGTTTCATCGTTTTTGTACTATTTTTGTGGGTTTTGTCTTGTCTTATACTGTATTTTCCTGCAATGTTGTAAATCTGCTTTTGTTTTGTGTATTTTTCCTGTAAAAGGTATGTTTTTTGGAGTCAAATTGTGTATTTGTCGTCATTTTGCTCGTTAGAATTGTAAGTTTGAGTCGTTTATTGTGTTTGTCTTTTTCTGTACTTTTGTATATATTTTTTGGGGTCATTTCGTGTTTTACTTTTGTCATTTTGTTCATTTCCGTAGTATTTTCTGTGTTTTTCTTGTCTTTTACTGTATTTTCATGCAATGTTGTAATTCTTTGTATTTTTTTGTTTATGTATTGTTGCTTTTGTTTTATTGTACGTTTTCTTTGGGGGCCGCTTGTGGCCCCTGGGCTGCCTGTTGCCCATGTGTGGCTTAGATGGTGGAGGAGGAGGGATGGTGTTGGATGCATCTGGATCACATGGTCTTGTTCCTGATGGATTCACACGTTCACACGTTGGAGGAACATCGCACGCTGATATCTGTGAAAATGCTGACGAAGCAGTTCGGCTCCCGTTTCCTCTCACAGCAGAGAATCAAACACAGGACGTGTGATGATGAGCATCAGGTGGTTCTACTGACGCTTTAGTGGGTCACATGACTACGTCCTTCAGGTTTGATCCGTGATGGCGTGGGAAACTGGCGTTCAACATTAAATTCCTAGTTTAACCAAAAGTTCTTCTCATATATTAGATATTCTGGAGCAGCTTTAATGGTGCAGAAGATCCTTCACTTTGGTATAAAAGGACATTTGGCTCAGATAATCTCTAATATATGGTGGCCATTTTACAAGATGGCCACCATTGCTATTCAATGGTTCTTATAAAACCAGAAAATGCTCAGATCGAGCCAAACGAGGTGTCAGTGGAAAGGTGTGGTCCTCCTGAGTCTGAATATGTGGTTGGTTTTTGGCACCAGAGGTAACCTCAGTCAATGGGAGGCACTTCAGTGTTTCGCCTCTAGAGGGTGCAGTCCTGACTCGACCCGGGACGGATGCACATATTTGGAGCATTTTTTGGTTATATAATAAACACTGAATGGTAATGGTGGCCATCTTGAAAAATAGCCGCCATATTGAATTTTTGAGTGGCCCTTTGAGAATATCTTTGCCAAATTTCATGCTTTCATACCAAAGTGAACGATTCCCTTGAAATATGCAATTAATGATACATTTTTCGTCCAAAAGGAAACACAACTGCTGTCGTCAGTGTGAGAAAAATGCTGCCAACAAAAACACAACCACAAATGTACACGAAAAAACAGCAAAAATGCTCCAAATTTTTTTTTTACAAAATGACTTCAAAAAAACATAAACTACAAACAATACATAAAATCCCAGCAAAAAAATACAAAAAAAACAGTCACAAATGTATGCAAAAACACACAAAAATACAAACTAAAAATGATAAAAACACACAATTCAACAAATGCACAAAACTACAAAAAATGCCCCAAAAGTATGACAAAAAAAATTACAAAATGGAAACAAAAGTAATAAAAATAACATAAAAATACACAAAATCACATAAAAATAGACGTAATTACAAAAAATATAAAAAATGCACAAAACAAAATATATATAAAAATAAATACAAACAAATGAACAAATAAGCAGATTAAGGAATGCATTTAAAATTGGTCAGTTTTTATAACTCCACACTGTGATGTGAGTAAATAAGGAGTAACACAAACATCACATATAAAACATAAAATTACATTACACCAAATGATACTGAAATAAAAAGTGTATATATCTATATATATATCCAAAAGCACTCTAAAAATGCACAAAACGACTTTTAAAAAAATGCATCACAAACAAATAAGCAGATTAATAAATGCATCCAGTTAAAAAAAAAAGGTCAAATGTGTCCGTCTTTATAACTACACTGTGATGTGAAGGAGAAAAAAGAATAACACAAACATCACATAGAAAACACTAAATATCACACCAAATTATACTGATATAAAACATAATAAATGTACAAAAGGATGACAAAACAATACAACATAAACACATACACAAATGTACACAAAATAACAGAAAAATACACACAAAACAATTCCAAAAAATTACCAAAATGACTTAAAAAAACATATTACCAAAAAAATACACAAAAGGACGACAAAATGACCATAAAAATACACAAAACTTAAGAAAACATACAAAAAATGCCCTAAGGGCTTACATTATGAATCTACAGTAGATTACATTCATCACCGTTAGCGGCTTCAGCTAACCAAACAGGAGCTGTACTACAAACACGATAATTTAAACCAAGTGTTTACAGCCTTGGTACGTGCACATGAAAGGGGTGGAGCTTGCAGCGTCTGACCAATCATTGGAGAGAACTGTCAGATTGAGCATCTTTACGATGAATGGAGGAACAGTTTATGAACTTAAATAAATATAATGAATATAAATCCATGATGACAGTGAATTAGTGCAGCACACAGCAGGAGGCGGAGCTTTTATACTCGCTCAGATCTGATCCACTTCATAATGTGGTGGGTTCCCCTTAATCCTAATGTTGATGTGATGATGTAAAGACTTCTCCGTGGACACCTTCTTGGTATAAACATAACATTTTATTAATACAAAGTGAAGATGTCCGAGTTAGATCCTCCATTGCAAGGCCTGAGTGCAGCAGAGCCAAACGCTACACTGAGGAACAAACAGCCAAAAAAACACATATATGGATCTGATGAGAAACCTGAAACCCAACAGGTGGAGTTTAAAGCTTTAACTTTAAGACAAAGGAGGGAATCAACCAATGTTTATTATGGTGGTAAAACCCCAGTGCAACAACAGAGAAACACGGGAACAGGCAACTTCCACAATTCACAGGCAATAAACATTCAAAGAGCAGTGTTTGCTGGGTTTGATTATGAAAACATTTGCTCAGCCAGCCTGATGAAGGCAATATTCAACTTTAAGTGAAAGGTATATTGCATAAAATTAATATCATATGGCAAAACTACTACAAATATAATGCACATACTGAAACAGGGCTAACAAAGCTGTAAGGCACAAACATGACAAAAATTGAAAATTCTCCCATAATCTGAGCCAAGGCTATAGTAAGGTGTATAGACAGGAATACAGTATATAGTCCTGTTCTTGGTTCAGTCCTCTGAACTAAAATGAGTTTGATGTTTATGTAAAATGAAGAAAAGGTGTAGTTTAAATAGTTTTGGACAAAGTGTTTGTGCAGTCGATGTAAATGAATGATTCAAATGTCACACCTGTCGTGTTTCCTCACTAACGTCCATCAAATCACATGATTCCATTTAAAGAGCAACACACACGTCTTTTATTCCAGTTTACAGACAGCAGACCTTTGCTTGGGTTCATTGGTATTCAAGGGCGTGTTTCTCCTTCCTCTGATTGGCTCAGAGATCAATAAATCCTCTCTGTAATACACATAAACCATACACACATTTAACAGCATTTCAATCACATTTGTTTTAGTAATTAGTAAAAGACACGGACTCACTTTATGTCAACACCAACTCAGACCCTCGTCTTTTCCTGCTTCCACGTTTCTAACCCCTCCTCCAGAACAGGACCTTCTTCCTCATTTTATTCTCACCTGAAAAGGATCACCCACTTAATAGTAGACAGAGCTTAATTTGGAGCAAATTTTGTCCAGCACTTCATTGATTGAACCCAACATCTTATTTGCTTTGATGTGTTTTGATTAAATGATGAAGTATTATTTTTGGACAACTTTGTCTTTTATTCAGTTAAAATCACTAGAAATGTCATTGTAAACACAACATTTAATGTAAAAACTGAGCATGAGTGAAGAAGAGAAGGGAAAGTCAAACCACGCCCCCACGCTATGTTTAAAGTGTGATTTTGCACAAAAATAGTTTCTCTGTCAGATTGGAAGACGGTAGAAAATGGCTAAAAAAAAAAGTTGAATTTAAAGAGTTTTTTAAGTCAATAAGTGAAGCAAAGCCTGAAGTAAAGGTTGTTTCTGTCGAAATTGTGGAAAAGACTAGCAGCAGTTAGCGTAGCTAGTAGCAGCAGTTAGCGTAGCTAGTAGCAGCAGTTAACGTAGCTAGTAGCAGCAGTTAGCGTAGCTAGTAGCAGCAGTTAGCGTAGCTAGTAGCAGCAGTTAGCGTAGCTAGTAGCAGCAGTTAGCGTAGCTAGTAGCAGCAGTTAACGTAGCTAGTAGCAGCAGTTAGCGTAGCTAGTAGCAGTACCTGTAGCACTGATGCTAATACAGGAGAACCTGCCTCCAACAGACAGGACACAGGAGGAGAACTATCCAGGACATGAGGAGGACTCAGGGACAGAGAGAAGAGAAGGAGACCACGGTTAAAGTTCTGATATAGACATTAAGACAGAGGCTCAGTTCAAAGCTAAGATGATCTGCTGCTCTAGGTTTATAAAAGACAAGGCAGGCCTTGACTGGAAATATGGAAAAAAGTAGAGGATACAAAGTTCTTGTTTTTTTTTTTTTGGCTGTTTTGACAAATAAAAGGTAAACATTTTCATTTTCTGCTGTGCTGCTGATTCATTAGATGAGTTATGGTCTTATGGGTGTAAATGTTTGTAAATATTTTATATTTGTGGGTTTTTGTGTTCTGAAAGTTTAGTGACCTTTGTGGTTAAATTAGCGGTGATTTAACGCTGTACTTGGTGCTGAAACATGTAACTGGTGATTGTTTATGCTTCTTTAACACTGAGTCATCATTCTTTTATCAAACATTTAGGTTCATTGGTTGTTTGTGTTGATGTGATATTATTGGAACATTTAATTAGCAAAAGGTGCTTTAAAAAATGTATTTTATGACATGCATTTGGGGCCAAACCTACAGACAGAATTATACTATTAATCTACAGGATTATATTGTTAATCTACAGGATTATATTATTAATCTACAGGATTATATTATTAATCTACAGGATTATATAATTAATTTACAGGATTATATAATTAATCTACAGGACAATATTATTAATCTACAGGACTATATTATTAATCTACAGGATTATATTATTAATCTACAGGACAATATTATTAATCTACAGGACTATATTATTAATCTACAGGATTATATTATTAATCTACAGGATTATATTATTAATCTACAGGATTATAATATTAATTTACAGGACTATATTATTAATCTACAGGATTATATTATTAATCTACAGGATTATATTATTAATCTACAGGATTATAATATTAATTTACAGGATTATATTATTAATCTACAGGATTATATTATTAATCTACAGGATTATAATATTAATTTACAGGACTATATTATTAATCTACAGGATTATATTATTAATCTACAGGACTATATTATTAATCTACAGGACTATATTATTATTAATCTACAGGATTATATTATTAATTTACAGGACTATATTATTAATCTACAGGATTATATTATTAATCTACAGGATTATATTATTAATCTACAGGATTATTTTATTAATTTACAGGACTATATTATTAATCTACAGGATAATATTATTAATCTACAGGATTATATTATTAATTTACAGGACTATATTATTAATTTACAGGACTATATTATTAATCTACAGGATTATATTATTAATCTACAGGATTATATTATTAATTTACAGGACTATATTATTAATTTACAGGACTATATTATTAATCTACAGGACTATATTATTAATCTACAGGATTATATTAATAATTTACAGGACTGTACTCTGCAGCCCTTCATGAACTCACAAACATTGATCTATGTAATTTTCTCTCACTATTCTTGGCTGAAGCTCCAGTTGGAAATGAGGATATTTCGACATTCATTTTTCTCCAATTTGGCCTTAACTTCCATCTCACTGCACTCTGTCTAATTCTCTTCCATCTCGCTGTGTGCGCTGCTTTTCTTGTTAGCTCTGCTCGGGTCTCTCACCTCTCATTAGCGTCTCTTCTGCTGACTGGGGGCACCTGTCCTCTGGTCCCACTGCGGATTTCTCAGCCTCTCTTTAAATCAATTTCCATGTTAAATAGCTGCTGCGGGGCCAGGCTGGGAGCGCCGTGTTGAAACCACATCTCTCTCCCACCGCTGACCCTGCAGGCTGATTCAGAGCACCTGTCATGTCTTTGGCCTTTTATCAGTGCGTGTTCGCCCCTCGGCTCTGCTCCTTTATTTCACTTTCCTGTCCTTTTCTATCTTTGACTTGTGTTCTCCCAGCGCGGCCCAGGGCATGTTCTCCTTTCAGACCACGACTACAAGCCATTGTGACAAGGTGGTGTGTGCATTAGTGCAGTGCATGTTGTTTGTGTGTAAATGTAGCAGTGCCATGTCGACTTGTGTTGAACAATTTTCTGTGAAAAAGTCCAACAAAATAAAGGTCCCAGAGAGCGGGGTCCATCCATAAAATCAACAAAATGATGGTCCATTGTTCTATAAATCTGTGATAACCACATTTATTTATTCATCCACTGTTTATCATTATAGTCATCTTAATTAAAAATCTAATAAATAATAAAAAGGCTTCAAAGTGACCAAAAATGGCGGAAAAAGTGCTGAAACTGGATTTTTAAAACTACACATATTAGTTAAAAGTTGCAAATCAGAAAGGGCAAAAATGGACAGAAAAAGTGGTGAAAAGATTTCAAAGTGTCAATATTGGCTTAAAAAGCAAGTATGTAGTAATTAGTTTAAACTAGCAAATAATGTTAAAATGGGCATTAAATCTGGTGTAAAGAAGTTACAAATGACAATAATGGATCAACATATGTGACATTAGGTGGAAAAGTGGAAGAAAGGGTTTATAAGTGCTGAAAAGGTCTTGAAAGTGGAAAAAATGTGCAGAAAAGTTGTAAAAATTTGTGAAGTGTCAGAAATGTGAGTAATGTAGCAAAAATGCATCATAAGGAGCCAAAATATGGCAAAAAGTGATGAAAACAGGTTAAAATATGGCAGGTTTGGTGTAGTTACAGAAAAAGGGTAAAAATAAGTATTAATGGGCTCAAATTGTAAAAAGAAATATTCTGGTGACCCCAAGGTTGAGAACCCCTTGTGTAAAGTACTATACATGTCAGAGGTAAAAACTGTTTCAAACATAGTAATACAAAAAGTAACTATTACTAATTATTACTATAAGTAATACTTGCTTTGTGACCTGCACACCTGTTTCTCTGTTGCTCTGGGCAGGTCTCCACAAAATACAACAACAGTTTTGGGGGCTCGTCCAGGATCTACAGTAAATACATCACATTGTCTTCCTAACCTTTCAGTGGAAAAGCAGTGCCTTGCCCTTTAAATGATTGACTAAATAAATAAAAGCTTTAGATTTTTCTTAAAAACAGAAGGATATCAACTATGGGGGCTTGTCCAAATGTATGACTTGTTGCCAGAAGCCATAGTCGCTCTGAGAGCAAAGTCCCGCAACGGTGTGGTTCCATGTTTACCTGATGACGTAAGGAAGCCGTACCGAGGCTGCAGAGCCGGCGCTTTGCTTAAAGCTAAGCGGCTAGCAAAGAAGTGGAGATACAAGCCTCCGGTACCGTCGGTGATCATGGGAAACGTTAACTCACTACCGAATAAGATCGACGAACTGGCTGTGCTGACAAAGAATGTCAAGACCTACAGGGAGTGCAGTTTACTGTGCCTCACTGAAACGTGGCTAACAGCTAGCATCCCAGATGCTAACGTGGAGCTACCGGGCTTCAGCACAGTCAGAGCGGACAGAGACACTAGAGCCTGCGGGAAGCGCAAAGGAGGAGGACTCGCACTGTATGTAAACAAACGGTGGTGTAATCCTGGGCATGTGAGCGTTAAAATCTCCCACTGTTGCAGGGACATTGAACTTTTGGCTGTAAGTTTACGTCCCTACTACGTGCCGCGGGAGTTCAGCCACGCCATTGTTGTCACTGTTTACATTCCTCCGCGTGCCGACGCGGAGGCGGCGTGTGACGTCATCCATAGCGCTGTAGCTAAACTACAAACACAGCATCCTTAGGCTCTAATGCTTATCTCTGGGGACTTCAACCATGCTACACTGGACAAAACACTGACTGCTTTCCACCAGTATGTGGACTGTAACACCAGGGGAAATAGGACTCTAGATCTAATGTATGCAAACGTTAAGGATGCATACAGTGCCATCCCCCTGCCTGCACTGGGGAAAGCAGACCACAATCTCGTCCTGATCAAACCTCACTACACACCAAAAGTGAGGAGGTCACAAATAACCACACGCTCATTCAGGAAGTGGTCTCCTGAAGCTGAGCAGGCTCTGAAAGACTGCTTTGAGACCACTGACTGGGATGTATTGCAGGAGTCTCACAATGACAACATGGAGGAGATGGTTGACTGCACTACGGACTATATAAACTTCTGTATGGACGTTGTTGTTCCAGTAAGATCTGTGCGCTGCTTCGCTAACAACAAGCCCTGGATAACCAGTGACATCAAAGGCCTCCTGAACCAGAAGAAGGCAGCCTTCAGAGATGGTGACACACAGGAGCTCAAGCGGATACAGAAGGAACTAAGAGTCCAGCTCAGAGAGGGGAAGGAGCAATACAGAAGGAAAATAGAACAGAGGATGCAGAACAACAGCATGAGGGAGGTATGGGAGGGGATGAAGACCATCACTGGCTGCAGCTCAAAGAAAGGAGCCCCCATTGAGGCTGATGTGGGAAGGGCAAACCAGTTAAACCAGTTTTTTAATAGGTTTGATCTCCCTGCACCTACGAGCACAGCAACCCCCACCCACCTAACCCCACAAGCCATCTCCAGCACAGAAGAGGACACCTCCCCCCCCCCGCTCACATCACCCACCATCACAGCAGCTCAGGTATGTGGAGAGCTGAGGAGGCTACGCCCTGGCAAAGCTACAGGTCCAGATGGAGTCTCCCCCAGACTACTGAAGACCTGTGCGCAGGAACTGGGACACCCCCTGCAGCGTATCTTCAACCTGAGCCTGGGACAGGGGAGGGTGCCCCAGCTGTGGAAGACATCCTGCATCATTCCAGTCCCCAAGAAACCACATCCTGGGGAGCCGAACGACTTCAGGCCGGTCGCCCTGACGTCCCATGTGATGAAGACCATGGAACGGCTGCTGCTCCATCACCTGAGGCCACAGACCCACCACGCTCTCGACCCTCTGCAGTTTGCTTACAGGGAGAAGGTTGGAGTAGAGGATGCCATCATCTTCTTGCTTCACCGTTCTCTTTCTCACCTGGACAGAGGCAGTGGTGCTGTGAGGATTACATTTTTGGACTTCTCCAGCGCCTTTAACACCATCCAGCCTCTGCTCCTCAGGCACAAACTGTCAGAGATGGGAGTAGGATCAGACCTGGTGGCATGGATTACAGACTATCTGGCAGACCTCAGTACGTCCGACTGGGGGACTGCAGGTCCGACACTGTTACCAGCAACACTGGAGCACCGCAGGGAACTGTGCTCTCTCCGGTCCTGTTCACCCTGTACACGTCCGACTTCCAGTACAACTCGGAGCTCTGCCACGTGCAGAAGTTCGCGGACGACACAGCCATCGTTGGCTGTATCAAGAATGGACAGGAGGAGGAATACAGGGAACTGATCCAGGATTTCGTCACGTGGTGCGACTCTAACCACCTGCTCCTCAACGCCACCAAGACCAAGGAGATGGTGGTGGACTTTAGGAGAACCAGGCCGCACCTTGAGCCTGTCAACATCAAAGGTGACTGTGTGGAGGTGGTTCACACTTACAAATACCTGGGAGTGCAGCTGGATGACAAACTGGACTGGACTGCCAACACAGAGGCCCTGTGCAGGAAAGGACAGAGCCGTCTGTACTTCCTCAGAAGGCTGGCGTCTTTCAACATCTGCAAGAAGCTGCTACAGATCTTCTACCAGTCTGTAGTAGCGAGCGCCCTCATGTATGCAGTGGTGTGTTGGGGGGGCAGCCTCAAGAAGAAGGACGCTGGACGCCTGGACAAGCTGGTGAGGAAGGCAGGTTCTGTTGTTGGCACAGAGCTGGACAGCCTTACATCTGTGGCAGAGAAACGGACTCTGAACAGGCTACTGTCCATCATAGACAATCCACACCATCCACTGCACAGCGCCATCTCCAGGCAGAGGAGCAGCTTCAGTGACAGACTGCTGTCATTGTCCTGCTCCACTGACAGACTGAGGAAATCGTTCCTCCCCCACGCCATGCGGCTCTTTAACAACTCTGGGGGGGGGGCGATAAAATCAACCATAGAACACTGGACTTAATGCTAATCACACCATGCACACTCTGTCACACACGCACTTTATCACACACACACATCTACTGTATCTTGCACACTGTCATCTGCACAACTGCACTTCAACTGGACTGGCACACACTATACTGTATTTCGATATTATACCATTATATTTTACCTTAGTACTTTCTTTGCACTGTTTTAAATTTTTTTCTTAATTTTTAAATTTTTAAATTTCTACATTGTACTTTCCCTGCATGCCCCTGTGTTCCCATACCTGTAAGCTGCTGGAACTGTGAATTTCTCTTGGAGATGAATAAAGTATCTATCTATCTATCTATCTATCTAGTCGGAATCTTTGATAAATCTGTGTATTCAGCTTTTTGATATTTTTTGCATTAAACACCAAAGAAACTGAATAATTCCTATTATGGAAACTGTATTTATGGTTGAAATTTTCATTAGAAGCACATTTGGGATGTTGAAAATCATGGATTTTTAAGGTAGCAGTATTTCACTTAATGTTCCATGTTAGCTGTGCTGTATGAGCAGCAGTGCTGAATTCTTCCTTATGTCAGTTTAACATGGGCTTGAATGAATAAGTTATTTTTGTGAGCAGGGTCGGGCCAGCTGTGGGGCGTTTTGAATGGGCTACAAAACCGCCTTAGTGGGGGTTGTGGTACCTTTTCACCAACCAATCAAAAAGGGTTTGAAAAAACATCATTTCTGCTACTTGACTTCTGTAAAAGTCAAAGTAGAAGTAGACGTAACCCTAACCCTAATCCTAATCGTAACCCTAATCCTAACCCTAATCCTAATCGTAACCCTAATCCTAACCCTAATCCTAATCCTATCCCTAATCCTAATCCTAATCCTAACCCTAATCCTAACCCTAATCCTAACCCTAATCCTAATCCTAACCCTAATCCTAATCCTAATCCTAATCCTAATCCTAATCCTATTCCTAATCCTAACCCTTTTCGCTGCTGGTCGGATAAAATACCGATCAAGACCAGACGTTAAATTAAAATTCAGAAGGGAATAAGAAGAAGAGGGAGTTTCCGCTTTCGAAAGGGGTGTAACCTCTTACAAACCAAAACGCCCCTTTTTGCTGCTGGCCGGATGATATTGCTTTCTGTGGTACTGGAGTGGAGTGGACAACGTGAAAGTTGGTCACAGCCATCACACACTGAGCAACTACTCAATGGTTCATGTTCTAAAACCTAATGTCCTTCATTGGCTTTTTAAACAATCACATCAACAAAGTTGTTCTGGGGTTTCCATGGATACGGTTGATGGTAACAGACTGGAGAGGAAAAAGACAAGTGCTGAAAATCATCAATAGAACCTGCTTTACAAAAAAACCAAAGACTAGGTGAACTAGAATCAACACACACTTGATGTTTCAGTGGGTCACATTTTTTACTGAAAACAACATTTTAAAAAGTATTAGACCCAGATGTGTTTTTCCCTAAATGGGCCCCTAATGACATTTTTTAGCTTATTTGTTCAAGACATTCGTTATATTTCGTTTAGTCTCATACAGGGGTCGGGAACCTATGGCTCGCGAGCCAGGTGTGGCTCTTTTGATGATTGCATCTGGCTCGCAGATTTCGGCTTTTCAGATAAAACATAAAATATTATCGCTTGTTTTAATCCATCCATTAATTTTCCACTGCTCATGTCTTGTTCAGGGCTGCAGGAGCAATTGTCCATTATTTTAATTGGATGATAAGAGCCTACGTTGGCCATTTTTGGGTAATCAGGTAAACGCCCCCTTTTGAATCAGTCTGCTCGGTCATTAGCTCAAAGCTAACCCTTCAACGAAGAAGATGGCGAAAAGAAAAAAAGATGATGAGTATCATACATTTCAGGACGAATGGACTGAAGAATACGCCTTTGTGGAGAGAGCAGGTTCTGCGATGTGCCTAATTTGCAATGACAAAATCGCATCGATGAAACGGTCGAATGTAAAACGGCACTTCGACACACACCATGCTACCTTTGCATCAAAATACCCTGCGGGAGACAGCAGGAAGCAAGTGTGCCAAGAGCTACTGAGCAGGGTGCAAGCTAGCCAGCAGCAACTCCGCCTATGGACCCGGCAAGGTGACTATAAATCTACTAGTTTTGCTGGATCTTTAGCAATAGTGAGGAACGGAAAACCATTCACAGATGGCTAGTATGCTAAAACGTTCATGCTGGATGTAGCCAATGAACTTTTTGATGATCTTCCGAACTTGCCCTGTGGGGACTGGCGCCCTGTCCAGGGTGTACCCCCGCCCAGCGCCCTATGAGAGCCAGAGATTGGCACCGGCAGACCCCCGCGACCCTGTTAAACGGGAATAAGCGGGTATGAAAATGGATGGATGGGATGGATCTTCCGAACAAAGACAAGATAATCAAACGGATACAAGACATGCCTCTGTCGGCAAGAACTGTTCATGATCGTACCATCATGATAGCAAACCAAGTGGAGGGAACGCAAGTGAAGGACATAAATGCAGCGCCGTTCTTTTCCCTGGCTTTGGATGAGTCAACAGACGTAAGTCATTTGTCGCAGTTCAGTGTGATTGCAAGATATGCTGCTGGTGACACACTGCGCGAAGAAAGTCTTGCTGTTCTGCCAATAAAAGGGTCCACAAGAGGTGAAGATTTATTCGTCTTTCATGGAGTTCGTTCATGAAAAAAATCTGCCTATGGATAAACTTCTCTCAGTGTGTACTGATGGTGCTCCTTGTATGGTGGGGAAAAACAAAGGATTTGTGGCGCTTCTCTGTGAACATGAAAATAGACCCATCCTAAGTTTCCATTGCATT
This sequence comes from Gouania willdenowi, assembly GCF_900634775.1. Taxonomy (NCBI): domain Eukaryota; kingdom Metazoa; phylum Chordata; class Actinopteri; order Blenniiformes; family Gobiesocidae; genus Gouania; species Gouania willdenowi. Next base: position 30,422,171 of record NC_041054.1, on the reverse strand, counting down.
CTACACCAGGAGGCACTTGGTGCTCAGATGTGTGATGGGCAGCTTGGCGAAGTGATGTCGCTGGTCATTCGTGTGATCAACTTTATTGTTGCCCGAGCCTTAAATGATCGGCAGTTTAAAACACTGCTGAATGAAGTTGGAAATAACTATCACGGTCTGCTTTTGCACAGCAATGTGCGTTGGTTGTCAAGAGAGAAGGTGCTCAGCCGTTTTGTGGCTTGCCTGAACAAAATCCGGGTTTTCCTTGAAATAAAAGGCATCGAGCATTTTGAGCTAGCCGAAACCGAGTGGCTCCTCAAGTTCTACTATCTCGTGGATATGACTGAACATCTGAACCAGCTCAACGTGAAAATGCAAGGCATTGGAAACACAGTGTTATCCCTTCAACACGCCGTGTTTGCTTTTGAAAACAAGCTGGAGCTCTTTATCATGGATATTGAAACAGGTCGTTTACTACATTTTGAAAAACTGAGACAATCTAAAGATGCATGCGCAGCAAGTGAGCCCACTCAAAACTTTGATCTCCACCAGCTAGCTGGCTTCACATCTAGTCTCCTACAGTCATTCAAAGCACGCTTTGGAGATTTTCGTGAGCACACTCGTCTTTTTAAGTTCATCACCCATCCAAACGTGTGTTCACTGAACACAGCCGACCTGAGTTACATTCCTGATGTCTCCCTCAGAGATTTTGAAGCAGAAGTGGCCGACCTGAAGGCCTCAGACATGTGTGTGAATAAGTTCAAGTCACTGAATGATGATTTGGAAAGAATCGCACCACAGAAAGCGGAGTTGGCGAGCAAGCACATGTGGACAGAAATGAAAAAACTTCAACCCAAAGACCAGCTGATTATCAAAACTTGGAACGCGCTTCCTGTCACATACGACACACTGAAGCGTGTGAGTATTGCTGTGTTGACCATGTTTGTATCTACGTCTTCATGTGAGCAGTCATTTTCACATCTTAAAAACATCAAGTCCAACCTATGATCACGTTTAACGGATGAAAGCCTCAACGCCTGCATGAAGCTTAACCTCACCAAGTACCAAACAGACTACAAAGCCATCAGCAAATCCATGCAGCACCAGAAGTCACATTAATGCTGAGTATTATAACAACATTATTTAAAAGAATAAATTCAGAGGCTAATTATTTCATGGTTCCCGACCCCTGGTCTAATATGTAGTTATCACTTGCTCTAAATATTGGTTATTAAACAAAAATACAAACCATTTTTGCTAAAGTATTTCCATCTCAATCATTGAATACAGAACTGGAGGATTTTATACCAAGGAAACTTGTTAAAGCCTAAATACCAACTTACCCATATAGTATATACATTATTACTGTACACTGGACACGTTTAAGGTAGTATTGGGAATCAAACTCACAACCCTGAGCCTGCAAACCCAAAATATTAACCTTCAACCCCAAGTTGTGACAAATATTTCTGATGCATTGATGTGTTGGTTTATTGATGATATCTGCAGATAGAAAAGTGATAATAGTGTTAAGAAGAATCCAGCAACAACTACAGCCATGAGTCTCTGCAACGATTCCATTCAAATCAAGATTTGTTGTTGTCGTTTCAATTCATGGATGATATTTGTTAATTTAGAACAATTCGATCTGAAATGATTCAGTAACTTTTTTATCCAAAATAAAAATGTAAACGGTGTGAGTGTGAAATAAATCTCTGATACTGGACAGTACAGGTGAGTTTTCATAGATTCCTGTTGTTTGTTGTGAGGGAATCTTCTATAAAATAATGATGGACATAAACAAACAAGTAAACAACATTTAATGTCAAATATATTCACATTTTATTTGAATAAAGTCCAACCAACACTTCAGTTTAAATTAACAGGATGTTAAATTTTCTGCTCCTATTTTTAACACTAAAATAAACGTTTACTTCAGTCTTCTGCTTGTTTTTATACATCAAAATAATACAATATTAACATAAAAAATGATGTGTTCAGGGGGTAATACTAGTAAATTCTGCCCCGTACTACATGCACAGGCTGTGTGAAAACACCAATGTTTCCAGATGTTTCCAGGTTTTAGTTTTGCCCGTGTTCACGTTAAATGAGCAGTGGTTGAACCTTTTAACATGATGGCTTTCATGAGACTTCTGCAGAGCTAATGCTAACAAGCTAACGCTACATGTGCTGGTGGTGGACGGTGGACACAGTGAACCACAGCTTTAGAATATCTACGTCTGTGATGAAGACACTGGACCCAAAAGTGGTTCCATCCATTTCTCCTCCATCACATGTTTTGTTTAGTGCTGTCAATAAATTACAAATATTGGGCGATTAATTAATTATGTTTTGTGATTAATTCATCTATTTAATGTCTTTTTAATGTCAACTAGAAATTTCTGAGAAATGCCGTCAACTTGAGGTATTTTCATTTAAATTACATTATTGTGGCAGAAAAATTGATGTACAACAAAGTGTCTTTATAAAGTCATGTATTGTTATATTTCCTCTGTATGTGAGACTAGACCCAACGGCTACTGTTTTCAGATAATATATAATAAACTAGAAAAGCACTCGGAAAGCACAGACCGCCGCCAAGCAGCTCAAGCTCAGCTAACAGTCACAGTAACATGGTAAACTCAGGGTTACCATGACTACTTGTCAACATTGAGCTGTTGACTCTGAGAGAACCCATGACATCATCACAAGTTCCACAGTGTCAATAGGAAAATGAATAGTATATATATATATATATATATATATATATATATATATATATATATATATATATCCAGAACATTGCCAAAAATGTAATCACTTGATCCACACACACACACACACACACACACACACACACACACACACACACACACACACACACACACACACACACACACACACAGACAAACAGAGGATATAACATAACCTTACTGCTCTTTGCTTTTCTCTTGGCGGAGGTAATAAAACAGACCCGTCTATCACAGTGCTTCATTACAAAATAAAGTACTGTAATAACATCAAGTAATTACTTACAGTAGTAGTAGCCCCGCCCACATCCTCTACCACAGAGTGGTCGACTGTCACTACAATCATTTATCACTGACTTTGTTCATTTGTTACTCATGGATTTATTATTGGTTCTGAACCCTGTCTGAGTGTCAGTGTGGATTGGAGACACTGTCTGCTCCACTAGGACCATTGTCCCTGTTAGCTGCTACATGTTAGCATTGAGGTGCTAGCTGCTACATGTTAGCATTGAGGTGCTAGCTGCTACATGTTAGTATTGAGATGTTAGCTGCTACATGTTAGGATTGAGGTGCTAGCTGTTACATGTTAGCATTAAGGTGCTAGCTGCTACATGTTAGCATTAAGGTGCTAGCTGCTATATGTTAGCATTTAGGTGCTAGCTGCTACATGCTAGCATTGAGGTGCTAGCTGCTACATGTTAGCATCGAGGTGCTAGCTGCTACATGTTAGCATTGAGGTGCTAGCTGCTACATGATAGCATTGAGGTGTTAACTACTACATGTTAGCATTGAGGTGCTAACTGCTACGTGTTAGCATTGAGGTGCTAGCTGTTACATGTTAGCATTGAGATACAAGCTTCTACATGTTTAGCATTGAGGTGCTAGCTGCTACATGTTAGTATTGAGGTGCTAGCTGCTACATGTTAGCATTGAGGTGCTAGCTGCTACATGTTAGTATTGAGGTGCTAGCTGCTACATGTTAGTATTGAGGTGCTAGCTGCTACATGTTAGCATTGAGGTGCTAGCTGTTACATGTTAGCATTGATGTGCTAGCTGCTACATGTTAGCATTGAAGTGCTAGCTGCCACATGTTAGCATTGAGATGCTAGCTGCTACATGTTAGCATTGAGGTGTTAGCTGCTACATGTTAGCATTGAAGTGCTAGCTGCTACATAGTTACTATTGAGGTGGGAGAGCTCTGCTGATCCACAAACTCTTTCTTGCACAGTTTGCACACCACTGGGCTTTAGTTTTCCATCCGGTGATTTTTTTTAAAACTAAAATTAATATGCACAAAGACTTCTCTTCTAACGTTGTACTCGATGCATCAGTTTAATGGCAGTGACGTGTCGTGACCACTAGGGTAGGGTTGGCATGTTGTAAATCAAGACCACCAATGACAATTTCATATGTTTCTGCTGGCAAGTGTTAATCAAACAAAATCAACATTGTAAAACACCATTAAAGAAACATAAACAATTATTTAATATAGCCTACATACTCTCCCAACAAGATATATCTCATGACATGGCAGCGCATCTGAGAATGGGATAACACAAGCCCACAACCTTCGGCACAAAGGCCGACTTGGGTCTCAGGATGATCCTCACATCACCTGGGAAAAGCTAAGCACATGACAGATGAACCGAGAGCACATGGATGGCACCAACCTTCTTGGCCAAAACCAGAGCCAGTAACAAGACAGCCTTAAGAGAGGCAAACTTCAGGTCCCCATCCTCTATTGGTTCGAAAGGAGGACGTTTAAGTCCCTCCAAAACCACCGCCAGATCCCACAGTGGCACCAGAGATCTGGACACGGGGACGAGCTTACGCGCCCCCTTCATAAACCGACAGATTAGCGGGTGCTGACTGGCCGACTTATCCCCAAAGCCAACGTGACAGGCGGCAATTGCCGCCAAATGCACCTTCACAGTGGAAAAGGCTTTGTTTTGCCGTGCCGCAGCATGCTTACTCACGTGTCCAGGCTGGGAGGATAGGAAACGGACGTGGAGCCCTCTATTTCCTCCTGAGAGGTGAAAGAGGCAGCAGGAAGCGCGCTCCCAGACGGAGTGACGAAAGGTTCGTCCTCCTCGTCCACACCAGAGCCGAGAGGGTCAGAGGAGTCCTCATCAAACTTTCCACAGTTAACGCAGGACAATGTGTGCTGGACGGTCTGAGATGTCGAGGACAACGTTGGTTCCTTTCGAGACGGCAGCTTTCGCTGTAGTCCAAAGCTCAGGTACCGCGCGCACCAGGAGCTGGAGCAGGGCAACACACTTTCGTGAGAGCCCAGAGGGAGGACCGAAGTGTGCACAGGCCCGTAGGCGCCGAGGGCAGTGGTACCGAGACGACAGTGAGGTGTGCTGTGGTCAACGCACCGGCCTTGTATTCTACGCACTTCTCGACCAGTTGTGGTCCAGAGAAGGCGCTATTTCTGCCAGCGTCCGGCGACTGGAATAAAAAGATTCCACTTGTCGACAGTTAAGCTGGCAAAGAAAAACACGAGACAACTGAGAGGAGAGGAGGTGTTTGAATTGTGCACGTCTCCTTTTATAGGAGGTGGGTCTCCCCCTCACGGATGGACGGGCTTCACCAGCCAATCAGGATTGACCAATTGAAATAAACGCTTCTGAGGAAGTATCTCACGAAATATTATGAAATAGAAAATGTACATATATTGATAACATTTTAGTCCCAAACAGTAAAAATAAAGAGGGGATGTCGTATGTACTAGCTATGCTGAAAGAATGTGAGGTTTGACGAAAACATTTGTAAAACAAAGTTAAAGCTGTTAAACAGTGACGTGATTAAATAGTCGCTAAGTCACAAAACCTATGAATGTAAACATGTCATTATTTCTGGATCCACCTCTAGAGATAAAACTGATGAATGTATGTCCTAATGCTAATGCTCTGAGCACTTAATGATCAGCTTAGTGTGTGTGTGTGTGTGTGTGTCTGAATATTCTGTGCTCACAAGCAGTGGAAAAGCCTTGCTGAGAAGCCCATCTGATGAGATTAAAGATTAATTACTCCCATCTAATCCCTTCATAAAGGAAATGAGTCTCACTGCAGATATGCACATCACCTTGAGATAGAATATACGGTGTGTAAAGTCTAGTGTAGATACGGTGTGTAATCTCTAGTGTAGATATGGTGTGTAAACTCTAGTGTAGACATATAGACATGGTGTGTATACTCTAGTGTAGACGTATAGACATGGTGTGTATACTCTAGTGTAGACATGGTGTGTATACTCTAGTGTAGACATGGTGTGTATACTCTAGTGTAGACATGGTGTGTATACTCTAGTGTAGACATGGTGTGTATACTCTAGTGTAGACATGGTGTGTATACTCTAGTGTAGACATGGTGTGTATACTCTAGTGTAGACATGGTGTGTATACTCTAGTGTAGACGTATAGACATGGTGTGTATACTCTAGTGTAGACATGGTGTGTATACTCTAGTGTAGACATATAGACATGGTGTGTATACTCTAGTGTAGACGTATAGACATGGTGTGTATACTCTAGTGTAGACATGTAGACATGGTGTGTATACTCTAGAGTAGACGTTGTGTATACTCTAGTGTAGACATGGTGTGTATACTCTAGTGTAGACGTATAGACATGGTGTGTATACTCTAGTGTAGACGTTGTGTATACTCTAGTGTAGACATGGTCATGCAGTAGAATCATGGGTAACGATGACGACGACACTTCACAGGTACCAAGTATTGGTTGAAATGTGAAAAGTACTCAACCCTAGTCTTGATGGAAAGACCTGGACCCAGACGTGTCCTCGTGCTACATCACTAGAAAATGAGCTGCTTTATTTTTACTGATTTTGACAGAATATTCACAGCTGAAGAAAGAATAATTGGAGTGAATAATTCCAGCTTTACTAGTGAGTCTTTGTGCTGCAGAAAGCAAATGAGACTGTATCTGGGCGTGGCCCTAGAGAAGCTTTCTTTAGTGCTAGAGTTTGGGCTCCAGGGCAGATAATGAGGCAGACTATTGTGCTTCCTCAAACGGCAGAGGGGTGGAATGAAGAAAAAGAAGGAAGCTGACGGGAAGAGGCACTTTTAGGCTAATGGGATGCTGTGCGTCATGCCTGGAAACTAGAGGTGGCCGTGCTGGCAAAAATAAACCTGCTTCCAGTGCCGTGAGAGGTGGAGAAAAGCAAAGAGTTTGGCCACTTCTTCACCCGACCTGTCAGTGGACTCACATCTGCTCAAGTCATAGGGACACAGTGGGTGAAGCTAGCAGCTGCTGGAGTGTGTGTGTGTGTGTGTGTGTGTGTCCTGATGGCAAACAGTCAGTTAGCAGCAGCAGCACTCGTCACCGGGGACATCATTAAGCTTCTCTCTGCTCTGCTCAGGCTGGGAAGGAGATGAAGCTGGTGAAGAGGAGGAAAATTACACTGACTTCCACTGCCATCCAGTTCAGAAAGGAAGCTGTGTGTGTGTGTGTGTGTGTGTGTGTGTGTGTGTGTGTGTGTGCTCTCTGTTCTGCCCCCGTGCACACACACAGCAGTGTTGGAAACAGATTGCAGCCTTGTAACTTCCTAACATCCTTTTCTCCTTCCTCACACACATTTTCAGGACATAATACATGTGTGTGTGTATATATATATATATATATACTGTATATACAGATGATCAGTGGTTCCTCATGTTGTCATGGGAACCAGGTGGGGGCGTGTCCATGAAGTATGAGTGTGAGGTACATGGTTTAGTACAGGGTCGGGGTCAATAATAATTGTAATCACATAATTGATAATTAATTACAATTATGATGTAATTAGGGCCCGAGCACCAGAAGTGGTGTGAAGGCCCTATTGTTTCTGTAAGGATTATTATTATTATTATTATTATTATTATTATTATTATTATTATTATTATTATTATTATTGTTATTATTATTATTTCTGGTTAGTTGCACTTTACTTTGATTTTTGTGGCCCTTCCCGTGGCTGCAATTTCATGCTATTTGGCTGGATAGAATAATTTGGTCAAAAATGTAACCTGTACTTTGTTGATATAATTTCAGGACTTTACCATTTAAAAATGAATAATTTAAATTTAAATTGAGGGGTATACTGAGAGAAAAAAGGAATGCAGAGCAACATGCTTGTTGTGTCACAGAAAGATTGAAAAGAAGGTCACATGTCATGCTATGTTTCACCATCATCTCCATTTGTTCTAAGAACCTCAAAAACACAGTATTTGAGGTTTATTTTCCCAAACTCTCCTGTTTTCCAGAGTTTTAACCTCTGAAAAGTCACTTTCTGATCAACTCGACACAAACAGGCTGATTTATGTCCTACTTATGCATATTTATGAGTGGGCGTGTCTATAAACCAAACACTGACTTCCTCCTCCCCACATGGTGACGTAGGGCTAGAGGACGCCCCGCCCTCCTCCCACCCACTCCGTAGCTGAGCTCATGCTGCTTTATAAACAAGAGACAGAATGTGGGGGCGGGGTGTTCACTGGTACATACATAGACTGTAGAAAATACATACATAGCACTGCGCTAAGGATGCTCCTTGGGTGTGTCTGTTTATATGTCAATCACAGCAGAGAGCTTCCTGGAGGCGTGGCTTCTCCAGCTCAGTGCTGCGTCAAATTCATCATCAAAGTGGGAACGTGTCATCAAATTGTAGCGAGGTGTTTGTGTTCACCCTGTAGTAAGAAAGGAGCAAATCACCCGCTGACTAATGATTGATGGAATCAATGAATAAAACACTTGTGTATGAAGTCATAATAACACTTTATCATGTTTAAAGCACAGAAACGTTCATTTAGCCTAATATGAGGCCTTTAAATATGCAGCATTTATTTTTTTTATGTAATTTTGTGTTTGTAAATTTGTAAATAAGTCAGTCATTTCCTCATACTTTTACCAGTTTGTCCTGTTATTACAAGAAGACATTGTTTCATATCACAATGTTACGATCACAACTATTTATGCAAACTCAGCCAATTCTGTCTTTTTTTTATTGGTGCTTCTCCTCCCTGGTGGTATCTCCACGCACATACTGTATGTACAAATTGCTGAACACGAGACATTTTTGTAGCAAATGTCATGAATTCATTGATGAGATTCTCACAGGAAAATAACCATTTATTTATTTTAGAATTATTATTTTTTTGCTTACAAAACTTAAACTGATTCTTCATTTAATCTTCTCTGCACTGGAAACCTTTAAAATGTGATAGAAATAATCCATAATTTGTTAAATTGTTGTGAATCTGAGCTCTTTTCTGTATTGTTATGAAATATTTAAAAGGTTAATCAGGTTTTTTTGGCAAATTGACCAGTTTTTGAAAAAGTTATAGAAAATAATAAAACCTCAAAATGCTGAAACTTTTGACACAAATTTTTTGAAAAAGCTGACACAAAATCAGGCGTTTTAAGCCGCAAAAATCACAGAATGTGGCCGTGAAATCCTGGAGGGAGTGATATATTGTATGGTGTTACACTGAAATGTTCTGAGTTTGAATATAATTTACCACAAACATTCAGATTGTGATTATATTTACATTTTAACCTTCATTGAAACATGTGACTGTTGTTCAGGTTTTCACGTTTCCTTTGGAGATTCAACAACAACGATTCACACATTAAGTGAAAGTTTAGTTCCATGAAGCGAGCACATGAACTTTAGATTCTAGAAGATCATCATAAAATTTTTAAAGTGATGTTCCAAGTCATTAAACCTGCTCGGGGACAGATGGGGACTGTCAGCAAAGATTTAATGGGAAGGAATATTAGTGGAATAAAAAAGAACTTTTGCTTGGCTGCACTCAAACTTCTGCAAGCAGTGACCTGCCCTGCAGCCACACACACACACACGCACACACACACACACACACACGGGTCTCATTCAGGTTCAGGGTCCACCGCAGGCTCCAGTGCCCGTGTTGTTTCATCCCTGGCATATGAGAAGGAATAAGGCTTTGTATTATCACAGCCTGGCTCAGATGAATATTACTTAAGCCCACGCACACAGACAATGCACGGCCATAAATAAATAATACCCATCTCACCATGCTCGGCAGCATTAAAGAGAAGCTGAGGGCCAGCAGAAACAGAAACAGCAGAGGACACTTTCTGTCCAAATCTGAGAGAGACTGAGCACAAACTCAAAGTGTTAATGAGTTTTAGTCTCGGATCTTCTTCTGGTTCACTCGTCCTCCTCCTGCTGCTCACTTTTCTTCTGCAGCTCGTCGCTACAAACTCTCCCGAGGAGTGAGCAGCATATTGTCTGCACCGAGACCAAACAACGGTTCCATTAGCTTTGTTAGTGCACTTTGGGATTCATCTGGCAGCTTGCGCTAATGAACATTTTAATAATTCATCCACTCATAACATTTCCGCTCAGCTTGGTTTGCTCTTACATTCATTCTGTCTCATTAATGGCAGCAGGAAACCATCAGGGGGCGTCTGTGAGTTCATCTGTTAAAGAACGAGGTGGGTCAGTGCCCAATGCCTACGCATGCGTGAAACGCGTCTCCATCCGGTCAGTTCATGTACTATTTAAAAAGTTGAAACCGTGCTATTTAAAAAGAATTAGAAATTCATATTTTGAGTGAATTCTGATTTATTTTGGTTTTTATTTTATTTTCTGTTTGGTTTTTGATTGTCAATGTCTTGTATTGTTTTTTAATCAGTTTTCGTATATATACAGTATCGTCTTGAGGTGGTTTTTCTTTTTTGTCTTCTTTATTTATTTTTTTTTAAATAACAATTAAAAACACCACAAAACAGTGACATATTTACACGTGTACTATTAAAATATTTAACAAATGTCGTATGGTCGGTTAAATTTAATTATCACGTCCCAGCAGCTGGTTTTAGGGCCGTGGATGTCTCTCTACCGAGGAAGGAGCCCGAGCTTGTGTGCGAGGTTGAGAAGTTTCGAGTAGATATGGTCAGCTTTCTTCTCCAGACGGGTTGGACTGGGGTGGAGGCGCCAGGCTGGGGTGGCAATACTTCTTACCCCCGACTCGGTGTCTGTACGTTGGAGTTTACTCAGGAAGATGAGAGGGTAGGCTCCCTCCGCCTTCGGGTGGGGGGACGGATCCTGACTGTTTGTGCCTATGGGCAGATGATGTGGTTCTGTTGGCTTCATCAGACCGTGACCTTCAACTCTCACTGGATCAGTTCACAGAAGTAGTCGGGATGAGAATCAGAACCTCCATGGTTCTAGACTGGAAAAAGGTGGAGTGCCTTCTCCGGGATGAGGATGAGATCCTGCCTCAAGTGGAGGAGTTCAAGTACCTCAGGCTCTTCACGAGTGAGGGAATGATGGAGCGAGAGGTGGACAGGAGGATTGGTGCAGAGTCGGCTTTGATTTGTCGTGGTGAAGATTTATCAATCAATCTACGTTCCTACCCTTACCTGTGGTCATGAGCTTTGGGTCGAGACCGAAAGAACAAGATCTTGAGTCCAGGCGGCCGAAATGAGTTAACTCCATAGGGTGGCTGAGCTCTCCATTAGAGATAGGGTGAGAAGCTCAGTCATCAGGAGGGGCTCAGAGTAGAGCCGCTGCTCCTCCGCATTGAGAAGAGCCAGATGAGGTGGCCCTGGCACCTAATTAGGATGCCCAACGGACGTCTCCTTAGTGAGGCGTTCAGGGCACGTCCTTCTGAAAAGAAACCCCGAGATAGATGCAGGACACACTAGAGGGACAATGTCTCTCAGCTGTTCTGGGAACGCCTCGGGATCCCCTGAAAGAGCTGGAGGAAGTGGCCAAGGAGAGGGAAGTCTGGGCCTCGTTGCTAAGGTTGCTGCCCCCGCGACCATAAGTGGTAGAAGATGGATGGATGAATGGATCAATGAATGGATGGATAATTGTAATAATGATAAAACATGAACTGAAAATACAAGAGTCAGGCGGGAGATGATCGGAAATGATAAAAACTATGAAAATAAATGTATTTGAAGCACTAAATATAGTTTCATTCACTTATTTGTAAAATGAGTTTATTTAAAATGTATTTCATTAATATGATCTGTAGCAGTTTTTTATAGTATTCTGAGAAAAATGAAGTTGGACATGAGGGGGTACTAGAGCCAAAAAAGTCTGAGAACCAGTGAGATAGAGTGAGATGTCTTTGCTGTGAAGGAATCATGCTTGTAGCTTTACATTGATCAGGTTATTGATAACCACATGTATCAGGGTTATTGATTCCATTAATAAATCCAGTTTTCCTATGACTTCCTGTTATTGTAAAATAACTATAATAATCAAATTCTTTATCACTGATAAGTGTACGTCCTGGTATTGTTTTTGAGAGAACCCTTACATGCATGGATTAAACCCCCCCGTAGAGGGGGGGGGGTTTATACAGGTCATGGTTCAGTGGATGAACAGAGCAGAAGCCTGACTATGAGCAGACCACAGTGATTGAGCATTAGCATTCATTCCCTTTAAATCGATGCCCACTGCACTAACCTTTTTGTTGGATCTGCTCGAAGCAGCGACGCAGGGAAAATATCCAGAGGGCCTGAAGAATAAAAAATGGCTGCTGCAACAAAGTGGATTTCATGCACCAGCAACACGACATGGATGGAGATCAATACGTTGTGTAAGTCGGACCCACAGCATTTAAAACATCTATTGATCCTTGCATCATCCATAAATTTACGTTTGTTTCTCTGTCGAGCGCTGCGATCTCCTCCGTCACTAAAACTCTGCACAACAATAACAAATTTGGAAGACATTTTTTAATTTGATGGAAAAGAAAGAAAGAAAATTGTACGTTTTCCAAGTGCATGTGTGTGAAACGCAGTCAAAAAAAAAAACATGCACGTTAGCTTCATGTGTTCTCCTTCTGTACCAAAGTCAGGGCTGTCAAACTCATTGTAGTTCAGGGGCAAATACGAAGCGGTTTGGTGTTAAGTGGGCTGTAGATTTTAGGAGGGAAAACGAGTAAATTCATCACTGACCCCTGAGGACGAGAATAGATGCTACGTTTGTATTTTTGTCTAATCTGATGTCATTTAATACATTATATCCCTAGAATCCTTACAATCTAAACTAAAAGGTTTTAACCAGTGCTTAAATCATCAGGTCCCGGTGTCATGTACTGCGTTCATATCGTACTGAGATTGTATATGCACATAAATGAATTTTTAATAAAAAAATAATAATTCATTTTAGTTTATTTTTGTTTTCAAAGTGAACAGACACGTGTTTTATTAGTTTATTGGATGAAGTTAGGGTTAGAGTTCTAACCTCAGTACAGAGGTAAACTCAGTACGTGACACTAGAACAAACGCCGAGTGCTGAGGACCTTCACCTCTTCACTTTCACTTATTATAAAAAACTCTTTTAATCCAACTGCCTTTTTATTTCTTTTAACCATTTTCTACCATCTTCCAAACTGACAGAGAAACTATTTTTGCTCAAAATCACACTTTAGACATAGCGTGGGGGCGTGGCCTGACATTCCCCTCTCTTCCTCACTCACACTCAGTTTTTACATTTAGTTTTGTATTGACAATGACATTTCCAGTAATTTCAACTCAATAAAAGACACAGCTGTCCAAATATAATACTTCATCATGTAATCAAAACATCTAAAAGCAAAAAAGATTCTGAATGTTTTATTTTTTTAATGAGGTGCTGAATCACATCAAATAAGTGTCGGTCAAAAATTTGGGAGGAGCCAAATTAAGCTCTGGTAATACATTTAAATAAACCTTTTTTATTTTATTTTTTTCATTTTATTTAGGAATTAAACACACAATATATTGATTAAACATATTTCTCAATGTAGAAAATTAAAAAGACCTTCCTGAACACTGCAGAAGCCATTTGAACAATTATTTAACTTTTTGAGATATGATTGTTTTTTTGGACAAAGTGCAGAAGAGTTTTTCTACTAAACAAATGAATATAGAAACCTCAACAAAATATTTCTCAACAATGCCCCAAAGTATGTAAATAAAGGGTTCTGTTCATGTTTTTAATGTTTCTTTCTTTCTTTTCTTTTTTTTGTGCACATATTTTGTTTATTGGTAAAACATTAAATATTTTTTTCATTATCATTCCATGTCTTTTCAACAAATATCCCACACTTTGGTCTCAAAAATACTAGTCACTGTACATTTTCAGTTCGATACTTTTTGTGTCCTTATTTCTTATAATGTTTTTTTTTTTTTTAATATATTTTTTTACATTCTGAGTGAAAATTGAATGAACAATAAATTATTATTAGACACAAAGCCAAACTACAATGACCTCATGTAAAGGATTTTCAATATTCATGATCGGTGAAATGACCCAAAGTTGGGGCCCAAAATAAAAATGAAGTCACATAAAGAAAAAGTAACTTTATATTATAAATTAAAACAGATCAGATTTTTATTTACATTCCCACATGCAGTTATGACCCAATGGAAACAGTAGTGATGTGAACAGTCTATGTTCATAGCTCTAAGCTGATCACATTACAGGGAGCTGAGACATATGCTAAGTAGTTTACTGAAGACCCAAACATGTTCCAGACCCAAACACACACTAGGATGTATAGTAAATATTTATTGGATATTCTAAGAGAGTAGATTGAACTGTATTATTATACCACATTTCACTTTCCTGAGATGTTAGAAGCTGAAAATGGAAGAAAAATAAAGAAGCACAAAAATAAACACACTAAAATTGTCTATATCTCAAAACGTATTAATCTGATCAAACTAAAAAATGATTTATGTAAAGTGTCTACATTACTGAAACTGACACTGTTTGCTGATGACACAATTCTTTTTTTGCTCCAGCTCTGATCTACAAAAAAAAATAAATAAGTGATGTTACAAATGAATTCAGTAAAATACGAACCTGATTTACTATCAACAATAACCTTTAATATGGAAAAAACTAAAATTATGTATTTTGGAAACATGTCAAATAATGTTAAAATGAGGGTTTCTCTTGATGGCAATCACATAACATAAGTAAACAAAACTACATTTATTGACGTTACACTGGACAACCTAATTATTTGGCAACCGCATATTAAATATGTTAAAAAAAGATTTCATAAAGTTTCGCTGTACTCAACAGAGCAAGACATGTTTTAAATTACAGCGCATTCCAAACACTTTACCGTTCAATAGTATTACCATATCTCACATACTGTGCAGAAGTTTGGGGAAATAACTACAAAACAAGATTAGAATTCAATTCAATTCAACTTTGTTTGTATAAATGCTCTTATCAAAATATAAAATTCATGATAAGAAAGAAAAAACCCAACACGATCCACATGAACAAGCATTTAGTGACAGTGGGAAGAAACAACTCCCTTTTAACAGGAGGAAATCTCCATTAGAACCAGGTTCTGAGGTGGCAGCCATCTGCGTAGACTGGTTGTGGTTAGTGGACAGAAACTATTTTTTGAAAAAGCTGAGACTTTTAACTTAGAGGTCAAAATGAACTTCTGGTGACTTTCAGTAGCAGGTTTTGGTACAGTTTGTGTGTGGAAATAAAAAAAATGTCTGAATTTAAAGCAATTTAAACATAAATACTTAAAGTTTATCGTCTCGAAGCGTAAGTGTTGAAGGGATAAAATTGTGTGTGTATGTACTTACTGTATGTACTGTATATGTGGACAGATGAGGGGTAGGATCATATGAGTTTATACTTCCTCCTCCCACAAACAGGGTTTTGTACTATTTGTTCTCTCTTCACCAGCCGTAACACTGGCTTCGTTTGATTATTTTCTTTTGTTTCATTGTGTTTGATACCCTGCTGTTGGGTTCATGTTCCAAATGAAATTAAATCAAATCAAATCAAATAAAAACAATGTACTGTGTGTTTATTGAATAATCACGGAACAACTGGTAAAAACAATGTTGAGACTGAAGTGCGTGGGATGTTCCCCTACAGGTTCCCTGATTTCAGGAAGATTAATAGTCCGTAATGACGTCTGATTAGAGAAATGAGTAAACTAAACACTGAAATGTAATTTGGGAAATTCTGAGGCGCTAATCTACACCTGCTGCACACTGTCAGTCTACAGGAGCGTAGCTGGAGGAGCTAACCTGTAGCATCCACCCACACAGGCTGTATAATGAAAGCACTCTGCCATGAACAGTTGGGCCAATGATGACATAATCACTTTTATCAACGTTCTCTCTCTGATCAATGTCTCCATTAACAAGCATTCAAACAAGCACAACTCTCACTTACATAGAAGTTTCTGCATGTTTTCATCTCCTGTTCTTATATAGTTACATAAATAACTTACAGTATTGTATCATTGTTGTCCTAAGGATTAGTACGCTACATTTTACTGAGCGATGAAATTCATCTTCAGCACTGAACGTAAACGAAAGCACTTGTTTAATCCAGTTCGTGTCCCAGTATGAGAGCAGAATCACCTGACAGACACTGTATAACTCAACACCCACCATCGTCACGGTCACCAGCGCCACGACACTCTCTCAGCACCATTACACACGCTAATGGAAATGAAATGCATGTGATATATCCTACCCACTGTTCTCCTCCACCTGCTGCTGTGTGTGTGTGTGTGTGTGTGACACAGAATGATCTCATCCTTTGATTCTTATCAGACCATGTCCACCTGCTCTACTCTGTAATCCACCAATGAACGACAGAGAAAAAACACTTATCATGTGACCCTTAGCCCGTGCTTGATATTTCTGAGTCATTTGATGTATTTTTGTTCTTTTGTGTATTTTGTTGTTCTTTTGTGTATTTTTCTATATTTCTTTTTGTCCTTTTGTGTATTTTTGTGTATATGTTTAAAATATTATTTTTTTTTTACATTTTTTTTAGGTTTTATGGGCTGATTTTTTTTTCAATCTATTTATTCTTTATTTTGCTTTGCAACATTCAAGACAAAAGACAGGAACAACAATGCGATACCCTGACAGCATACGTCTGGAGAACAACATTTACAAATTGTTACAGTACGTGTGAGTGTGTGTGTGTGTGTGTGTGTGCATTAATAATGAAATAATAAATAATAGCAATAGCAATAATGATGGTAATAATGATAATAATCATCATCATAATCATAAAAGAGAAAAAATAAAAATATCTACATTGACGAGGACTCGGTTGGTAGCCTACTGTAAGGGGCCCAACCCAGCGGACATTTTATCTGTATTTTTTAATGTCCTTCTGTGTAATTTTGTTCTTTTGAACCTGTACTACAAAGCTAGATAAGTTGAAGCCTGGATTTATCTCTGTTAGGTTCACCTAACCAAACCTTCTCCATCAAAGAGCAGCTGTACTATGAAGCGCGATATAAACTCGCTAAGTTAAGTGGGTTGATTTCAACCTTTTAAGGGCCTTTATACGGACACTCCACGGACACGTTGGCTCGTATCCAGACAAGTACGCGCTGACCGCGATCTTTGCTCACTTGGTTGCCGCTTGGTTTTTCCAGTTTATCACTATGATTCACAATATGCATGTCATGATACGATATACCGCAATATATCTCGATACTAAACAATATCTAACTGTGATAAATATATCGTGATATCAATAATTACAAGCCTTTACAAGTGCAAAATGGTATGAAATACAATTTATTTCATTTTTTTAAACGTGTGAGAACAAGTAATTGGTAATTAACTGTATTTCAAGCACAAGTATCAAAAAGTGGAATGTTTATCAAACATTTTTCAAAAAAGTTTAAATTTTGCTTCTCCAACAGATTCTGATTCTGTTAAGTTCTTAATTCTTTAAAAAACAAACCATATATATTTATTAAAGTGTCCGGTATGTTTATGAAACGGTAAACTGCATTGAGGAGTGAGGTAGTTTAACAACGTCTGATGTGGTTCAGTTTACTGCTATGCATATGTCAGCAAAATCAAATGGTTTTTTTTTTGTTAAAAAAAAAATGAAAAAAAATAAAATAAACTTGGAAATATTTGGATTGGTACGATAATCGTACACTGAAATATTGTGATATATTGCCAAATCCATTTTTTCTTACCTTCTTACTCACTCACTGCCATTGACGTAAAAATACGTCAATTGTGTTTTTCGACAGTGGTTGCTAGGAGACAGTGCGACGGAGTTCTCTCGTGAATATCAGGCTTGTACTATGTTGTAGTGACCAAATGGTGCCATCCAGGTGGCAGCAGTGCACCTTTGGATGAGAGATCACCCGTGATTATCACCATCCCTGGGGAGGGGGAAGCCAGGAAAGATGCAGACATTAATGTTCAGAGAGATGATTGTGAAGTTCCCAGCAGCTCTCAGCAAAATAAAATATTCTGTGGGTTTTTAAAAATGACTCAAAATGCTATAAAATGGCTGGCAGTGAGGGGCGTAGCCGTTCTGAAAATGGCTGGCAGTGAATGAGTTAATCACTACACACAACCGACCAATGATGAGTCGACGGAGCATCCATTAGCTCTACGTTTTCTCCATCTTGTAAACACTGCAGTGTGTAAGCTACTACGGGAAAAAAGAGGGTCACATGTCATCCTGTCCCTTCATGTTCTCGAAACCTTTTTATTTGTTTTATATCACCGTTAATGTATTACACAAATTTTCATTACTATGTTTTCTCTTTAAAACAACACAGTCTCACAGAATGAACCATAATGTTCAGTAAAAAACTGTTTTGAACCAACGCTCAGCATTCCTTTTCTAAACCTCCCCCATCGCACCTTCGCCCCCTCGTCAGAGACGAAGCACAGATTTTGTCATCCCA
Source organism: Gouania willdenowi (assembly GCF_900634775.1). NCBI lineage: Eukaryota > Metazoa > Chordata > Actinopteri > Blenniiformes > Gobiesocidae > Gouania > Gouania willdenowi. The sequence goes on along the minus strand of NC_041054.1, from coordinate 30,403,722 downwards.
GCCAAGTTCACGGGATCAACACTAATCACCTCAAAGCCAGGAGACGTGGAGCGTTGTTCCCGTCAGCAGATTCTTCAAGCCTCTGGCTGCCACAAACCTGAAACGTCTGCAGACGAGCTCGTGTTTTCAGAGAACACTTGATCTGTCTGCAGCTGTCACACTGTGGGAGATTAATCATGAAAAAACTCTCTGTGTTCAGATGAGCTGTCAATACGTGGGATTTAGAAACATTGGCTGAAGTTACATCTGCTGTGAAGGCATTTTTTTAAAATAATACTTTTTATTAGATTTCCTTGTGACATAAATCAAAAAAACATGGCAGTTTAGGAACAATTCTGAACATTGTTTCCCTCTCAGAGCAGCTGAGATGAACCAATGAGATCACACCACCTTATAACCACCGAATAAACAATAAATGATTCTAAAACACAGCGTCAAGCTACAATGGACTCATATAAAGGATTTACAGTATCGGCGAGTGATGAATTAACCCAAAATAAAAATGAATTAGTCACATAAATAAAAATGGTTTTATATCTCAGTAAAGTCTAACCTTTATACCATTAATTACAGCAGAGATCGGCATTTTTCTGACATTCCCACATGCAGTTATGCGCCAATGAAAATCAGTCACAAAAGTATTTTGTTCATATTTCAAGAGCGTGTCACCCAAGATCCAACACATATCTGTGACTAATCATTAGTGATGTGAACAGTCTATGTTCATAGCTCTAAGCTGATCACATTACAGGGATCTGAGACATATGCTAAGTAGTTTACTGAAGACCCAAACATGTTCCAGACCCAAACATGCACTGACTTTGTGACTATTTAGAGGAGCTGACATGTCCATCAGATAGGATGTATAGCAGATCTGTTTATATATTCTGAGAGAGTAGGTGGAGCTTATTACTATACCATATTTACCTTTCTATGTGATGGAGTTACAGACATATTGGAAGATGAAAATGGAATAAAAATTGTCCATATCACAAAAAGTATCAATCTGATCAAACTGAACATGTACAAAGTACCTATTGAATAATTACTGGCTGCATGATGTTCTCCCTCTTCCTCACAAACACTGTGCGCCTCCTTCACTGGACATCACCACAACTCTGCAAAAACACTGTATTCTCCGTCGTCGCCCCTACATCCACAGGGGCTCCCGTCACAATATTCTCTTCAACGACAGCGCCAAAGACTGTATTCCCTCTCTGCGGTCCGACCGCAGCTCACTCCCGCTTTGACACCGGCACAACAACATCTGCAAACTCATCACGTGACTTCATCTAACGTCCTCCCTGTCTCAACTTCTGCTACAAGGACTTCACAACAAAAGCCTCTTAAGGCAGCACGACTGAATACAACGTCACTCAACAATAAAAGAGTGCTTCTCTGTTCATTCATTGACAATAAACTGGATATATTCTGTCTCAATGACACCTGGCACAAACCCATAAACTACATTAAATCAGACCACCCCACCTGGATACTCTTATTTTGACAACACCCGTCTGGAGCGATAAGGAGGTGGCATCGCAGCGACATCTCCCTCCGCCCCATCTCCATCTCGCTGTATCTTCAGTTGAACACCTGGCTTTTAGACTTCCTGGTTCCCAATCACTCACTGCTGCAGTTATCTACCGCCCGCCCAAAAACTGTGATTTTGTAACACAGCTGTCCTCCATTTCTCCATACATTCTTCTCCTTGATGACTTAAACATCCATATTGACTCCCCTACAGGTAAATTCACATCTGACTTTTTGGACATTTTAAACTGCCTCAACCTTACCCAGTACATCACTTCTCCCACACACAACCATGGACACATCCTGGACCTGGTCTGTTCCACACCCTCCCTCACCAACTCCAGAATGCAAAGTTCAAAGTGCTTCATATTTGATACACATGATGACCGTACAGCCCCAAACAACAAACGATAACCAAAAACACCCACAATGCCTTGCGCTCTCAGATGGCGCCGCTTCTTGGGCTGTCCTACGCCAGCAGCTCTAGCGGAAAGACGACATGTCGTGTTGACTTCAAAACACTGTAGGATGAATCTTATTAGATGGAAGCACATTGCTATGGCAAATAAACCAGGCTGTGAAAAGTGGGAGGGGCCTATCATGACACAGGAAAATCCTTCGCCATAACTACGCCGTTATACGAAAACGCTTACAACTCCAGGCCAATTCCCAAATCCCCAACAGTGGTATACGTGACCGTGGGTTACCGCCCCCGGCCGCTTCATCTGACCCTATGACGCCGCTCGCGGCTTTAATTATTATTATTATTATTATTATTATTATTATTATTATTATTATTATTATTATTATTATTATCATGAAATCAAGGGTGGTCACCTGACCTTTCATAGGCACCATATGGGCCCCACATGTTAATTTGCTTTTTTATTTTTAATAAACGCTTTTAACAGAAAAAAATTAAAAATTGCTTGACTGAAAATACATTCCTTGGTAGACAAATTCTTCACAAATTTGACAAAAATGAGATTGATAAACTAAGAATAATGTGTCTAAAATGTCATATATATATATATATGCACACAGAGGACCCCGGTTCGATTCCCCGCTGGGGAAATGGGCTGCCAGTGTGGGTCCTTAGGCAAGACCCTTCACGCTACTGCCTACCTCATACAATGATGAGAGACAATGAAATGAATGACATGCCGGCTCAGCCGTCGCCCGGCCAAACAAGGTCTGCGTCAGGTGTTGGGGAACCAGAGCACCTCGATGTAAAATGGGCTACTGGAACAAGGAGGAAATGGGCGAGATGTTACTGCTCCAGTAACCCAAGCCAGAGGGGCTACATGCAGAGGCCAATGAGACAATCCAGCACATAACTGCAGGGTGTAAGATGCTGGCAGGGAAAGCTTACATGGAGCGCCATAACCAAGTGGCTGGTATTGTGTACAGGAACATCTGTGCAGAGTAAGGGCTGGAAACCCCAAGGTCAAAGTGTGAAACACCTCCAAAGGTGGTAGAGAATGACCGAGCCAAGATCCTGTGGGACTTCCAGATACAGACGGACAGAATGGTAATGGAGAACCAACCAGACATTGTGGTGGTGGACAAAGAGCAGAGGAAAGCTGTTGTGGTCGACATAGCAACACCAAGCGACTTCAACATCAGGAAAAAGGAACACGAGAAACTAGAGAAATACCAGGGGCTCAGAGAAGAGGATGAAGACATCAGTGGTGCCCGTGGTCATTGGGGCACTCGGGGCAGTGACCCCCAAACTGGAGGAGTGGCTCCAGCAGATCCCAGGAAATACATCAGACATCTCAGTCCAGAAAAGTGCAGTTCTAGGAACAGCAAAGATACTGAAGAACCATCAAGCTCCCAGGCCTCTGGTAGAGGACCCGAGCTTGGAGGAAAAAAGAGACCGCCCGCGGAGGGTGAGGAAGAGGTTATTTATTTTTTATATATATATATATATATATATATATTAAAATTACAAACAGTATTACATTATTTATCCGTCCAAAGCACTACCTAAATTGTGTTTTAATATTGAAGATAATACATACACATTGTGCAAAATTAACATTTGGCACAGTATTCTAAATTGGATCAAACGTAAAATTTCTTTATTTCCAGCATTATCTATGACGTCAATGACGTAACTTTTGGTATAATCTTGCAAAATAAAAATGAGGAACTCTGTTGTAACATAATTTTATGTTTAGCACATTCTTTATTCACAAAATAGAGTGCTGAAATCATTCCCCAATTGATTGTTTTGTTAAACAAGTTTAACTTGTAAATGAAGTCTTGAAAAACTCTAAAAGATGTAAAAGCACACAAAATATATGATCAATTTCCCCACTGAACTAGAATAAGATTGAATTTCCTTTTGCATCAGTGTTGATTGAACTTTATTTCTTTTTTTTTTTCAGATATGCATTCCCTGAGCGGAATTTCGGTTTCAGTTACATCCCGTTCAAGAAACATGAAAAGACAATCACAAATAACATTGGAGTTCGGGAGCGGAAGTACTGTGGGTGGCAAGCCATTAAGACAGCGTTCCGTATCTTTGATGAGAAGTGGAAAAACATGAAGTAAGGAGAGGGGAAAAGGCAGGTTCCACACTGTGCTTCTTTAGGGAGCACAGTGTGGGATTAGAAAAAAAAACCTCGGCACACACAGAAGCGCCAAAAAGACACAATTACTACAAAATCAAAGACATAGCAAAGAAGGCGTTGAAACATGATCCCATTGGCTTCATTCTGTACAGTTCAGCTCATCACAGATGATGTGAAACGGTCTTGGGTGGATCTGATTCAGAAACAAAGTTCCAGGGGGTGGCGGTGGGGAAGAGGAGGTGGAGGAGGGGACGGAGCGTCAGTCAACACAAACATCCTGGAGAATAGACCTTGAACGGCTGGCTTGGGGAGTCAAATGAGATAACGATTTGTTTTTTTCGGTCAGGCTCAGCACAACTTTCCATCATCATTGGGGTCCATCTCTCAAGCAGTAAATCCAATATGGTGGCTTTATCTCAAAAGCGTCTCCAAGTTAGATTCCATCCCACGTAAATGTTCCAAAGCAACATCTGCTTACTTTTGAGTATGTTTATTGCATGAGTCTGAGTGCTGAGAGCCTTGCCCAATCCATCAGAATTGACTGGCAGCCTTCCCAAAACAGCTGCCAACGTAATCCAGACTTTTCAATAGGTCAGGAAACTGCCAGCTCCAATCAGCAGCATACCTGCTACTATCATTCCAATTATGTAGACGTCTTCCACGTCCTCCATTGTGTATCCCGCTGCAGATGTTTTGTCCGGACAGGCGGGTTCACCTCTGCCCGTTCTTTTTGTCAAAAAAAATTTGGTTCATTGCATTGCGAGACCAGCTAATCAATTCCATAACTTTGGTTTTTCGATAGAGATGTAGAGAGAGGCTCCTATTAGATTCTGACAAAAAGACATTTATTCTAAACAATTTTATAACTTCAAATGTTACTTTTTGTGGACTCATGGCCAGCCGTTGCAATAATACATTTCATTCAAAAGGAAGAAATAAGAAATTAAATTTATGTAACCTTTTCGTTCTTCTTCTTTGGTTAAATTACTGTCCCGGTTTGAGTTTTTCAAAATCTGATCACCCTATTCACATCACAAGTTAGTTGACTACAGAGAGACATGGTTGAGGCATGAAATGTCCCATTTAAATACATGGGGAGTGAACATAGAGAACATCTCACTGCATCAGAACAGCTTTCACACATGCTCAGACACATTTCCATAAGCACAGGAACACACAGCACCCCAACTCACACAATGTGTGGCTTTTTGTGAAGAATCCATTTTCTTATCATCGTACAGACAGCAAAGTGAACTGTTTTTTATGTTCATGTCCATTTGTCCCAGCAGGTTCATATCTGCTCCTGTCACGCCCTGAACGACTTATCTCAATGAAGCAGAAGAACCCAAATCTAAAGGGAAATATAGATGTTTCTTTTTCAAAGACAGTTATCATTCATATTTGGTCATTTAGGGATGATTTACCACAGTAAATAGAACAGAATGCACTTTGCATGCTACGCTAGCTACATACAGTTGGTGTGCACCCTGGGAACAAGGTGCTGTAATGAAGTATTGATGTCGCAGAGGGCTGGGTGAGAAGAACGTGATAATTAGATTTGGTTCTCACTGGCTTTCTGTTCTGCTAAGATACACACTAGTGTGTGTAGAGCAGTGATTAGCTCTAAAAACGCTTCCTCAGCACGGGCCGCGACCTCGGAGAAAGCCGTCATTAGGTGGTCATGTAATTAGGTGTCATTAGGTGATCCGGCGCATCGAGGCGAGAGGATCGCAAGTGGTTACTTAATAAAGTTACTTCATGAAGTCACTTAACGCTGCCTCATGTTTGCATTTAAAGCAGCAGCAGCAGAAACAATGTGTTCAAACAGAAACAATCCAGTAAAAATCAGGTCCTGGACTGGTTCTACTACGTTTTTTTTAAATTCCGAATGAATTCTTCAGAATTAAAGTTTTCGGTTTCGTGTTTACACGGAAATAGTAATTCTGAATTGAGGTTTACATGGAAAACACGTTTATTCTCCTGTATTTAATTCTACTTTAGGTCTGGGGGGTTAGGAAGGGTTCTGATTGGACAGGGGGAGAACGTGACGTTTTCACGTCTATCAGAAAAAAACATCAAACAAACCTTTTCTTTTCAGCTCCAACATAAAAGACTACATACAGTAATAATAAGGACTGTTTTCAGTTTTATTTTGATGGTAGTTTTGAAGCAGCAGCTGAACAATAACACACCTTTGGTCATCTGAACAGGAGAAGTAGATAGAACACGTACATTAGCCAATCACAGCCAGCGGTTAATGCTCCGCCTCCATCTACAGCAGAGGTTCCCAAACTGTTCCCAAATTCAAACGAGGTCTAGTAATTAATAATAATAATAAAAAATCCTATTTAAAATGTTTTAATTCTTATTATTTTCCAACCTATAACACCACATAAAACAATCTTTTATTCTATACTGTAAATCTATGATGTAATGTCACATACAATGTAGCCCCTACAGTAAAATTTATCTCTGAATTATGTCGTCATCAGCGCATCATCGACAGGACAAGCATGCGCAGAACAACCGGAATTAAACTAAAGCGGAATTAAACGTTTACCAGATGGAGGTATTATTTAATTTGGAAAATAAATCAGATTAAACCAGCCACTTCATCCGAATTTAGGTGTTATTCGAAATTACCATTTTCATTTGGAATTATGATTTAACTTTGCTTCTGAATTAAAGAGGAATTAAAGCTCTCATGTAAACATAGTCATTGAGTTTTTTTTTGGAGTCATTTTGTGTTTATGGGTTTATTTTTGTGTGTCTGGGAGAATATTGTGTGTTTTGTGGGTTTTTTGTAAGTTTTTGGAGCTTCATTTTGTATAATTGCTAATCTTGAGTCATTTTGTGTGTATTGAGAGTTTTGGGAGTCAGTTTGTATATTCTAGTTAGTTTTTGTATTTTCAGAGTCATTTTGTCAAATTTTTGCTCATTTTAAGTGTTTTTGTGTCATTCTGTGTATTTTAGTTTTCAATACATGAGTTTTGTATATTTTGTGTTGATTTCGTGTAGTTTATGTTAGTCTTTTGAGTTTTTTGGGTTGTTTTGTGTATTGTTGTCACTTTGTATAATCTTTGCCCATTCTAGTATTTTGTGCTTGCTTTGTGTGCTTTGGGAGTTTATTTTGTATACTTTTGTTTGTTGTTTTGTAGGTTTTTGAAGCCATTTATGTATTCTTTTGCTAGTTGTATGTTACTTTATACAAAAGAATGTGTAATTCTGCTGTCCTAAAGCACTATTTGTGAACATTTGTATGGGTTTTTGAAGTAATAATTGCATGTGTTTGCTTTGGTGTTGTGCATTTTTGTATTATTTTGTATATTAGTCAATAGTCAGAGGGAAAGGAAGCCCTTTTATGACACATTTGATCAGTTATTGAGATGTCAGATAGCTCAGAACGTTTTGTCGTGGCTCCAAACACTGCTCACTGTGTCGGTGCAGATAGTGGCTGCGTTTCACTTGTGAACAGCCTCTTGGAGATTAGCTCAGTTGTAAGAACACGACTTTCCCGAGCTTTCACAAACCCCTCGGGCTCAGCACAACACAAGATAAAACACTAGTTTTAGCTCTGGTGAAACAGCAGCCCTGACTCCTTAAACTAAAGGCTCATCTTCAAGCGTTTTCTGTTTGTCATCGTGTCATTTTGAACAACAGACATATTTATTTTGCTTTTTACGTGAACATCAGCATTGTAACGTATTATTCTTATATGAATCTGTCTTGAACACATTAAAATGTGTTTAAAATGTCTTTGGTAACACAAGGATCTTTTACTATTTGTTTATTTGAAACAAATAAATCCCCAATACTAAAAACATCTCTCCTACGGGGCTTGACATCGTTTGTTCTCCATGAAACATCTGAGTTTCAGGGTTCAGTTTGTCTCTTCAGGTCTTCATTTTGTCAACTAAAACTTTTCATCAACAATCCGTTATTGCGTGACTAATTTGTGACGAGAACGTACATTTCAGAAGAAATTACAACAATTTTCCTCAAGAAACTTTAATTTGTCTGCTGAAAAAAAACAGAGAACCTGCCAGCATTGGCATTACCATTAGCCTAACATTAGCATTAACATTAGCCAAGCATTAACATTAACTTAGCATTAACCTATCACTAGCAGTAGCTTAATATTAGCAGACAGGGCTGCCAAGTTTCAGAAAATGACAATAGTGAGACTTTAGTGACAGGATGCGTTCCTGGCCTTTTTTAACATGACTTTGTCCTGTTTTAACGTTGATTTCTACCTTCAGAATGATGTCATCACCTCCATACCAGCATCTCTCCCTGCACTGTGACCTCCTAATGCTAGTTTAATTAACCAGAAATTAGAAATAAAACTAACAAGAATTTTACATTTATTAGTCAATATTTCATATCAACAACTGTCCATCATTTATCTGGGGACATGTCTCATGTTGTAGGTGTTTATCACAGATGTTGATGATGACAGAGGCTCCCACTTAAAACACTGTGGCCCAAGGCAGTGCTACCTTTACCTCAGCTCTCCTTGTCTGTAACAGAAAGGACGTCATTAAAAAGATCATCATGTAAAAAACATTCAAACATCAATTCATTTTCATTGAATCAATGTCTATAGAAATACACTATTACATACAATAATTATCATAAGAACAGTTCAAATAAACATTGCAATATAAACAAGGTATTTGTTTCATTTACTATGTATTTATGCTGATATAACCTACAAGTGTAAATCAGCTGATTAGCATGTAGTACCTTGACTTCCTGAGCTGTCATGCCACCAAGAGTGACTGGGCCATAATATGGTGCAATGCTGGCTGTAGTTCAGGTGCACACCACACTGTACTGCTTGTTCACTGTCAAAGTGAAGGATAGACCTAGAAATTTAGAATTGTGCTGCTTTTGGGGGGTCTAGATTGATATCTACAAGTCTGTAACTCTCTCTCTCACACACACACACACACACACACACACACACACACGCACACACACGCACCCACCCACACACACACACACACACACACGCACCCACACCCACACCGAAACCCACACCCACACACACACACAAAACACACAGACACACACACACACACACACACACACACGCACACACACACACACACACACACACACACACACACACACACACACACACACACACCACACACACACACACACACACACACACGCACACACACCCACACCCACACGCACACCCACACACACACACACACACACACACACACAAAACACACAGACACACACACACCGATCAAATTGTGTGACTAGCCTAGCATTAGAATTAACATTAGCTTGGAATTATCCCTATATCATTAGCAGTAGCTTAGCATTAGCCTAGCAATAGCAGTAAACTAGCATTAGCCTTAGCCTAACATCAATAGCCTAACATTAGCATTGACATTTGCTTAGCATTAACATTACCCTAGCAGTAGCATTAACTGAATTGATACTAAACTAGCATTAGCATTAAACTAGCATTAGCATTAAACTAGCATTAGCCTAGCATTAACATTAACATAGTATTAATATTAAACTAGAATTAATATTATCCTCACATATCATGGCATTAACATGAACTTAGCATTAGCCTAGCATTAACTCAGAATGAACCTAGCATTAACAATAACTTATCATTAGCAGTAGCTTAGCAATAACATTAAATTAGCTTTGACACAAAAACAGCTTCTTTCCCTCTGCCACCATCCACATTAACACACCCCAAGTCAACCCACTGAACCCCCCCCATCACCACCTCCATGATGACATTATCTGCTGGACTGTATATATATATATATATATATATATATATATATATATATATATATATATATATATATCCTATTTATCCTTTATTCTCTATCTATCCTTTATTTATCCCTCCTTCTTTATATTTATCATTATTATTATTATTATTATTGTTGCTGGGTTGTTCTTGTTTTTTTTTTTTGTTTTTTTTTGTTTTGTGCACCAACTACCAAGACAAATTCCTTGTACTGTCCTTAAAACTGTACATGGCCATTAAAAACATTTCTGATTCTGATTCTGATTACCCTTAGCATTAGTCTAACATTATTACTAAACTAGCATTAGCATTAAAACTAGCATTAGTATTATTCTAGTATTAGTATTAGTCTAACATTAGCCTCACATTAGCCTGCCATTAGCAGTAGCTTAGCCTAACCTAGAATCAGCATTAAACTAGCATTAGCCTAGCATTAGCAGTAGCTTATAGCTTAACCTAGAATTAATTAGCATTAACTAGCATTAGCCTAGCAGTAGCAATTACCTGCTTGTTTTAACACCAAACTTGTTGAAATCGGTTGAAAAACGAGGAGTAGAAGAAGAATAATTATAATAAAATGTCTGGATAACAACAGTGGGGATACTTCACTAATCATCAACTGACAAATAAAAACAATACGAAGACAGCGATGGGCCGATCTGGATTACGATTATTCTCATCACCTTCGTTGTTTTCCTTTTTTACCAAATAATTATCGTCACTCAAATTTAAACTCTCAGGTTTGGAGCTTTATTCTTGGAGAATGTAATAATTTGTTTGTTTGAATATACAGAAAACAAACAACTTGTAAATACTATGATTGCACGTTTTCTAACAGACCTCTGACATTTTTCTGTATACAAGAGGAATTTAGCACATTCTTGGTTTAAAGGAATAAACAGTCAAAGGTATGAATAATTAGCATGACAAATGTGTTAAAGATAAGAAAACTGTCAAATTACTTCGAAAGACTAAAGAAAGATAAAACTAAAACTGATTTGCCAAAAAAAAAAGTCTTGTCAAAATGAACACTGTTAAAGATGTTGCATTTCACAGCCATTCAGAGCTTGAACAGAGCTAGCTGCTAGCGTTAGCATTGGAGCCTATTGAAATATACATGAAGATGAACATCTGCCCACGTAAACAATCACATCCATCACCTTAAAGAAGACTTGCAGTGCATAGTAAATAAAAGACAAGCGTGTAGTAGTTTCATTCACTTTATTACTGTGTAATATTTAATATTTATTTTATATTGCAAAAGCAGTGGTGTTTACAATATGTTACAATATTTTTACATTTTGTAATATATCATACAACAACAAACAACAACAACAACAACAACAACAACAACAACAACAACAACAACAACAACAACAACAACCATAATATACATTATGAATCATAATTATATAATAGTTTCTACTATGAAGCATAAACATATTGGATTACATGCTTTGTCCAATAACTTAGTTTGTTTCATGAATGAACGAGGGCTAGGACTTTATTGTGATTATTGCATTATTCACAAAAATAATACACTTGGGAAAAAAAAAATGCAGTAAATTGCTTTTTTTAATGTTACAAGTTCCCGGTATACCCATAATACTGATGCACAGACCACAACACAACAAACAGGACAAATCTTGTGTGAAAATTGTTAGAGAAAAGAGTTTGTGGATCAACGGAGCTCTGGTAGCAGCTAGCACCTCAATGCTAAACATGTAGCAGGTAGCACCTCAATGCAAACATGTTGCAAATAGCACCTAATGTGTTCACTGATGATGCGTGACCTGAGGATTCTACACCAAGGTTAGGGTCAATTATGATGTAATCGCGTAGTTTGATAATTAATTACTATTATGACATAATTGTAATAATTTTTTAGTACCTCAATGCTAAGCAACTAGCACCTCAATGCTAAACATGTGCAGCTAGCAGCTCAATGCTAACATGAAGCAAGCTAACACCTCAATGCTAAACATATAGCAGCTAGCACCTCAATGCGAAACATTGAAGCAGCTAACACCTCAATGCTAAACATATAGAAGCTAGCACCTCAATGCTAAACATATAGCAGCTAACACCTCAGTTGCTAAACATATAGCAGCTAACACCTCAGTGCTAAACATGTAGCAGCTAACACCTCAGTGCTAAACATATAGCAGCTAACACCTCAGTGCTAAACATGTAGCAGCTAGCACAGACACTCGGATTGGGAACGTTTTGATATAAAGATCTGGGGGCCTTGTTTATATAAATTTAAAAAAAAGTTATTTGTATTTAGTCTGAGTCTAGTTTTAGTCCCCTAAAAAGTGTTTGTTAACTTCAAATTAGCACTAGGGTATAGTTAGACATCTTGGATTTCATTTCTTATTGTAGACGGAGGCAGAATTTAGCTGCAACGTCAAACTCGTTGGAATATTGTTTCATCTGTCTCATTAAAAGATACGTATGAGTCTCCTCATGCTTTAGCTCCTGTTTGGACACACACACCACACACACACACGCACGGCACGCACGGCACGCACGCACGCACGCCACGCACGCACGCACGCACACACACACACACACACACACACACACACACACACACACACACACACACACACACACAGGCTTTTTCCTCTGTTCTTAAAAGGACTCCGTCCTCACAAGTTTGAGATGATTTGGAGCTTGACCAGAATGTAGCAAAGCAGCAAAAGCCCTTAACACACCACACACACACACACACACACACACACACACACACACACACACACACACCACACACACACACACACACACACACACACACACACACTGAGGACTTCTTCAGATGGCATGTGGGAATCGGCTCTCAGGATTGGTTCAAGTCCAGGTCACAGTGTAGCCAAATATCACAGGTTTATGGACTTACTGTAGACAGGTAGTGTGTGTGTGTGTGTGCAGATCTTGCTCCTGCCAGAGCAAGATCTGGCACCTCCCAGATTTAACTGGCACTTATTTGACAAATTGAAAATCGAGCTCCGAGCGTTGATGCACAAAAATCCATAGATTATATTTATCAAATTTCAGCTGATCCGTTCACGAAAAACAGAAAAGTAGCAATTTTAACAATTTATCTCAATTCAATTAACTTTATTTGTATAGCACAATTTACAATAAAGTCATCTCAATGCGCTTATTGAAATATAAAATTTCATAATAAGAAAGAAAAAATCCAACAAGATCACATGAAAAAACATTTAGCGACAGTTGTAAGAAACAACTCCCCTTTAACAGGAAGTAATCTCCGTTAGAACCAGGTTTAGAGGTGGCAGCCATCTGCGTGGACTGGTTGTGGTTAGTAAACAGAAGAACCAACAGAACAGGATAGAGAGATAGAACATCAGAGTGTCTCAGACTAGTTGAGCCGTGAACCACAGATCAGGAAGTGACATCATCAGCTTCACCTGAAACAGAGCAGAGAGAGAAGACGAGAAGACACTGACTGCAGAAAAATATGATACATTATTATCAAGTCAGCCTGTTTTAGACCTTGAGCCTCACTCCTTGTGGTCTAGTCAGCACTTATTTAAAAGTGACCACTCTCTTCTCTTTTATTGATAAGCTAACAGTGACTCCAAGGTCTGTAAATGTGACTGTTCATAGATGAGCCCATGTCTAGTGGTTAGATTTATTATGATTCAGCCTGTTATGCAAAGGGGTAAATCAGAATAGGAAATAGGGGAGAGAAGAAGAAGAAGAAGAAGAAGAAAAAGAAGAAGAGACGAAGAAGAAGAAGAGGAGAAGAAGCGAGAAGAGAAGGAAGAAGAACAAGAGAAGAAAAGAAGAAGAAGAAGAAAGAAGAAGAAGGAAGAAGAAAGAGAAAGAGAAGAAGAAGAAGAAGAAGAAGAAGAAGAAGAAGAGAGAAAGAAGAAGAAGAAGAAGGAAGAAAGAAGAAGAAGAAGAAGAGAAGAAGAGAAGAAGAAGAAGAAGAGAAGAAGAAGAAAGAAGAAGAGACGAAGAACGAAGAAGAAGAAAACAACAACAACACAACAACAACAACAACAACCACAACAACAAACAACAACAACAACAACAACAACAACAACAACAAACAACAACAACAACAAACAACAACAACAACAACAACAACGTGAGGGTGTTTTGAGTCGGTAGCCTGGCCTAAAAAGGATTTAAAGAGTTTTTTAGCCAAAAGTGAAGCTAAGCTGGAGGTAAAGATTGTTTCTGTGGAAATCGGGAAAGGAGCGCAGCACACCAGCAGTTTACGTAGCTAGCAGCAGCAGTTAGCGTAGCTAGGAGCAGCAGTTAGCGTAGCTAGGAGCAGCACCTGTAGCACTGATGCTAATACAGGAGAACCTGCCTCCAACAGACAGGACACAGGAGGAGAACTATCCAGGACATGAGGAGGACTCAGGGGCAGAGAGAAGAGAAGGAGACCCGGTTAAAGTTCTGATATAGACATTAAGACAGAGGCTCAGTTCAAAGCTAAGATGATCTGCTGCTCTAGGTTTATGAAAGACAAGGCAGGCCTCGACTGGAAATATGGAAAAAAAGTAGCGATGATTAGTGTTGTAGTAGTTCAGACTGGTCTTTGTCTCAAGACCGTTCGAGACCAGCACTAATCCTGCTATTTTTAAACTTTTTTATAATGTGATAATAACACGGAGAAGAACGGATAAAACAATCTTTTATTAATTCTTTAATCCACCCTGTATAATGACCACAAACCTTCCTTAATGTGACTGTGTGACGTGTGACACACTCGTGTATGTGTGTGTGTGTGTGTGAGTGTGTCTGGCTACGGTGTCAGTTTGGACCACGGAGCGCAAGGGAGATATGAACTAATCACTGGTAAAAATCTCAGTAAAATTCCAGAAAACAATCACCAGTAATAAATATTATCTCCCTGGTAAAGACAGTAGCTCTAATAACTGGTAAAATGATAAAACTGATGATATTACAGTCTGTGAAGGCTGGATAGGGGACGCATTTACTCTGCTTCTGGGTCTAGTGCCAGCCGGTCGTGTGTAACCTGTTCCATTTACCGTGTTTACTGAGGTCCGTGTGTGTTTAATAAGTCTGTGTGTGTTTAATAAGTCTGTGTGTGTTTAATAAGTCTGTGTGTGTTTAATAAGTCCGTGTGTTTAATAAGTCTGTGTGTTTAATAAGTCTGTGTGTTTAATAAGTCTGTGTGTTTTAATAAGTCAGTGTGTTTAATAAATCTGTGTGTGTTTAATAAGTCTGTGTGTGTTTAATAAGTCTGTGTGTTTAATAAGTCTGTGTGTGTTTAATAAGTCTGTGTGTTTAATAAGTCTGTGTGTTTAATAAGTCTGTGTGTTTAATAAGTCTGTGTGTTTAATAAGTCAGTGTGTTTAATAAGTCTGTGTGTTTAATAAGTCTGTGTGTGTTTAATAAGTGTGTGTGTGTGTTTAATAAGTCTGTGTGTTTAATAAGTCTGTGTGTGTTTAATAAGTCTGTGTGTTTAATAAGTCTGTGTGTGTTTAATAAGTCTGTGTGTTTAATAAGTCGTGTGTTTTAATAAGTCAGTGTGTTTAATAAATCTGTGTGTGTTTAATAAGTCTGTGTTTAAAAGTCAGTGTGTTTAATAAGTCTGTGTGTGTTTAATAAGTCTGTGTGTGTTAATAAGTCTGTGTGTTTTAATAAGTCTGTGTGTGTCCGTGTGAAAGTCTGCATGTTTATGTCTCTGTCCATCCACTCTTTTTTATATCCATGTCTTTTAAGGCTTTATTACATAAATCAGCTGTAGTCTGGGCCGCCGCCATCTTGGTTCATGTCGTCACCAGCGCATCATCACCACAAGTCGCACATGTGCAGAATGAGTCAATAACTGTAAAGACGTCTTATATTAGTCTATTTCTTTTTAAAGTGGTGTTTTTTTGTCTTTAGACTCTAATTACATTTATGTATATAATATGTTCCCCACAATATATAAACAGGTTCACAATATAATTATTATTTATAGTTTCTGTTTCCTGTATCCATAATAATAATAATAATAATTCTCAAGTAGAACTATTGATTGATTGTCACATGACTGTTCCAGGGTTTGTTTTATTTAGTTTCACATCTACCTGTAGATCTATGTTTTTTACACTGATGACAACATGTTTGTAGTTTTATTTCAGAAAGTTTCACTTTTACAGTTACAGTTGGAAACCTTTGTTAATTGAATATCCTAGTTACATTACAGTAACCAATTTAAACTATATCAACTAAGTGAATTAATAAAAATAACCTGTTAAAGGCTTTTTCAAACTAAATAATGATCTTATTAAATCTGTGACCTGTTGACCTGCAACTCAAAGAATCAGAATCAAGATCATTATTATTGGTAGAAATACTTTTAAACACTTGCTGTACATTCAGCTGACATAAAAATATTGTTTTCAAATATGTAGAATAATTGTGAATTATCAGTAGCAGCAGTAGTAGTTTTAATATTTTAGTTAATTTTTTTGCAGACACCTTTTTTGTCTGTCAAATGTATTTAAAATAACTAAAATTAAAAGAGAAGAATGTTATTTAACCGTCAAACCTTGTCATCATTTTATTATTTAAATATTTTTTGGTCTCGGTCTCGGCTCCGGAAGTCTTGGTCTTGTCTTGGTCTCGGTGCATTTGGTCTCGGGCAAGTCTTGGTCTTGGATAGTGTGGTCTTCAACACAACACTAGCGATGATACAAAGTCTCCATGGCTGTTATTTTGTTTGTTTAGTTGAGCACATATTTTATTTTACATATTTATTGTGAATTTTTGTGTCTGAAAGTTTAATGATCCTTTGTGGCTAAACTAGCGGTGATTTAACGCTGTCCTTGGTGCTGAAACATGTCAGCTATGACAGATGTCACTCAGACGAGAGAGAAAGAGAAAAGGGATTGATTTCTTTAACGTTGCATCATTTTTTTATGAAAATAAGGTAGTGGTGGTTGGTGCGTTCATGTGATGTTATTTGAAACATTTAGTTACCAAAAGGTATTTGACTTTATTTTAAATTTTGTGACCTTTTTTGTCTCTCTCAACATGCTGCTGGTGTTCCAGGATCTGGTGATTTACTAATTAAGCACTGGATATACATAAATATAACATTTTACCATCTAGAATGAGATGCCCCTAAAACCCTAATTTCAGATCGTATCTCTTCACTTCCTGGTTATGAAAGCCAGTGTTTTCTCATCTTTTGGGATGATATTATATTATTATTTACATTAGACCAACAGCCAAACCCACAACAGTTCTTCATCATGGTGAAACCTTTTTTGTTACAATGGTAGTCAATACGTTGTTAACATTATTTTTATGGTGACTGGCATTCTCAAATATTGCCAGATGCCTTCAAGAAACTAGGAATATTTTTTGAACAATTTGAGCCCATTTTTGCTTATTTTTACCCTTTTTCTGCAACGACATCAAACTTGTCTCATTTTTCCCAATTTTCATCACTTTTTCTTGCTATATCAATTTTAGTTTTAGCCTTTTTAAGAAATGTGATCATTTTGTTACACTGTAATACATTTTGATAAATTATTTTTGTCATGGTAGTGAAACTTAATTGTAAGCATTCCTTTAACTCTGTGTTTATTTGTTTAAACTAAAAACGTGCCATGTTACTTTAGTTTAATAGGTCAATAAATAATCATGTTTTTACAACCTGCCCCGATCCTGAGATATTAAATATAGAATAGAGCTTTATTGATCCCATCCATCCATCCATCCAGCGGGGGTCTGCCGGTGCCAATCTCCGGCTCTCATAGGGTGCTGGGCGGGGGTACACCCTGGACAGGGCGCCAGTCCTTTATTGATCCCCAGAGGAGAAATTCACACATTTGATTTATGATAAATAATTGATGAGGGCATTGAGGATGGTCGTGATCCAGATTGTCATCTTTTTTAAATCAGGTTTTTATTCGTCAGTTGATAATGAAAACATAATGAGTTTTAAATTAGTCACTGTTGGCACTGAAAAGGTTTAGTTGACAAATTTAACTCAGTCTTTGTACCAGAAGCTTTTCACAGTCATAATAATCTGAACCAACACATTAAAAACACATTCAGATGAAGCTCTGCGTTCACTTTCAGTCTCAGGATAACACCATCACCACTATGTCCTCAACACCTAACGCAGAAGTTTGAATAGAATTATGGGAGGAATTATTTGTCTGTTTGTTACACTTTCTAGATGTTTTATCACTTGTTTTCCTGTAAAAATTGTGTTTAAATGTGTGATATTATCATAAAAAATGCAGGCGAGTCATTTCCATGTCATGTTGGAGTCTGATTTTAAATAAAGAAAGACAGATAAAAACGTGGTCATTTTTTTTTACCATCCTTTTTTCTGCGATCGCAGACAATCAGAGTCCCTACATCTACAGTACGTGGACCAAACAAGCTTTGTTTTTCTAAAGTGATGTCAGTGTTTTTGATCACGCCTGTTTCCTTTCATTAGACGGACTTTGAGCAAACGAGTCCTGGATCATTAACGACGTCGTTTCTGCTTCACTTCTCGTTGGACTGATGGCGGCGCAGAGTAATAAAGCACCTTTACACTTCATTGGCTCATAAATCTTAATAGGTTTCATAAATGAAGCCCGTCGCGCTCTTACTTAGGGCGTCGTGTTCACTTGGCTGTGTGACTGCAGACAGATTCATTTACCCACAACCCCCTGGGACTACTGGGACCACTGGGACAGCAGCCTGAGCCATTCTTACAGGATTACAAGCTTCCTCTGATGCTATCACCGCTAATTACATGTAGCCTCAGCTGACACGTTGGGAGAGTGTGTAATTCACCAGCACATAAGTGTGTGCTGGAGGCTTTTTCTTTTTTCATCCCTGAGTGAATGGTAGAAAGCTGGGCTCACTTAATGCTTTGATTGATGGCTTTTTACCACAAGCACTGGTTTGTGCTTCGGTTTTTGGCTTCAAGCTCGAGTGAATGTGAAATCACAATGAGATGAAATCACAAAAAAGTTGCTGTATCTGATCTGAGGGTCACATGATCAACATTCATAGAATAATAAGCAATAACACTCCTCTCCTTTTGTTTTGTCGTGTTGTCTGAATTCATGTTGTGTAATTTTCTGTTGTTTTGTTTTTTTGTCGTTCTGTAAATTTTATTTTCATTTTGTGTAATGTTGTTGTTACGGTAGTAAGAGAGGGACAAAAATGTCACAGAATACAACATTTTTGCTAACTAAATAGGCCGCTAATAAAGATGTGCCAAAATATCGATACAACAATATAACACAATATTTCGTCTTTCAGTGTGTTATCGATACTCACACCGAATAGAAATGTTTTATTTAATTTAGTTTTTTTTTTTAAACAAGTTAAGTACAAAGGACAAGTTAAATGTTTCAGGTTTTCAAGTTTACAAAGAACAAATATATATTAGCATTAGCAGTAAATGTATGTGCAGTCTGCAGAGCAGGTTTAGTTTAAGTAGAAGTTAAAATGTGTTTACAGAGAACTTGATAATACATTGAGTTTGTAACAGTCGTCCCTTAAAGACTCAAACATAACACAAGGACATGTGACTAGTTGTGGTCAGTGCGTTTTTTTTACTTGTCTGTCATTCCTGTGAAATAGATTCAGTGCAGTCGATAAATTCTGAATTTCATCAGTAACACAGATATTACCATGTATCGTATCGCGACGGTACCTGGCGATATCCTAACCCTAGCCGATAATATCACGTTGACACAAAAAAACAATTAACCTAAATGTTTAATAAACGAATGATGAATCAGCGTTAAAGAAGCATGGACAATCACTCGTTACGGAGCGTCCGTCTCTCACTCTGAGTGACATCTGTCACAGCTCACATGTTTCAGCAACAAGGACAGCGTTAAATTACCGCTAATTGAAAATAAAAATATAACATGTGCTTACATTTTATTTGTCTAAAACAGAAGGAGAACTTTGTATCCTCTACTTTTTTACATATTTCCAGTCGAGGCCTGCTTTGTTTTTCATAAACCTAGAGCAGCAGCTCATCTTAGCTTTGAACTGAGCCTCTGTCTTAATGTCTATATCAGAACTTTAACCGTGGTCTCCTTCTCTTCTCTCTGTCCCTGAGGCAGGTTCTCCTGTATTAGCATCAGTGCTACAGGTGCTGCTACTAGCTACGCTAACTGCGGCTTCTAGCTACGCTAGCTACTGCTAGCTATGCTAACTGCTGCTGCTAGCTATGCAAACTGCTGCTGCTAGCTACGCTAACTGCTGCTGCTAGCTACGCTAACTGCTGCTGCTAGCTACGCTAACTGCTGCTGCTAGCTACGCTAACTGCTGCTACTAGCTATGCTAACTGCTGCTGCTAGCTACGCTAACTGCTGCTGCTAGCTACGCTAACTGCTGCTAGCTACGCTAACTGCTGCTACTAGCTATGCTAACTGCTGCTGCTCTTTTTAAGCGATTTCCACAAAAACAACCTTGGACTTCTTTACCTCAGGCTTAGCTTCACCTTTTTTTTAGCCATTTCCTACCGTCTTCCAAGCCGACAAGGCACAATTTTTGCACAAAATCACACTTTAGACGTAGCATCGGGGCGTGGCCTGACAATCCTTTCTCTTCCTCACTCGTGCTCAGTTTTTACGTTCAGTTTTGTGTTTACAATAAAGTTTCTAGTGATTTCAACTCAATGAAAGATGAGGCTGTCCAAAAATTATACTTCAAAATTTAATCAAAACACCTAAAAGCAAATGAGGTGCTGGAAAAAAGAAATATAAAAAAGTGCCGGTCAAAATCTGGAAGGTGCCGGATCTTGCTCTTGCCCAAATTAAGCTCTGTTTATAGAAAAGCATACAAAAGGACAACAAACATAAAACAAAGGTAAAAATGCACAAACTAAAATAAACAACAATACCGGAAAATTGTAGATGCTACGCAGCAATGGTCGGGGTCAGACTACCCCCAAATTTCCACTGGATGTGTATCTGCTGTGTAACAGTAACAGAGCTGATACGTTTCCATTAAAGTCAATGTGTCCTGTGCTCCATAACTGCTGAGTCATGACTCCATCAGTGCAGAGCCTCCAACACATACACAGACCTTCTTGTATTGACGGAGCAATGACGCATTAATTCAGCAAAGATAAGCTTGTGTGAGACAGGAAGTAGTGCACAAACACAGAATAATAAACTCTATGTTCAAGGCCAATGGTATTTCCTTCCATGTTACAACCCTGTTGCTCCTTTTCAGGGTGGTGGGGGTCTGCTGGTGCCTATCTCCAGCTTTCTTCAGGCGCTAGGAGGCGGGGCTACACCCTGGACAGGTAACTCTAATTGTACACTCGAGAGCAATATTCAAAATGTAACAAAATTCTGTTTTTGAGATAAAATGTTGATATTTTCCAAATTTTATCTACAATGACTACAAAATTGTCATTTTTTTTGTATTTAACAAGTTTATGTTTACATCACTGTTTACAGTCAAACAGGTTGATGCACTGTAGGATCAATTATTGATCAATCATGGTTTGTTTTGGACTGTCTGAAGATGAGCTGTACACAGTTTGGTCTCAGTGGAGCAAAAACTTAAAAATAACAACACAAATACAAACAACAAAAATACACAACAACAAATTCAATCACTGAATACAAAACAACAACAAAAACACACTTTTTGTTGTTTCTTGTGTTAAAGCTGTTATCCAGAGTTTCTGAGAGAATGTCTCGATGTCCCGCCTTCAATAGTTCTACTTCCTCCCCTGCCTCTGCCAATCTACCAGAAGCCACGCCTCTACATTTGTGCACGTGCAATGCAAAACACAACGGAGTCGCATAGCTACAAAAACTACACGTGTTGTTAGAGTGCCATAACCTTTGATTAAAACATGATTATTACCTGTCCATGAGAAAAGTCACCAAATCCTGGTTCGTTCAGAATCCTTTTAAGAGCAGCTCTGAGATAAATCCTGTTGCACAAAGACGTTTATCCACCAACTTTGTACCCGGACTTTTCTTTTTTAATAGAAGCTTTATACGTTGGCAATCGTGGAATGGGTAAGTGGAGTTTCAGAGCGTTCCTCCATGATGCTATGCTGCTCAGTGATACCTGTTTGCTGTTGTGACGGTGCACGCGTATTCACTTTGATTGACAGTGGCCTGCTAAAGGAAGTCAAAGCCTATTGGCTGGGTGAAGTCTGTGCTTTCTTGCATTTGTATAGGGGTCAATGGACAAAGGTGGGACTTATATACATTAATGTATATGAATGACCATTGGCAGTAGTATTTTTTTTGTTTTTCAAAAGAATGAAAAACATAGATTTCTCAGAAACTCTGAATATCGCTTTAATGCTCTGATTGGTCATTTTTCAAACTCTAACATCAGATCAGATACAATTACAAATTTGTGGCCCCGCCCCCTGTGATAAAAGCTTGCCATCTCTGATGTAACATGTTCTCATGAGCAGGAGGAAATGTATAAAAAAGCTCAATGCTTGATTATAAATACAAAGAGTCAGAGATGGAGATTGGCAGCAGCCAATCAGCAGCAGCCGATCGGCAGCAGCCAATCAGCAGCAGCCGATCGACAGCAGCCAATCAGCAGCAGCCGATCGACAGCAGCCAATCAGCAGCAGCCAATCAGCAGCAGCCAATCAGCTCCTGTTGTGTCTGTTCTTCTCTACAGACAAAGAAACATCATTTTCCAGTCCGACTCGCTGTGCGACAGAGACATTTGTGTTTCCAGCCTGGTTATGTGACTCATCACAATGAATGATGAGGAGTTGGCAGCGCCGGCACAGGCATCACACGCTAGATTTGCCGTGGAAATGTTCCGTGGCAAACGCTCAAAAAGACATCAAGGTCCTTTGCATCAGAGCAGAAAGAGGGAGGCTGATCCTGAGGAGGGTGTAGGCGAGCTGATGTGTGTCACATGTTCTCATGTGAAGGTTTGCGGACGTGTATTTTCAGTTACACACGTCCACGTGATACATGACTCAGCTACATCTCATTTGTTGGCCAGTTTCTGCCTTTTTTTGATTTAACCTCTTAAGCCCCAGCCACTTTTCTCCGAAAATCACATCCCATTCATCCATCAATCCATTTTCAGACCCACTTATTCCTGTTTGACAGGGTCGCGGGGGTCTGCCGGTGCCAATCTCCGGCTCGCATTGGGCGCTGGGTGGGGGTACACCTTGGACAGGGTGCCAGTCCATCGCAGGGCAACACAGACAAACAACCACTCACTCTCATTCACTCCTATGGGCAATTTAGAGACTCCAATCAACCTTACAGTCATGTTTTTTTTGGATTGTGGGAGGAAGCCGGAGTACCCGGAGGAAACCCACGCAGCACGGGGAGAACATGCAAACTCCACACAGAAAGGACCCAGGTGTCCACCCCAGGGCTTGAACCCAGAACCTTCCTGCTGTGAGGCGAAATCACATCCCATTAATAAATAATATTTTTCTAAGCTTCTACATGATCTACATGGCTAATTTTTGTTCAGATTGAAGCAGGACCTTTAGTGGTTACAGATGATGTGAAATTTTGAAAATATATGATACTGAGTGACAATAAATCATGTTTTAAATACAGATATCTGTAGTCTGCCTAAAAAAAAAAAAATGTTTGACATCAATTATAAAGTTAATTCTCATTAACGAAGGCTATAATAGCAGAAATAATTGAACTAATGTATGGACATCAACAGCAACAAGTTTGGTGATAATAATAAACATTAGGCCAAAGATAGACATATTTTTGTACAAAAAGTTCACTTTGCCACAACATTGCAAAAGTGTTCCACAAGTTTGGAAAAAAGTTTGTACTTTATGTCACTAGATGTTGCAATTTGGCTTGAATAAAAACATATTATTTTTATTGTTAGGCTATTTTCCATTCACTTTTTGATGCTGTTATGAATGTTGTGTATTGAGCAATGCTTTGTCCAGTAAAAAAACCCTAAATAAATATAATAATAATAATATATAATAATAATAATAATATAATAATAATAATAATAATAATAATAATAATAATATATCCTTTATTAATCACCACAGTGAAAACCATGGTGAAATTCTTTGTATGAATGCTTGATTTAGCATGTAAAGCTCAAAAATCAAAATCAGTGATATTAAACACTACAGGGTGGGCTTTAGCCCTAGCCAATCAGAGCTGTGTAAGGATGGACCGGACATGTTATGCACGAGCACTGTGCGCTTGGACCGTTGAAATGACTGGTCATCTGTAATGGCGGTGTTTTGTCTGACGATACGATATGGAGTTTTATGCACATTGAACAACTTTTGATAAGAAACAACCCCCAAACCCCCAGTCCGCCTCCTTTGCTTCAGACCGCCTTTATTCACAGGCTGCGCACTTTGGTTGGTGGGCGTGTCAGAAACCTGGACTGGAGATTACGCACAGGAGAGAGGCGCATTAAAAAAGCGCTTCACTCCAGACCGGAGGAATATGGCCCTTAGTGCGTTATTTTTCTGTAATTAATGAATCGCCATTAATGTGCTAAAGTCCCAGTTCCTACTTGTAACTAAATTCACTACAGGTACGGTTCAAACGATAGCAGTAGCCAATATCATTGGTGCATGCGCCCCTGGTGGTATCTTAATTTTGTTTCAAAACATATAACATAAAACATACTTTGTAATATTCTCTGAACTGAAACACTTTCAAATGTGATGGAAATTGTACAAATCCAGGTAAATGTTGGGAATCCATATCCTTGCCTTTATTATTAATAATTCAAAGGCAATCAGTTTTTTTTTTTTGCAAATTCAACAGTTAATGCAAAGTTATGGAAAATAGAAAATGCAGCAATTTCTTTTTTCTTTACATCTGCCAAAAAACAGGCTTCTTAAGTTAAAACAATCACAGAGATTGTCTGTGAAATCCTGGAGGGACTGGTTTTAATATGTTACAGATATGTTTTAAAGCTGCTTTCACACTGGATAGTCCTGCACTAATGGGTAAAGAACATCTGATCATTTTTTCATGGTTCGTTTGTGTTGGTCTGAGCTTCAAAACCGCATGAATAATGTAAAGCTACAGTATTTATCATCCTGCAAGAATAAAGAATAAATCACACTTTGATGTGTGACATGGTTATTACAGTGTGAACACTTGAGCTGGTGTTAAAGAGGAGAGGGAAACTAGTTTTCTTTAGGAAGATTTGATGATCTTTCAGTGTGTGTTGTGTGTGTGTGTGTGTTCTTCTTTGCACACATTTGTGCTCATTGTGGTGTTGTTTCAGTGGCAGGTTTTGCATTTCACACCATAGCAAGAATTATTCCTTTAATTAATTCCTGTAAAAAACACAACAAAAAAAAAAGAGTACATTTAAAATGCAAAAAAAAAAAAAAGCTTTACTCAAATCTTAGAGTCCATCTCATCTTGTGTGCACCCAATGTTCCCATGAGCAGAAAAGGATGGATCATGTGGCTGTTACATATCACGTGGTCTAGAGTCTAGAATAATACTGTAACATTTGGGATTTACAAAAGACAAAGATCACTTATTACAAATAAAATGTACAACATTAAACAACAATTAGCAACAAAAACGAGAAGCATTGATGTCAGAGTGAACCAAAGCCAAAACAACAAATAAAACTCTTTTATATATCTGAACACTAAACTACTAGAAAAAAGGGAACAAACATGGCAGCTCATTCCTACAGACAGATTAATTTGGGTCGGATCTGACTGGCACTTCATTGATTGGATCCTTATTTTTTTTTTCCAGCCCCTCATTTGCTTTTATGAGTTTTGATTAAATGATGAAGTATTATGTTTGGACAGCTGTGTCTTTATTTGAGTTGAAATCACTGGGAATGTCATTGTAAAACACAAAACTAAATGTAAAAACTGTAAGAAGAGAGGGGAAAGTCAGGCCACACCCCACGCTTGCATCTAAATGATTGTGATTTTGTGAATAAATTGTGTCTTGTCAGCTTTTGACGATGGTAGAAAATGACTGAAAGGGTTTTTTTAAGCCAATAAGTCAAATTAAGCCTCAGATAAAGGTTGTTTCTGTGGAAAAAAAAAAAAGCAGCAGCAGGTAGCGTATCTAGTAGCAGCAGTTAGCGTAGCTAGTAGCAGTTAGCATAGCTAGTAGCAGCACCTGTAGCACTGATGCTAATACAGGAGAACCTGCCTCCAACAGACAGGACAAAGGAGGAGAACTATCCAGGACATGAGGAGGACTCAGGGACAGAGAGAAGAGAAGGAGACCATGGTTAAAGTTCTGATATAGACATTAAGACAGAGGCTCAGTTCAAGCTAAGATGATCTGCTGCTCTAGGTTTATAAAAGACAAGGCAGGCCTCGACTGGAAATATGTAAAAAAGTAGAGGATACAAAGTTCTTTTTTTTTTTTTTTTTTGGCTGTTTTGACAAATAAAAGGTAAACATTTCATTTTCTGCTGTGCTGCTGATTCATTAGATGAGTTATGGTCTTATGGGTGTAAATGTTTGTAAATATTTTATATTTGTGGGTTTTTGTGTTCTGAAAGTTTAGTGACCTTTGTGGTTAAATTAGCGGTGATTTAACGCTTGTCCTTGGTGCTGAAACATGTAACGGGTGATTGTCTATGCTTCTTTAACGCTGAGTCATCATTCTTTTATCAAACATTTAGGTTCATTGGTTGTTTGTGTTGATGTGATATTATTGGAACATTTAGTTCGTAAAAGGCACTTTAAGAAAATGTATTTGAACATTGTGTCTGTCTATTACTGCCGTAACAACACGCAGCGTTTGTTCAGGGACCTGATGATTCACATGTTTACTGCCTAAAGCTTCTTTACAAATGAAACAATAATTTACAATAATCTAACTTAAAGCTCTGGGTAAACCAGATAAACTAAATACAAGGACAGAACTAAACGTGCTGGATAACCAGGGAAAAGACCTTTATAGAGAAGCAGATAATCAAAATGATGACAGCGAGCACTACTACGTACTACTACGTACTACTACGTACTACTACATACTACTACTACCACAATGCTCTCCATCGATGGAATATTTTAAATGGACCTCCTTGTAGATGGACCAGGGCCTCACTTTACACATTCCAGGGTTCATACTCCACTGTGGGATGTGGACCCTGTCAATGGAATGAACCGCCTCATGGTACACCGAGTCAAGCAGAGACAGAGTTATACATGAAATAACAATTTATTTTAAAAACCATGACTACGAAGAACAGTTACACATCATTCTCTCTCTCTTTAATTTGTTTTTAAAACAATGAAAACACAAAACAAAGAGTCTGCACCCTCTTTTTAAGCACAAAATGTTTAAATCTTAACGCATTTTTTCAACCAAATTCTTGAAAAAAATACAAAATAAAATTTTTGTTTGAATGTAAAGTCACTGATCTAAACTAAGAGGTCCAGAGGGATTTGTGATAGAAATCGAATGGACTGATGATCTTAGTGTTTACATAAGACACTGGAAAGATTTACAGCTAATGCTAACGCTAAATGTTTGAAGTCAGATTAAATAAATTAAATGATGAATTCATCGGTGATCCTTAATATCCTGAGACCAAGACCTTCAAAATGTGGGTCTCAAGACCAAGACCAGTCTGAGTGCTCCAACACTACCAACAGCTAACAGCGTTTCAGACGCTTACACAGTGTCGTTATGAGAAGTGGTTAGCAGCAGGCTGGTGGTGTCCACACCAGCTACTGCACACAAGATGGTAGAAGGTCTTCAGCCATTGTGTACATATCACTATGGTAACACAGGTTACTCTGACCTGTCAATCAGAGACTCTGACAATGGTGGCGTTATTTTGTGCTAACTCAGTGGCCCTGAGAGGAAAATGTAAAATGTGATTGGCTAAAAGAAAAGTTCTATTTCTACTAGTTGAAGGTAAGCTGCCCTCACTACTCATTCTGATTCATTTCACCCTGGCAACAAACAGACCCTATTTTGAGCAGCACAGCACAGCCCGCAGTGCTCACTTAGAAACCAAAACTTACAACAATTATTTCAGGGTGTGGACAGTGAACTACTGGGTCAAACCACTGGGGGCGTGTGACCCAGGGAACATTTTATTTTTTGCTGTATAAAGTGTAAGTGCACATCCAGTTACTTGCAGGGGGGCAGTGACACTCATGTGTGAGCTATGTGTTCTCTATCAGAGACCATAGAGGTATTAGCTGTATGGGTTTTTACACCGAGCATGCACACAGCACAGAGCAGGAGATGAAGTGCAGTGAAAAAACTGTAAAGACACACTATGGAAGAATATTGAGTAGTGATGAAAAGAGGGAGATTAGAGTTTAGATCGAGCCCAAAAAATACAGCCCGACGCGAGCCTTTAACTTAAACTGTAGGCCTGAGGCCCGAAGCAAACCCGACGTAATTATTATTTTATTGAACATATTGCAGACGGTAGATTGTTAGCGCGGTGCCTTGTACAGCCCACACTCACAGTATTACAGGCTTTAATGGAGGTCGTAGGAACACGGCAAAAATAAACAATCAAACACACAAAGAACCGTCGTACACCGTCATACACTCACACAGAATTGTTCACTAGTCTTTTCCCCGCTTACGCCCACCCTTTCCCCAGCCTCCCAGCCAATCAACACTCAGAACACTGTAAACAAAGGACACACATTGGCAGAGAAAGCTGCACGTAACTATGATGCCTTCATGGCTATGGGAAATCTCAGCATCAGTTAACCACTGAATAGTGGAAACATAACCAGAACATAGAACTCAGTCCGTTACAGTACGCAGACCAGACCAGGTGGTCCGTACGTGGAGCACAGACCCTGACTGAAGAACCAATCATATTTGTTCTCTGTGCTGCAGCAGCAAGTGAGGAAGAGCAAAATCAGCAAATATTATTCAGTGAATGTAAACGCTGAACAACTAAACGTAACACAACACCCATCCATATCCCGTCCCAAACTCAGGTCGGGCTCGGACTTGCACCAAGAATCTAAACTCTAACGGAGATAAAGAGGCAAAAGAAAGTCACTCCAAAGCTAAGAAGAGGAAACATGACGAATGTGTAGCGCTTGGATTACGGTAGGAGATGAGGTAAATCCAGTGTATTTACTGTGTCTCTAAATATTGGCAGCAGACAGCATGAAGCTAAATAAATGAAGACGTCACTTAAAGACGACACATCCTAATCATGCCGATAAGCCGCTGGATCTTTTTCAGCCAAATTGTGCTGAACATGGCCAGCAATAATACGTCAGCTAACCAGCGAGCATTGCTAGCATCTTATCAGGTAGCATAGCATCGTGCTCAGTTCTCACTTCCTGCAGCATTAGACATGGTCTCTGTCAGTGCTGCAGTGTGTAATGACGCTGTTACCAGACGTAGAAATGACATTGCCAATGATCTTCAAGAACAGCTGGTAGATAAACTCAAAGACAAACGTTTTGCATTACAATTAGATGAAGCAACTGATAGCAACAAAGACTGTTTATTTATTGCTTATGTACATTTTGATTTGGCAAACTTCCTGTGTGAAGATCTACTTTTTTATAGAAACAGAGCTATTCACTGTTTTCTGACTGAGAATGGGCTAAAGTGGGACATTGGTGTTTGCAGTGATGATGCACATACCAAATACTGAGTGTGTTATACACACAGAAGCACTGGCATCACGGCACCATTCCTCTGAATTAAGTGACGCTATGACTGACATCATAGCTGTAGTCAATGTTATAAAGACCTGGGGCCTCATTTATAAATGTGTGCCTAGCTAATCACACTTCAGCTGGCGTACGCTGAAAACCAGGAAGTGTGTACGAATCTTTTTTTTACGATTTATAAACAAGGGCACACGTACGTCCCATGCCTGTTTCCGTTTATAAATCCTAATCAACTCGAAGTTTGGCGCACGTGAAGAAACACCTTGCTCCGCCCATTTGGTGCCTATAAAAGGTCAGGTGAACGCCCTAAATGAATATTCACTAATACGAATTTCACGGTGGAACGAGGGCAAAATTGAGCGAATAAAACAGATTTCACTTAATGTGAGGTGGAGGTATAAATAGTTGAAGGTGGACACACCCATCAGAGCATAATGTGGTGATACAGTGAACATTAGAACTGATAGAAAGGTAGATCATGTTGTGTCATCAGACTGTGACTGGTGAAAAATAAATGATCACACAAAAAAGTGGAGGACAAAATGTAGATTACTCTCCATAGGAAGAACGTCTGTTCAACAGGTGGAGGAAAGGGGCGGAGCTCAGCCTCACAAAAGGCTAGAGGATCATTGGGGATCCCCTATGTGTAACTGAGGTGGGGGGACAGACAGATTAACTATATATGCGCCAAAAACATGGGATTAAACTCTGCAGGAGCTCGTCTTCCTCCCTCCAGCAGCACCTCGTCCTCACGGGGGTCCTGTTTACAGATCTCGTTGGTCTTTGAAGACCCTCTCCCTCGATATCCTGTGCGCCACGTCCTCCAGCAGTGCCAGATAAGCCACTGTACATCTTTACGCATGAGAGCGTGTTAGTGTCAGTATCATTTTTCCTTCTTCGTTTTTGCAATGTCATCCTTCTCCTGTTGGCGTCGGAGTTTCCCATTTCTCATGATTTTGTGCGTACGGCAGGGTCAGAGCTGCCGTGGAGGTGAGCACATGATCTAGCCAGATTTTTTTTTTCATAAATCCCAAACTTTGCTTATAAGTGGCGTATGCTTTCTTTTGTACGTACGCAGCGTTAATAAATGAGGCCCCTGGTCAGCATATTTCCACCTCTGTAACATTAATGGCCTCCGCCCCTCCCTCACCCCTCACACTGCTGCCATCCTTGTCCACAGTCTTGTCATTTCCTGGCTTGATTACTGCAATTCCCTTATCTTTGGTCTTCCCAGTAAATCCCTCCATAAACTCCAGTTAGTCCAGAACTCAATCCCTACCCCTCTATCTCCCACATCACTCCTGAGGTGTATTCCATAAAGGAGGTTTAACAAACTCTGAGTTTATCCATAAACTCTAGGTCAACAAACCCAGTGATGGTAAACTCTGTGTATCTGATTCCATTACAGCTGGTATGAAGTGGGTTAATCAGCCCTGAGTATGTAAACCTTGGGTTACTTAGGTGCATGCGTGCGATAAAAAGCCATCATCAATGGATCAGAGATGTACTCGAGCTGCCATGACAACCAAACGGAAAAGAATGATTTATTTACCCTGATGGTGAAATAAGTCAGTGTTTGAGGAATATGATCCTGTTCTAAAGGTGTGTTCAGTCTTCAGTGATTATAGTGGCTTAAATCACCCGTAATTAGTCACACTTTTTGGTCACTTCATCACTTTATTGCTTCAGTGACGTGACGAGCTGTGAATAATAATAATAAAATGTGTCTGAGGAGACGTGTCAGCAGCATAGGATGTCTGCATAGAGAGTCCTCCTGTTACATTGGATAAACAGTAAAGACTGTCTGCTGTTTAATATCAAATCAATCATATTTATTTTTAATGTAATATTGTCGCCAGTCATCTCAACGTCCTAAAAAAATGTCATGAAGCGAGACGTGAAGCCGCGACCCATCGCTTCCAAAAGCAGCTTCACAATTCATAACCCTAACCCATCATACCTTCATAGATGTATGATCTACAGATTTAACTGTATAACAATATAAAACAATAAACAAGCCTTAAAAGTAGATTAATTTAAATAATCATCTCCTCCTTTATATTATCCACAGGTTTGTATTCAGTGAACTTTACTACAGATGTCAGTAGATGTTTTAATGTAGATCAACCTCTCAGTGACTTTAACTTAATGATCTACATCTACAATGTTATAAAGAAAACTACTGTTTGCACAAAAAAAGAAAAAAAAAAAACCTAAATCAACACAACATTATTAATGATGTGAACACGTCTGTGGTGTGTGATGTCACTAATGTGTTTCAGAGAAAAGTGTTAAGGTTCATTAAAGTGTTCAGAAACAGTGTTCAGGTGGGCGGAGCCAGGTAGAAACCCAGGGTTTCTTTGATAAAACCTGTCAGTGACCAGGTTTAGTTCACGGACAATGTTACCATGGTAACATACTCAGAGAAGAACATACCTCACGTTTAGGAATGAGGTACTCAGAGTTTCCCTCATTTCAGCCTGAACATACTCAGAGTTTGAACATAACCTACTTTATGGAATAAACCTCTGTTCTCCACCAGCTCCACTGGCTCCTCATATGATTCTGCATCCACTTCAACATCCGTCTGTTAACGTTTAAGGTCATTTCACCCCATGTAAAGCACTGTAAAGTGACCTTGTGTGACCTGAAAGGCATTGATTTTTTAAATTAAATGTGTTATTATTATCATTATCATTATTATTATTATTATTATTATTATTATTATTATTATTATTATTATTATTATTATTAATAATAAATGGTTATGATGATCACATTTTGTGGAAAATGAGCTCAAAGCAAACCCCCTTCATGTTGTCTCACCCTCGTGTTTGCACCAACGTTTACTCCACTATTTATCTCCATCAGCACAGCTGCAGGCCTCTGATTGGTTTTCGACTGAGTAATGAGCTCAATCGACAGAAATCACAATTTAATTAGAAGCTCCAACAGCAAACACTGAGATAGAAGATACAGGATGATAATAAATGACCTCATGCATTTCTTTATATTCTACAACAATTTACAAAAAGAAAAATAGCACAACAATAACAGAGAGGAGCTGTTATTGACACGTTATTAAGGCAGTGCTTCTCTATTATTTTATGTTGTACCCCCCACCCCCCACCCCCCACCTCTGCATAACATTGTATCCTCATTAAAAAGAAAGAAATGTTGATCATCTTACAACAAAGAATAACTTTATTAACATTGTTTTTAATCTGTAACAGAAAACATCAATTTGCCTGAAATTAAAAAAGAATATTAAGTCCTTTTTTGTTTACCGACTTGAACCATTTGATACTGAAAAATAAAATTAAATAAACTAAATAAATTACAATAAATTCAAATTGATCCACAACATTAACTCAGGAGCACAATATAATACAGATGAATTTACACAAAACAACAAATATACACAAAAATAGAGACGGGCAATATCAATATCACTGATATTATTGGTCGATATTTACTGTGAAATGTCACAATAGGATTATTATTGCAACAACTACATACCATCAGTCTAAACCAGGGGTCCAATTATGTAATTGGACCTCAGATATAGATATAGATTTTCTCCTTATATATCACTGTACTGTATTACATTATTTTGGTTGAAATTACATCTTATTCAGTGCCATTGACGTAATATTACGTCAATTGCATTTTTTTGACTGAGATTACTAGAAAACATCCTGGCGGAGGTCCCTCATCAATATCTAAGCTGTAATTTGATGTAGTGACCAACTGTGCCCTGAAGGTGGCAGCAGCGCACCGTTAGATGATAGATTAGCCACTGATGCTACCATTAGCTAAGGAGGAAGAAGCAGGAACGATGGAGATTATGGTGCTACGAAGTGATATTGTGAAGTATCCAGCAGCTCACAGCTCCACATACTAACACAGAACATGTGTGGACCTGAGTGGATTATTCATAATGCTGCGATCGTGAGATTAACCATCAACTAACCGGGCTAAATGCGTCATCTCTGCATGTCGGGAGGAAGAAGGAGTTACGTCTGTGTGATTGACGGGGGGTGGGGGAGCAGATACAAATACAGTAAGCAAAACATTCAATTGTGAGCCAGATAGCTAAATAATAGGCGTTCCTGTTGGTGGCAGCAGAGCACCATTGGATGAGAGATCACTCGTGTTGGGCAGAGCTCAGAGGGAGAGGAAAGGAGTTTACGAGACAAAAAATGGCACTACGAGAGTTGATGCTGAAGTTCACAGCAGCTCACTCTCAACCAGAGCATGTCTGGAACTAAGTGGACTATTGAGAATGTGGCGATGGTGAGAGACAACGATCAAAAAATGGAGCAAGCGGTGACACTCGCATGTCTGGGAGAAGGAGGAAGTTGTGTGTGGGGAGAATGACGGGGGAGAGACTTGGAGGAACGGCAAAATACAGTAAGAAAACTATTCAACTCTAACATAGATAACAAAATAATAATAATGTTGCCATCAAAAAACTGGTCTCAGTGTTTTTGTGTTTTATAGAAGGAAACTAATGTTGAGGTGTCACTAAAGAAAAAATAAAATAAAATATTGCTTCAAAGTCACTGATAGATTTTTTCAGCTTTTGTCACGAACTGGTGATTTGTGTGAAACTTGCCTCTATTTAACTGCTGATTACAGAAGAACAAAACAAGCTAGAGACAAAATGATTTTTTCTGATGAAAGTAGAGACTTTCGGATTCAGATTGTCATCGTACAAAATATTCTGTGGGTCTTTAATAATCAGTCAAAATGCTCTAAAAATGCTGTCACTGAGGGGGTAGAAAATCTGAAACCGGTTGGCACTGAAAGAGTTCACGACAGAGAGCTGAACATGCTCCAACTGAAAAAGAAGAGGAAAAATCTTGTTCTCAAAGAAAAACATTTGGTGCATGGAGAAACATGAAATACAAAATGACCTTATGGGACAAAATGCTACATCCATCACTACAGGGAACAACCATTTTTAGACACACATTCCTCAGTGCACATGCAGAGGCCTTTTAATGGAAGACATGAAGCATGTCCTTGGTTTTTAAAAGTCTCTCAATATCAGGATCCAACTGACTTAATGACTGAGTGAGAATGTTGAGCAGGTGAGAGTTAGACAGTACATTTACTAAGAGTGAGTGTGTCGATTAACCATTGAGATTCAACAGACTGAAAGTTTAATCACAGACAGTGATTAGTAGTGCCACAGAGGGACAGCATCACCTGTGTATGTTTGCAGATGTTGGCATACCTGTGTGTGGGAACACATCTGTAGAAGTCCTGTGGAGGTCTGAATCAGACTGAAGCTCCTGCAGTTCCAGTTGACACTCCACTGACTACATCTAGATCAACAGAAAACAACTGAAATGCTGTTAAATTTTATAGAAAATGTTGGACTGACGTTACTAACTGATTTTAAACTTTCTGTTATCACTGCTTTACGCGCTCCATCTCAGTTGTGACCCCAATATCTCACTCTCTGGTCATATGCTACTGATCTGAGCTGACGGGAGCTCCTAATGTAAAACTATGGCACTTTGTGGTGGTGGGAGGAAGTGCAACAAAAAATACATTCAATTGCTGGAAATGGAGGAAAAACATTTAAAAAACCAATTTCAATTATGGGCAGCAAGCATAAACCTATCGCTTGCGGGCCAACTTTGGCTCTAAACAAACCTGTCTCACAACGGTCTAATCCAAACTCACGCTTGGTGAATTCCTCTTCCCAATGACAGGCAGATCCGACATGAATATATTGACATTACTATTAGCTTTTTCTAGTGGTGCTAATGATACTTTCACCAAAATGCTGATATTTTACAGCTCATTTGACCGATAACCGATGTTATGAGAGAGAGAGAGAGGTAGATCAATAAATACAAATGTTATTTATCTGCAAGAGCAAGCACCCCCCCTACACACACACACACACCACACACACACGCGCACGCATGCACACACACACACACACTGTCTCACCCCTTCAACAATACAACTCACTTGAGAAAAGGTAGACGAGTGTTTGAAGAGATGACAGCCGATACAATTGCAGCTAAAGACGTTCATTTAGTGGTTAAATGGGAGGAAGTGGAGGTGGTGGTGGGTGGGGGGGGGGGGGGTATGATGCAGTGATGCTCTGATACAGTGTGATAGATACCCAGATGTGCAAAGCAACCAGGAGAAGACTCTGGTAAACGTTAATGGATCTTCTTTGTTCAGTAGAAACAACCACTGCTAGAAATAGAAAGCTGGGAATTAGCTTCAAAATGACTGGGGGGAGGGGAAGGGGGGGGGGGGGGGCCAACCCTGATGAATACGATTAACGTGTGCAGCCTGGTTACACTCTACCCATTTTAAACTCCCTATATCACCATTTTCAACATTTCATATTTTAACACCGTCTTATTCCATGACAAAAAAACATTATGCTGACAATTGTTAATAAAAGTGCCAAACGTGGATTTGAAAATATGTAGACAAACAAATACTGTAGACTACAGCTATAGTTTATATTAAAGCTATTAAAGACTCCAGCTTTAGTTTCTTTGGCAGCTCTAAACACAGGCTTAGATCACCAGAACCACCTTTTTGTCTGGCCACAGCAATTTATGGTGGACATAACTCTGTAACTATATTCATCAGTTCCAATGTTGGCTAACTTCATAAATTACATAATGTTCACATCATATTTTTGTTTTCATTGAGCACCAATACAATTTTTTGGAGCCCTAGACATGACAAAAACAAATTATTGTGGCTGCAAAATACAAATTCATGGCCAAAAACAAGTATAATATGCGAACAAAATAGTATTTATTCATAGTACTATGAACTGAGACCTTTACCTAAACTGCAATGGGTAACATAACATCTGTTCCACAAGTGTTTACACTTGTCTGATACATTGTTCTGCGATTTAACTACGGTATAACAATTGTCCCACCTTGATTGTCCTCCAAAACATTTTTAATTTACTGAAGGAAAACTAAATCCAGGCTAATTTGCAAATTATTATTATTATTATTATATATTATATATATCACAATTATTTGTCGGACCCAGTGAAGAATCCAGAAGAAGCACATATGATTGTTTTATGATACTACTCTTCTCCTATGGATGTTCAAAAATAATGTGGCAGACACGGTATGTAGTTATAGTTTGTAGAGATGATGGCTGTTCAGCTTAAATGAATATATATTTCAGTTTATCAACAGGCCTACAATGGTACTTTATCATTTAAATGGTAAAGGTTTGTGTTTTTATTGATTACAAGATGCATGTTAAAAAACAAACTAATCGTCTACTGCACATTAGCATCATTATCAGTGGATGAGGTTTGTTTACAAAAGGTAAAAGCAATGTCAACGTGTTCTTGTTTAATTAAAAAAGCGTGGAAAAAAAATGTGTACTTGATTAACTTAATATTACATGGATTATGACAGTATAAAACCTTTCTGGGTTATTGTGGCTGTGAGGACGTTAAAAACGACCGTTTGGTCCGACAGATCCAGTCGTGTGTGAGCGAGTGTGTGCTGGCACAGAGGGTGGGGGAGGTGGGTGAGATGGGTGGTATCTGAGTTTTTAAGTGACAGGGCGAGCTGGAGAGAGATAAATCGTCTCAGTGAGGGAAGCGATAATGGACTTTTCTTGTCTGCACTGTGTCGGCATCTGCAGACGGGCTTGGCAGGAGCAATGACAGACATGCTGATGTGTTTAACTGGGGGTGGGGGGTTTTTTTACCTCTCTCACATCGCCATTGGCAACAAGACCTCCGTCGCTGCTCTGACAGATGCATGGTAATGAATCCCGCTCTAGGTGGAATCCATCATCACCTTCTCCTCTCACATTCCCAATCTGTCCGACTATTTTTGTGACTCGTTTTCATTCTGTCTCTTTTCATCACTCCCATGTTTCTACTCATGATTTTAACTCCATAAAACTTGCCTAAATAATCAAGTTGTAAAAAAAAGTTGGTTTTTGGTTAGCAGTGCACAGAGCTAGCGTCTTAGCAACCTTGAGCAAATAAAGGACATCAGTGCTCCAAACGAACTGTCAAACAACTTGGAAATCTATGCGATGAAAGCCAAACAATTTACCATGCATTGGAAATTATCTTTAAAGGTGCAGTATTATGAAAAAAATCTCTTTATAATGGTTGTACTACAGTGATACACATTCCTTTAGCCTCATTCAGAGGGTCAAAGTTGAAAAAGTTTGTTTCCTCCCTCCCTTGTTATTCTACATTTTATAAAAAGTCAGCTCCAAACGGGCGGTTGGATTTTTCTCCCAATATTACGTCATAAGGTGGAAACTCCTCCTCCTGACAATCCTGGCTCCTCCTTCCCTATAAAAATGTGAGCTCCTCCCTCTCAGACTACCTCACAGCTAAAACAAACACTGTGGTTTAATATAGAATATGCTTTATTGTTGCAGAGCTGCCAAGCCTCACCCTTTGAGTGTGACAGTCACGCAATTTGACGCATTCTCACACCACACGCCACACTTGACATTTCTCACGCTTATATTTCCCTATTCAATACTCTATTTGGTCCTGTGCGATTTTTGGCCCATTTTGAGCCAATTTTCGACTTGTGTGACTATTTTGTGGGATCGTGCGAGTCTCTGCTAGATCGCGTGTCGTGCATCGTGTAGTACATGGGGTCACGAGAAGCGATTAACACCTCACGACCAGCTCCTGATCAGCAATCGTATGGTCGTATGATTGCTGATCAGTCGCTCCTCGTGAGGGTATCTCACAGTTGAAGTAGTGCCACGGACCGGCTTACCGTAGGACTGCTGTAAATTGATGGACTGCACTGCCCACGTCTGTCCATCCAGCTCCTGGTCCATCACATCATCGTCTTTTCTTTTTTAAAGCTCTTTTAGCTGAGATTTGTGAGTGTCTCTCCACTTCCGGGTTTTTCTTCTATGTCTGTTTTAATGGTGACGCTTCAGAGTTCTCCTTCTTCTAATTTGTACGTTGCATTTCCGGAAACAAGACCCCGACGTGTCGTGTATGAACGTAAATTGTGAGCAGTTCGATCGTATCAGAGTGTCGGTCCATACAGTGTGAGAACATGAATCATGAGCTGCGCACATTCGGGCTCTTATTTTTTATTTTTATTTTATTTATTTTTTTCAAACATGAGACAGTGAAATCAACACAACAAAAAAAAAGAAAAAGTAATAATCCACTATATATATATATATATATATCTATATATATATATATATATATATATATCTATATTATTAACATGCTCAAAAAGGAGTAGGAAGAAGTATAAAAACTTATTTAATCCTATTATATATGTATACACACATGCATACACACGCACACACTTAATTTCCTATGTACAACTCTATATGATTGTCAATATGGTGATATAGTAACACTTTTACACATCAATGTACGCTAATATAGTGATAATTATACCTGGTTTTATAAATTAATATATCAGTGTCAACAGTATATCAGATATTCATAGAAATAAAAACCAAACAAAATTTAAGAAATAGATACTGAATCACACAGTTTGAGCTGGAGCTGAGTGCAACGATTGAAAAAATCGCACAGTGTATCCCAGCCTTAACTCTGATTGACTGACCGAGATAACCGATCCCAGACAGATCCATGTCTCCTTGTGCCTAAATTTAAGCAATCACGGCAGGCTTCACACAATAATAAACCAATCAGAAGCAATGTAAATTTCCACCTTAAATGGACTATTCCTGTGTTTAGGAGAGGTGAGGATGACAAGAAAGTGACATAGCAGCTCTGGTGACTGTTTGAAACAGCTGACTGACTGCGCTGCTGCTGCCGCACACACACCCTGAAGCAGCGTTTGTCGGACTCACAATCACAATAGCCTTTTAAATATCCATGTGTTTTACCGAAATGTGCAGTTTTTTAAATGAAAACAATAACAAGAATGTGTGGATAGCAAAAGAAAATTGCTATGTCATCACTCTCTCCTAGAGCTAGGCATGAAGTCAGCGTCTATAGACACACCCACCCATGCATATTCATGAAGGCCCAAAACAGCCGAGTTTGGGAAAATAAACCTCAAGCACTATGTTGTTGGAGTTAACAGTTAGCTAACAGTTAGTTAACAGAGGAGCTAACAAGCTAACGTTAGTCCGACTGCAACATCACAGTAATATAACATGCTCTGTTAAAAGCATATGTAACCCTTAGTTTAAATGTGTGTCCTTTTTACAAGGTGACATTATCACTTAGAGTTTTTTTTCAACTGTTCATATAATCAAGAAAAAAATCAATCCCCACCAAGCGCTTGGGTATTAAAGGTTTTTTATCTGTATTATTTATTGGGGCCCATACGGTGGTGGTGCACTTTGATTACTCACGAACACCTCATGGTCCGAGGTGAGTAAAGGCAAGGTGAGCTCCTCTCCTGAAGCCAGTTGGCGTCCTGGTGTTGGCTCCACCGCGTGCGTACTGGTGTTGGTTCAGCGACATCAGTGGGTGATCAGGAGAGCTGTGGCGTGCGTCCAGCCTCGGATCAGCACACCATCAGACGCCCTACCGTGCGCGTCCCGAAACAGCTCAACAGCCACGGTGTGCGTCCCCACACGGATCAACAGGCGGTTTTTCTCCGGTTCAACATCCACCGGAGAGTTACGTTTATCTTTGGGCGTCTGGCACCTCTCCTTCACTTTCCGGTAACGCAGGGCTCTTGGAGATGGAGTAGATGTTACAAACTCAGGATTCCATCTTATTTCTTGTCCCAAAGCTAAAAGGTGATTTTGATGCATCACTTTTATGGGTCCTGACACATCTGAAGGTTTCAGGCGGTAAACGGGGAGATCAGGCATTTGACTCTCTACAACATAAGGTATTGGACACCAGCGATCAGCCACCTTTTGTTTTCCCTTTAAACCAAGGTTGCGAGCACTCTTCAAAGTCAAATGAAGAGGGTGTTAATTTACTCTCATTTTTCACCTGCCTGGGTTTCTTTTGCATAAATATGGGAATTACTGGAAAGATGTGAGCTAAAGGAGTGCCCCTTCTTAAGCATATTTCTTTTGTGGAAACAGTGACCGTAATACGTTTACTGATAGCGACTGTTGCGAGATGAACTTCAGGTCTCACCCACACTTCTTCTGGGGAAGATTTATTGGTAGGCTGATCAATCAAGGCTAACTTATCTAAGAAACTTTTAGGACTTTTGGGGCGGCCTGTAATTTTAAATACTTGGTATGGCTGCAAAGTAATTGGTTTAGATTGAATGAACCAAGCTATTCCAAGTTCATATACATTTTCAAGTGTATCAGATTGTGTAAGCTTTACATAAGCTTCCTTAAGTGCAGGGTGTATGGTCAGGGAATGCATAAACTGTTCACCTGCCTGGTCTTTGCAAAACTGAAACATTTTCCTCACAAGCTTAGTGTTTGTACCAATGAGTATAGCTACATCATCTTTCTCATGGTCAGGACACAATAAAACCAATGTAGAAACAGTTTGTGTCACCCCAGTAACAGCGGCTGTGAATTCCAGTTTAATAGACAGGTATCCATCATAAGGATACTGCTCAGTACTTAAACCCCAAAGCTCAAGGTCTGTAAGTGGATGAATAAGTATATGTTTCAGGTATTTATTATAAAAGCTACGATACAGAATAGTGACCACTGACCCACTATCTAAAATAGCTTTTGCATAAATACCTTCTACTTGTAAAGGTACAACAGTTCTGGGACCTATTAAATCTTCTGGTATCCCTTTTCCATGTGGTGCTACAGATGGCTGACCTTGGGTGGAATGTGTGTCACATGGAACCATGGGCCGCTCCTTTACATGGCTCCAGAGAAGTTTCCCGACTGTCTTTTTGCTTTGATTAGCTTTTGATTTACTTTTCTCAGGTCTTCCGCATTTGTGCAGCCTCGTTTTGTATGTCCATCCTGTCCACAATGGTAGCAACAACACCTGGTGGTAGGGGTTTGAATGGCCTCTCATTAGGTAAATGTTCTGTGGCAGCAGCGTTCACTACCCGAGTTGGAGGTCTGGAATTGGAAGTGGATAATTGTTTTACTTCGCTACGCGGGCTGTTCAGCTCGGATGTAACTGAGGACTGTGGTACAGCAGCAGTGGTAGCAGCAACGGCAGTTTTCATTCCTTCCCTGGCACTTATCCAGTCCTCTTCCTGTCTTACTTCCCACATTAGCTGACAAAAGGAGGGAGGGTTCTCTAAAGCCTTGGTTCAGCACACCATCAGACGCCCTGCCGTGCGCGTTTCGACCCAGCTCAACAGCCGTGCCCCGCCCCGTTAGCGTGGGTGACCAGGTGAGCTGCGGCGTGCGTCCAACCCCGGATCAGCACACCAGGCAGCCTGCGGTGCGTGTCCCGACATAGCTCAACAGCTGCGCCCCGCCCCGTCAGCGTGGGAGCAGGCGACCCACGGTGTGCGCCCCCACACGGCTCAACAGGCGTTTTTTTTCTCGTCAGCGTGGGAGGAGACGATCCACGGTGTGCGTCCCCGCACGGATCAACAAGTGACGGTTTCTTTCTCTGTCCAGTCCAATTACCAGCTGCTGCCTTTTAATACCTCCCCCCGGCTCCTCCTTCATTGGACACAGAGCCCCCTGCGCCATCTCATTGGGTAGCATTAACAACACAACTACAGTGTAACACATCTCATTTACCATAGCATTACACATATTACTGCAGCGCTTCTCTCTCTCTCTATGTGCACACACCTCAGCAGCAGCAACAACACAGTGTCACTTACAGCAGCCCAAACGAGAACTGCTGCGTGCACATGAACAACACATGCACCTGTTCTAGTGTAACAATTACAAATCAAACATAATGTAAATCAAGCAGCAGTGTTTACCTTTCAAGCAGAAAAGTCACTAATTCCATCTTCTACTTCTCCAGAACGTACACATTAACCCTAACGGTGCTACAGCCTGGGAAGGGGGGGGGCCTGTAAGCAGCAGCTGTCAGACAGTCCATCAAACACAATCCTGGCTCTGATTGGTTCTTTTTGCTCAGTCACGGTGCATTCTGGCAATCTGCCAAAGGCTGCAGGAGTAGCAGGGGGCGGGGCTCAATGAGCCTGTTTTTTTTTTTTTCACACAAACTACTAGTTTGATGTAAAGCTGTCCTTACATAGTGACAGCTTTAGCAAATATGACAAAAATTCACTTTTATAAGAGTTGCAGACTGCACCTTTAAGGCTACGTTCACACTGGTTTACTGGTGGACTGTTTTGCGTTTAGAGAACAACTTCTGATATATATGAAAAACCTGGACGCCATCTTTGTAGTCATTTATATCGTTCGAGACAGAAGAGGTAAAGACAGCACCAGCTCAAACTCATGTTCTCACACCTCTTCTGTGTCAAACGATTCTGAGTAAATGGGCTAAAGTTGTAGACAGAAGCTGTTCGGGGACTTTCTAGAGAAGCGCTGCACCTTCTTGCAAAAAGTGTCACATATTGATCAGCTGTTTGTTAATAAATGTGCCTGTGTGGCATTTTGCATCAGCAAATTTAACCCAGAATTGTCTTTCTGTTCAAACTTCATTTGAATTAAAATTATCAATATTTATATCGTATACCACTATTTAAGGAAAAATATTGAGATATGAGTTTTGGTCCATATCACCCAGCCCTAGCATCACAGCATTTTATTGTTAACAAAAGTCCACCTACTAGATTCTAATCACCTAATTGTATTTATTCAGTGGTTGACAAGTGACTATTTTAGATTTATTGTACACTTGTCTTAAAAATAAAGGGATACTGGAGCTTGGTTGGGGTGGTGTGACGACTCCTAGCGGGTACAAGAAAATGCATCATATTTTCAAATCCAAAACTTGACACGTATGCCCCAGTATTTGGATATGAATTCATTATTTGTATTTATATTATTTTATTGGGTCATACTATGTTTGTGTTTTGTCAGTGCAACCCTTCATGAGGCCAACAACTAAAAATTTGTGCGTTTGATTGCAGCAGCTTTCCCTGCTGTAGCCAACACCATCAAAGATGCCCTTCATCATTAAGGCACCCCCGGGTGCTCACTCCATCACTGCTGTTTACTGTAGCTACAGTAACTGAGGCGTGTGTTGGACTTAGTGTTTGATGGTAAAGCCACATTGAGCTGTTCTCTTCTGAGCTGATGCAAAGACCTGCAACCAACCTGAA
Organism: Gouania willdenowi; assembly: GCF_900634775.1. Lineage (NCBI taxonomy): Eukaryota > Metazoa > Chordata > Actinopteri > Blenniiformes > Gobiesocidae > Gouania > Gouania willdenowi. The sequence continues at coordinate 30,360,057 of NC_041054.1, read as the reverse complement.
GTGTTCACGCTTCACACTTTATCAGCGCTGTTAAACAAAAGTGGGCAGATGCCAGTTCTGAGTAATGGTGCTTTAACAGAGCAGAGATTAGCTTCTTTTTAACATCTCTGCTAACAGGTTGAGTGTCACTTCAACTCTTACTCAGAGCGTCTGTCAGCCTGTTCTCATGGTTTGTTTGAAAATGGAATGAAGTGGTCTAACCTCACTTTGTCAACGTCCTCTTTGGGATTTTCCTCAAGTGATGGTGGCTGAGGTGATGGTGAATGATTATATTTACACTTCACACTAAAGAACAGAGAGGCATCGCTGGTGTGTAAGTGCAATGATCAGAAATAAAGCAGTTTTTTTGAGCTGTTATCAGGGGAATTTTTAGATTTCACCGTATGTGTGTGTGTGCGTGCGTGCGTGTGTGCGTGTATGTGTGTGTATGTTGCAACACATCCCCACATGTGACAGGAGCAGATGTTGATGTCGGTGCCGGCCGCGGGGCTAAATAACTTGATGGGAGTAAAATAACTCCCATCAAATCAAAGTGTCCCCCCCCGTGGACTGTGGCTCTGCAGGCCATTCAGGCTCACTTCCCAGACTTCTTTCTCTTTGTGCACATCCTAAATCCTCTCTGTATGCGAGGCAAAAATAAACCAGGCAAATGTCAACATCCAAACTGGGACAAGTCCCCACTCTTTGATAAGACTGTATGTGAGCAGTTTGGATGATCAGCAATGCGGAGTGATGAAGGGCGCGCACGTGTCGGCCCATCTGTCTCTGTCTGTGCTGTGGAACACACACACACACACACACACACACACACACACACATTTCTACAGGAGAGTGAGATGTAACGCTGCTTTAGGAAAGACAAATGGAGAGAAGGCAGAGGGAGGAAAGCAAGTAACAAGATGAAGTGACTGAAAGATCAGACGCTCCCTAACACAGAATCAGACGCTCCCTAACACAGAATCAGACGCTCCCTAACTCATTATCAGATGCTCCCTAACTCATTATCAGACGCTCCCTAACACAGAATCAGACGCTCCCTAACACAGAATCAGACGCTCCCTAACTCATTATCAGACGCTCCCTAACTCATTATCAGACGCTCCCTAACACAGAATCAGACGCTCCCTAACACAGAATCAGACGCTCCCTAACTCATTATCAGATGCTCCCTAACTCATTATCAGACGCTCCCTAACTCAGTATCAGACGCTCGCAAACTCATTATCAGACACTCCCTAACTCATTATCAGACACTCCCTAACTCAGTATCAGACGTTCCCTAACTCAGTATCAGACGCTCACAAACTCATTATCAGACGCTCCCTAACTCAGTATCAGACGCTCGCAAACTCATTATCAGACGCTCCCTAACTCAGTATCAGACGCTCCCTAACTCATTATCAGACACTCCCTAACTCATTATCAGACACTCCCTAACTCAGTATCAGACGCTCACAAACTCATTATCAGACGCTCCCTAACTCAGTATCAGACGCTCGCAGACTCATTAACAGATGCTCCCTAACTCAGTATCAGACGCTCCCTAACTCATTATGAGACGCTCCCTAACTCAGTATCAGACGCTCCCTAACTCAGTATCAGACGCTCGCAAACTCATTATCAGACGCTCCCTAACTCAGTATCAGACGCTCCCTAACTCAGTATCAGACGCTCCCTAACTCAGTATCAGACGCTCGCAAACTCATTATCAAACGCTCCCTAACTCAGTATCAGACGCTCCCTAACTCATTATCAGACGCTCCCTAACTCAGTATCAGACGCTCCCTAACTCAGTATCAGACGTTCCCTAACTCAGTATCAGACGCTCGCAAACTCAGAATCAGACGCTCCCTAACTCAGTATCAGACGCTCGCAAACTCAGAATCAGACGCTCCCTAACTCAGTATCAGACGCTCCCTAACTCATTATCAGACGCTCCCTAACTCAGTATCAGACGTTCCCTAACTCAGTATCAGACGCTCGCAAACTCAGAATCAGACGCTCCCTAACTCAGTATCAGACGCTCCCTAACTCATTATCAGACGCTCCCTAACTCAGTATCAGACGTTCCCTAACTCAGTATCAGACGCTCGCAAACTCATTATCAGACGCTCCCTAACTCAGTATCAGACGCTCGCAAACTCATTATCAGACGCTCCCTAACACAGTTTTACAAAGGTTTCCAAGGCAACACCTTGTGAATAATATGTACATCAAACAAGGAACCTTATAGTTTCTTAAGGTTTCTCTTTCTTGGTGTACCATGACAGATAGTCAAACACATTCAAGCTGCGAAAGAAAGAGTAGAAAATCTATAGTTTCAGGTCAGCTGAAAGCAGACGTTTTAAAGCTCTCCACTCTGGTATCTGATTCTCCCAGTGAGAGTAGAACGAGAGCAACAAAGTGAGTAGGATGGGTTGACATCTCTTTAATAAATCAAGGAAGTTCTGCGTGTGTGCATGCGTGTGTGTTTGTGGAGCGGTGTTTTCACCTCGACACAGTGTCTGTTCGACCTGAACATTGTTTGACTGCTTGCACATAGATGTGAGTGTGTGCATGCATTATTTTGGACTTATTTAGTGTTGCAAAATGTTTATTTTAAATGAATGTAGCCCGGACGGCACATTCATGTTTACCCAGAAATGAAATCTTTTCAGCTTTTGTCCTCAGTGTGTGAGGGGGCGCTAGAGCACCAATTTGTTTTTTTACAACCCCTAATAATCAGTAGAAGAAGACGGCCAATATTAAAAACTTTTTTGTACTGCTAAAAGTTATTTAAGTGTGTTGCAAAACGTTTATTTTCATTTTGTTTTGAGATTACAGCTCCCGATTTCAATCGCGTCGTGGTACTTCCGGGTGTGGTTTTTTTTCTCTCAAGTCTCATGCATTGGGCGTGAGACACACGCATTTCAACAACCTGTGACGGAGTATGTGCATACTCTGCCATCTGCACGTCAGATCTACATTTTCCATAGACATAGAATGGGTACACGGGCACAATGTACAAGTCACGTCTGCATGTGTGCTTGCAGACTTGTTAACAAGTTAACACGTTTGCAGACGCTTCAATGTGCATACTGCCATCATCAGTTTCACGACACCTGAAACAGAGCAGAGAGAAGGACGAGGAGAAGGCACTGACTGCAGAAAAACATGATACATTATTATCAAGTCAGTCTGTCTTGTCCTTGGGCCTCACCCCCAGTGGTCAAGCACAGGGGTGGGCAAACTTTTTGGGTCAGGGGCCACATGGACAGACGGGCTGGGCCAGCACCAGATGCATACATTCTTCTTCTTCTTCTTGTCTAAAGTTCAAATTTATAAAACTTCATAACAAATCAACCATATGCTAGAGATTTGCAACTTTCACCCAAATTTAGCTCCAATTCTAAAGAAACTGTATATTTAAGGAGAGACAGGCCTGTTAGTAGAGCAGTGCTTCTCAAAGTGTGGTAGAGAATGAAGAAATGACAGGTTGAAATTTTCAATTTCATGCCAATCTTTTTAAAAACCATTTCTTCATCGACAATAAAGATCATTATTAGGCAAATTTATAATTCTAAAATATATCAGAAATTAAAAGCGCATTAAATTAAGACTGCATTAGATATGTGACTGCGATTAAAATGTAACGTGGAACTAAAATACAAACATAAGGATTTATGTCGGCATGTGAAGTGGAGCAGAACCATAAACAAACCTTTATTAGCTGATTTAAGATGTTTAACTTTTTTGTTTTCATAAGCTTTTTGACACATATTGCAAACAAAGTGTGAATATTTGAACTGCTGTACATTTACATTTGTTTTTTTATGCAGGTAAATAATTTCATTTAGTTTTTCAGTTTTGATTTATTTATGAAATATACTTGCATTATGAAACATAATGATACTTGTTAGCTCATTTCATATTTGTACTGAATTTCTTTTTTTTTTATTCAGATAATGCATTTAATCTAGTTTTTGATTTATTATGAAATATTATATTACTTGTTCTCTGTTGGTTCAACACATTTTAACATGTGTTATTTGTCAGGATTATTTGGGGGCAATGGGCACATGTGGGACTTGAAAGTTCACATACACACACTATATACTGTATATATATATTATATATATATATATTATATATATTATATATTATATTAATATATATAATATAGTCTGTAAATGTGATCGTTCACAGACGACTCAACTAGTCTGAGACACTCTGATGTTCTATCTCTCTATCCTGTTCTGTTGGTCCTTCTGTCCACTAACCCCCACCAGTCTACGCAGATGGCTGCCACCTCTGAACCTGGTTCTAAAAGGGAGTTGTTTCTTCCCACTGTCGCTAAATGCTTGTTCATGTGGATCTTGTTGGGTTTTTTTCTTTCTTATTATGAATTTTATATTTTCATAAACGCATTGACATGACTTTGTTGTGATTTGTGCCATACAGATAAAGTTGAATTGAATTGTTGTCTGAAACAACAGAGGCCTAGCCTCAGTCATCGTCCATGCTAGTGATCAACAAACAAGGTTTACTGTGAAACTGGAACAAAACAGAAAAAAAAAAAACTTATAACAGTTTGTTGCAGCTAGTGAGTTAGCGTTAGCTTAGTGGCTAGTTAAACATCATGACAAATGAAAACACTTACAGACGTTTCTTTAGCCACAGAATGTAACTAGACTTTTTTAGAAGAGTGACAGTCGGCTCTGTGATGTTAGTAGTAGTTGTAGATATCTAAAATGTAAATATTACTAGTAACAACTTTATTTGAGATATCTACAGTTCCTTCATAACGAGTCAGGATTTAATTAAAGATATCAAAAAAGGGACTTTCCACTAGTTAAAATAACATATCCAATGAAACCTTAAAACGTCTTGCTATGTCAAGCTGTTTTAACGTTTAATCTGATATGTGCGACAAATCCAGAATACACTTGTTGATATCTGAAATGGGAAAACATTTCTGTTTTTTAACATGTGGAAATTGAATTGTAGATATCTATAATTGTTACTCTTACATGTGAAAAAATTATTTCTGATATCTGTAATTAATAGAGGTTGCACATGCATGCCCCCCAGTGGCTGGCAATCCTTTCATTTCTCCACCCTGGACCCCCTAACCCTCACTCCCCTTGCTCCCCAAACCAACCCCCACACCCCCTGCCTACGTGCTATGTTCTCAAGTTTCTATGTGACTGTGTTTTGCTTTTGATGCACGTGCACCGAGAAGGTTTTTCCCTAGTTTTATACTGTGCTCCCCAATAGGGAAGTCAGTTTAAAACCTTTTCCCCTCACCTCTCCTCCTGTTGTCCTCCTACTTTTCATCTAAATACGGGGCGCCGCCCTTGTGGTGACCCACAGTCAAAATGTAATTACTACATGTGAAATATATTTGTAACATGTATAACCGTATTCCAGGTATCTAAAATTAACATTTCAACATGTCAAAAATACCTCTTGACATGTTGAAATGTAATTCTCATGAGTGGAAACTAAACCTGCTACTAGTGAGCCCCACTGACTAAATGTTAAAATGGCTTGCCACAGATGGAGCAGTTGTCAGAATGTAAACAAGCAGATTTAATCATGTCCAAAAAGACACTTTTTTTCTCTGCTCGTCCATCAATTAGGACTTCCTGCAAAGTGAACAGACGAGGAGAAGCGATAGGTAAAGGTGGTCTCCATGGCAACCCCCTCCTTCTGTATCACCTTCGCCTGCAGTGATGTTTCCACACCACGCAGCCAAGAAAGGCTTCCTGCTAAGCAGCGACAAAGAACTGCAGGGAAGGAAGTGGATTCAGCTGCGGCGATGACAGCGGTGACAAAGTCTACCTGTGAACACGGCACTAACAGCGCTTTCACAGGCCAGCTGGAAGAAAAAGGAAAAAAAATGTGTTAAAACAGGAATCAATCAGATAGAACGCTGGATCACAGGTTTAGAGAAAACAAGAATCTCTTTATTCTGCTTTATTAGTCATTAACATGAACAAAGTGAGGATTTAATCCAACTTAGTGTTCTTCCTTTAACCACAGTCACACTTTCCTGTCTTTGCAGCAGGAAATCACACATTACAAACTTTGTAATTAATTAATCTTGATTAATCGCATAAGAACATTTTCACAGCAGAAGAGGGTTAGCTCTGGATGAAAGCTAGTTAGCTAGGTGACGTGAGCACAGACAACGGAGGATAAAAGAAAACAATCCAAATCACAAATACATGGAATTAATGCATCAAAGAGGCTTTATCACATCATTTATTTTAATTATGTTTCACTTTATTCTGAAGTCAGTTTCTTTTTTAAAGCTTTCCAACTACTTTCTAATTTTAACAGCCAAGGAAAATAATTAAAAAATTCTGAATATTCAATATAAAGAATGTGAAAAAATGGAAAAAGTAAACATTATTTAAAGCTGCTGGAGATAATGATTTAATTATTTTATTTTTGTCAGATAAAGACAATGTTTTCATTGTCAATAAATATTTTTTCTTTCATTAGGCCCGAGCGCCACGAGCTGGTGAAGGACCTCTTGCTCTATAGTGGCCACACTATGAGGGAAGGGGCGGAGTCTATGCGAACAGTACCTGCCCGTCAGTGACCAGGGACCTTTGTCATGTCGTAGACACGCCCCCGCGCTTTCCAAAAATGTATAGTTCATGGTACTCAAAAAGAGGGGAAACATTGTTATTGGGTTGAAATATTATTCTTTCTTCTTTGTTTCCCGTGTCAGAACCAACTCACCTACTGTTCATCCACTGAACCATTATGTAGAGTCTCAAAAACTCAAACAAAACTAAATCGTTTTCTAATTTCTCACTATTTCCGATTTCAAAAATGCAAAAATCTGACGCGCCAGCGTCCCCAAGTACACCAAAAATGCATTATGAGATATGAATTGCCAAAAAAATAATTCAACATAGAATCATGAAAATTGACACCAAAGTAGACCATGACAAGACAAGTAAAAAATATTACTAAGACCATGGCAAAAAAAAAAACACAGGAAGTCCAGAATCTTGAATTGAAGGTTGAAAAATAGCAATTTTACAATTTTCACTCACGTATTTTTGACTCATTTCTCCTACAGTTCTGACAGGGTTCAAAATCACTGGAGATCGTCTAGAGAAGTGGGACACCAGAAGATATTCATGGATCTTTGATAACTTTTACGGTGTTTGCAGGGCAGAGCCGTGAATTTTGGACTAATTTAAGAAAAAAAAAAAATTGAATTGCCGCCATTTGCACATACATAGTCGGATTTACATCAAATGTGACTCAGTGGTTAAACTCCCGACTATAAACCAGCTCAATGTGGAAAAATGGACATTGGGTGAAGCCGTGAAATATGAGGTGCATTGAGGTGCTAGCTGCTTCATGTTAGCATTGACGTGCTAGCTGGTACATGTTTACATTGAGGTACAAGCTGCTAAATATTAGCATTGAGGTGATAGTTTCTACATGTTTAGCATTGAGGTGATAGCTGCTACATGATAGCATTAGACGTTAGCTGCTACATGTTAGCATTGAGGTGTTAGCTGCCACATGTTAGCATTGAGGTGCTAGCTGCTACATGTTAACATTGAGGTGCTAGCTGCTACATGTTAGCATTAGATGTTAGCTGCTACATGTTGGCTATGAGGTGTTAGCTGCTATATGTTAACATTGAGGTGCTAGCTGCTACATCTTAGCATTGACCCTGAAAAAATGTCTTTAATGGGCTAGAAAGGAATTGAAGTACCATCAACAATATATAGAGAGTGTAAAATTAAGTAACAGATTAACAATGATTCATATTAATAGTAGTCTTTTTGAAAACTTTCACCACATGGCTGAACAGCTGACGTTAAAAGTTGAAGTCTTAAAATCTTAAATTGCTGATTCCTAATAGAAATGAATGGGGACATTTTTAACAGTAAACGTTAGAAATCATAAAAGTAAAAAAGCTGAATTTTTGACACATTTTGACATCTTAATCCTCAAAATTGTTGAAATGCTGAAGGAGTTGAAACGCGCTAAAATTCTGTGTTAGAATATAAAAAATGGAGAACAATAAGTAAAAAAAACACACCTTTAATTTGAAATGTAAACCCTATGTTTTCATCCACTGCATCCTCGCTAAAAACGGTCTTCATTTGTCTCATGGTTTGTATCGAAACAACAACTTTAATCCTCATTAGAGTTAAATATGAACGTGTAACGTCTGCAATTCAATTAAAGAGCGAAGCACTAGTTTAGTTATTTCCTCTGTTTGCATCAGGTCCACTGTGCACAGATGGAGCTTCATCCAATTAGTGAAAACAAAGGTGTGGAGGGAGTTATTAGTGAGCAATTAGGCTCTACATTGATGTGGTGAGCTATGAACATGTTGTGTTCTCTGACCACACCACACAGGTCACCATTGGCAGGTCACAATACAATATAGTCTGATATCAGGGTTGGGGTCAATTACATTTTTCAATTACAATTATGTTTTCAATTACAATTCAATTATGATTACAGTTACAAGCATTTTTCCAATTTACAGTTAAACAATTTTTTTTTAAATCCTCAGAAAGTCAATTACAATTACAATCTCAATTACCTAAAGTTCAATTACAATTAATCACATTTACTGAGCCTGAAATAAATAACCCAATAAAAGTTAGCCTTCCTCTTGTGTTAGCTTTCCGTTAGCATGTCTAATGCTAACTGGTTCTAAATCTACTGTAAAATACACTATAAACTAATATCTATCGTCTCATTTCTTAATTGTTAACTACATATGTGTAAAACTGTACATAGAACTGTAACATGGTTCCCCAGTTTTGTGCTAAATTATAATTGACAATTTCATACCTGTCAAATATCACATTTTTGGCCGGGAAACTCCCGTATTTTACACCTCTTTCCTGTCATCTTCCCGTATTAGTATTTTCCCGTAAATATCCCCTATTTTAATGTAATAATAATTAAAAGATGCCTTATTAAACTGAACGCCGTCACGAGCCTCGCGAGAACTTCCACCTGAAATGGCCTGAGTGGCAGTTATCACGAGATTAGATTAGATTAGATTAGATTAGATTAGATTAGATTAGATTAGATTAGATTAGATTAGATTAGATTAAATTAGATTAGATTAGATTAGATTAGATTAGATTAGATAGATTAGATTAGAACTCAGAACAGAGATGATGAATGAAAACGTTCTGGTGATAAAAACAAAGAACTGGTGTAAATACATTGTAAAATATAACATAGAGTTTATCTTCATAAAGACCATCAGGATTGTGACACAGTTACACGTTCTGTTAGATTAATAACTGATATTTTAACGTCTACCACAGCAGAAGGAACCACGTAAGTCACCATGAAAAATCATCCAATCACAAGCTCCACAAATATACACTGTTTATAAAGTGTTAAATAATGTAAAGTCTGTAATAAATGTGTCTAATAAGTCATTAGTGAATACCAGAGAACCACATGAGTGAGTATGAGAAATTATAATAAAATATATAATAAAATAAAATGTTAATGTTTAACTTAAAGACAAACAATGTTAAATTAACAGTAAATATACAACATGTTGACTTTAAATGAAACTGTAAGTATATTAAATAAACACATGTGATTCATATACACAATAAACATGATCAAAAACTAATTCTAAAAAAAAATTATGTCTCTGTGGTCGATGGACATTTTGTGATCGTTAAATGGGGTCACGGCCCGAAAAGGTTTGGAACTTCTGGGTTAATGTGAAGAAAAAAAAGCTTATATAAGAACACTTGTATAGTTTCTGTGTGAAACTAAAAGTGTAGATATTAAAACTTACAGTAGGGGCACAACAAGGTGGTTTATACCCAGGGCCCAAAATGACTCAAATTAATTGCATTTTAGTCTAAAGACTGTCACTCAAATTAAATCAAAATTTCCCGTCAAAATTGATTAAAGTTAATATCCAGAGTTTGTGAGAAACGTCTCAATGTCCCGCCCTAAACAGCTTCACTTCCTCCCCTGCCTCTGCCAATCTACCAGAAGCCACGCCTCTACTTTTCTGCATGCGCATCACAGAACATAACAAGGTCGCATCAGGTCTCATTGATATATGTCTATGGGTCATGTAATATTTAAAATCATATTTACATGTTTGCTGTTGGGACGCGCGGCCTTGTTTCTGTGCACAGTTCTACATTCACTTTGATTGACAGTCTCAAAAACAGGAAGTGGAAGCCTATTGGCTGGTCAATCACGGCTCTCATTTCCATTTGTATAAGGGTCTATAGGATGAAGGAGGGACTTATATACATTCATGTACATGAATGACCACGAGCAGCAGATCATAGTTAAATACTAGTTAGATATTTTTTCAAATTTCAAAAGAAAACTCCAGATATCAGCTTTAAAATGTGAAAGCGAAAAAGTCAAAAACATTTATTGTTGAAGGAAAGTGCTTTCCATTTTTGATCAATCATCTCAGTATGCTAAAGAGCCACCAAGGCCAATCAACTCCACTGTATAAATCCCACTCATTTTAGTACTTAATAGAAGAGAAAAGTCTTCAATCAACCAGAATCAGAATTATTATAATGATTATTATTGTTAGGGTCACTGTTCTATGTAGTGTACGGCTAAAGTTTTGTATTAATCACTGAAAAAGCTGAAATCAATAGTTCTCTTGCAAAGCAATAGGTTAGAAAGCAAGGTCTCTGTATGACAAATTGAGCAAATATACAAAGATAGAAAAATGTAATTGAAAAAATATTGATTTTCACAGGAAAAAGCCTTTAGCTCGTTCAAATAAATGTAAGAGGTGTCTTTTTTAAAGCTCTCCAGACCTTTATTCTGAAGGTTACGTACATACGTGTGTGTGTGTGTGTGTGTGTGTGTGTGCGTGTTGAGGAAATGAACAGATTCATGAGGGCACAAAAAAAAAAATGCCTCCATGTTTTTTTTTTGCATTATTACTTTGATTTAACAGCTTTTCTTGTAGTACATAGACATTTATCACAGTGGGTGTGATCTGAGGGTCACATGATCAATATTCATGTCAGCATTTGTTTCTGTTCATGTTTTGAGTGTGTGTGTGTGAGTGTGTGTGTGTGTGTTTTTTTTCATTTTGTATATCTTTGCAGTCATTTTTTTGTTGTACATGTTTGTGTTTGATTTGTGTCATTTAATCTATTTTTGTTGTAGTTTTGTGTGTTTTGGAATCATTTTGTGTATTTTGGTTGTATTTTGCTGTTGAAAAATGGAAAAAATACATTGTTTTTGTAGGAGTTATTATTATTTTCTTTCTTTCACAACTTCTTTGTCGTGGAACTCCTTTAATGCAGCACTACTGACACATACGTCATCTCATAGGGGCAGTGACGTGCCGTGACCACTAGGGCTGGGTAGGCACGTTGCAAATTGAGACCACCAATGACAATTTCATATGTTTCTGCTGTCAAGTGTTAATTCAATTCAAATAAATTTTATTTGTATAAAGCAATTTACAACAAAGTCATCTCAATGTACTTATCAAAACATAAAATTCATAATAAGAAAGAAAAAACCCAATAAGATCCACTATGAACAAGTATTTATCATCTAACAAAATCACATCCATAACACCATTAAAGAAACATAAACAATTATTTAATATAGCCTCCATACTCTCCAACAAGATATATCTCATGACACGGCAACATCTGTTGTTTATGTTGGAAACACAGAAACATGGAGAAAATGACAACAACAACAACTCAGAACAGCCTCAGTGAGGAGCATCCACAAAGTCAATCCTTCTATTTGTACCATTCACTGTAGAAAGTAACAACAATGTTCAGCGCTTGGGTTTGCAGTGGCGGTTTCTTGCACACACATCTGTCTACAATGCACTGGCATGTCTTGGACTGTGGGATAAAACTCATACTGGGCTTAACTTTTGACACGTTGATCCTAAATACCTGTTTTAGGTACTACCACTTATCACCACCATTATAGCTAAGCTTCACAACTACAACTTCGCATCTCACTCTCACTTTACAATAATCAACTCTTCCCCACCCATTTTCCTACCTTGAATCTCTCCTCCCTGCTCTCTTCCCCCTCCCCCTCCCCCCACCACCCCCTCACCCAGGTGTAACACTGCTCTCCCTTTTTATATTCTCCCTTTAATAAAGTGTTTCTTACCCTTCCTTAGGGAGGGCTGGTGATGGTCACAGTTATGCATAAAATAAATTCATTTAATTATTTGCAATAACAAAACGTGCATTGCTGTCTTAAAAAGATTGCATTTATTGTAGTGTTGACTCTTGACAGCATGTGGAGACAAAGTGAAAAAACAAACAAAAAACCAAACAAACAGAAAATCTCTTGTTCACAGGTTTAGTATTATATTTACATTATTGCCACTGGCAGTGATGAAAAACTTTCCAAGTAGTTTATTTCCAGTTGAAACCAAAAGCATAAAAAAAGCATTTTTTAAACTCAACTTCATATTCTTTCTTAAAAAGTTATTCACAATTAGATTCCTACCACAAGCATCTTCATTCTTCTCAGTTGGTCAAAAGGCAGAATGAACAGACATGAGCCGTTTCTCAAGCTGTGTACTTGTGCGGAATTGTGTGCTCGTCAGTGTTTGGAATAACGACATTTAAAATAACGGAGTTTAAAATAACAGCGTTTTTTTTTCAGTAACAGGGTAATCTAACTAATACCTTTTACGCCGTTACAACGCCGTTATCGTTACTGAACGTTAAATGTGGTGCGTTACATGCATTGATTGAATAAACTGATCCGAAAACATCCCTGGCTTCTTACACAGCTGTAGTGAGGAGTGGTTAAAAACAAGGTGAGCCATTATGATTGGCTAAGGCGGAGTCATGTTTCATGGTAGCCAATCAGAGCCAGTGTTTTTACACATGTGCCAGGCACACGCGCCACACACACACACACACACACACACACACACTACAGATTTGATGAATCAGCAGATATGGCGAGCGTTAGAGCAGTCTGATGAAAAGTTGGCATTTTGGTAATGAGTTACTTTTATAGAGTCATTAAATTACTAACTCAGTTACTTTTTGGATCACGTCGTGAGTAACTATAACTAATTACTTTATTAAAGTAACGTTCCCAACACTGGTGCTTGTGGAACATGAAACGTCATCACGAGCAGCCCACGTCCTGTTCCATCGCAAAATCCCCGAATGAGAACTTGCTCCGCCTGTTTTACCGAGCATGCAATAGTTTCTTTAGCTTATTTTTTATTTTTTTTAAACAATTATTATGAATTCAAATCCTTTTTTTGATATAGAATATTTATTATTGTAGCTATAACTAAAAGTTTCATAAAAATCTGTTCAGAATTTTTTTTATCTCCAAATGTTTTATTGGTTTACAAAATGACATCTACTCAATGATGCATATTATTGTCTTTGATGTTTACAGTGGCGCGCACATACTCCACACTGTTGCGCACAATGATGTCAGGAAGTTTGTTTTGTCCTAAAACAACGAGGTAGCGAAGTCTGCACTCATGCACTCCACAAGTCAGTTATCCAAGTTTGTTCCCACGAGTCCGTACCCAGGAATTCATAAGTATGGAGCATGCCTACTTAGAATTGAGAAACGACAATAGACATTTTGAGCCATGCGTTGGAGGAAGGTGCTCCTCCAATATGGTCCCTGAAGGAAACACTGGTGGATGTTTTTTTAAGTTCCACTTCCAGGATTAGCTGTTGCCCCTTCAGGCCAGGGGAGGGTATTACACAAAAGTCAGATAAATCCATCCAGGATAAGTAGAACTAAGTCTGGTCGGTGTTATCTTGGATAAAATTGGTTACACGTTTGCTGAGTCAGGATAAACAGACGAGCTCAGTGAAGCCGGCTGTGGACATTGAGATAAGTGGGCCATGAATACGATCACAGAATCACTGATAAAAGTATGGATCCACGGACACTCAGCTTGTTTACACGTGCTGAACAACTGATGAAGAAATAAAGACATGGACACGGAAAAAAAGAACAGCAAGCGCTGCTAAAAAGGAGAGAGAGAGGCTGGCAGACAGTAGCAGAGATATCCCAAACATGTAGAATTAATAAAGTGAACTGCTATAGTTACAGACAGAGGAGGGAGGAGCTGATCACTTTTATAAATCACTGATTATTAGATGTATACCTTCTTATAAGTTTATCACAGAATAGAACGTAATAGAATAAAACTTTATTGATCTCCCAGAGGGGAAATTCAAAAGGTGTATGTCAGGATTTGATCTCTTGTCTCCAACATGGGAGACAAGAAATCTACCAGTGATCCAGCATTACAACAATCCATGACCGTACTCTAATCTTACATACAGTACATGTTTAGATATTAGTGTTGTAGTAGTCGAGACTGGTCTTGGTCTCGAGACCAAATTTTAAAGATCTCGGTCTTGTCTCAGACTTGGAAGCAATTTTGACTCTGTCTTGTCTCGGACTCGGGATTTTCCCTCAAGACCGTTAGAGACCAGCACTAATTCCTGCCTATTTTTAAACTTTTTTATAATGTGATAATAACACGGAGAAGAACGGGATAAATAATCTTTTATTAATTCTTTAATCCACCCTGTATAATGACCACAACCTTCCTTAATGTGGACTGGTGTGTGTGTGTGTGTGTGTGTGTGCGTGTGTGCGTGTGCGTGTATGCGTGTGTGCGCGCGTGTGGTTGCGTGTGCGTGCGTGTGCGTGTGTGTGTGCGGTTTCAGTTTGGACTACGTAGCGGAAGGGAGATATGAACTAATCACCATTAAAAAATCCCAGTAAAACTCCAGAAACAATCACCAGTAATAAATATTATCTCCCTGGTAAAGACAGTAGCTCTAACAACTGGTAAAATGATAAACTGATGATATTACAGCCTGTGAATGTGGTACAGGGGACGCATTTACTCCGCCTCTGGGTCCTAGTGCCAGCCAGCTCGGTGAAGGTTGTTACGTTTACTGAGGTCCATGTGTGTTTAATAAGTCCATGTGTGTCCGTGTGAAAGTCTGCATGTTTATGTCTCTGTCCATCCACTCTTTTCATTATATCCATGTCTTTTAGGCTTTTATTACATAGTGTCGGCTGAAGTCCAGGCCGCCACCATCTTGGATTATGTCGTCACCAGCGCACATGCGCAGAATCAGTCAAATAACTGTAAAAAGGTCTTATATTCTTTTTAAAGTGGTGTTTTTTTTGTGTCTTTAGACTCCAATTACATTTATGTATATAATATGTTCCTTACAATATAAACAGGTTCATAATATAACTATTTTTTATAGTTTCTGTTTCCACTGTATCCAGAATAATAATAATATTTCTCAACAATAACTATTGATTAATTTGTCACATGACTGTTCCAGGGTTTGAGTTTGTTTTATTTAGTTTAACCATGTTATTTCTTGGCAGAAATGCTTTTAAACACTTGCTGTACATTCAGCTGACATAAAAATCTTGTTTTCAAATATGTAGAATTATTGTGAATTTATCAGTAGCAGCAGTTGTTTTAATATTTTAGTTAATTTTTTGCAGGCACCTTTTTTGTCCATCAAATGTATTTAAAGAAACTAAAATTAAAGAGAGAATGTTATTTAACTGTTGAACCTTGTCATCATTTTATTTATTTATATATTTTTTCAAATTTAAAAAAAAATGTTTATGATCTTGGTCTTGTCTTGGTCTCGGTGCATTCTGGTCTCGGCCAAGTCTTGGTCTCGGATAGTGTGGTCTTGAACACAACACTATTGGATAAGATAAGTTTCTAGAAAGGATCTGTCATCTATAATAATATAAACATAACTCCAAATATAACCTCTGACAATAATTCCACAGCAGGATATATTAGTATTACAAAATAGCCAAAAGCCTGGCAGAAAAACAAATGAAATGACTAGAATTATTGTAAAGTTAAAAAATGAAGTCAGAATATTGTTGAAACCCTTCAGTTCCAACAGTAAAGTATCCATTTTTCTTCTATTGGTTCCATTGCATGAATAAAGTCAGATTATTCTGTATCTTTTCTAACTTTTCAGTGTTGGTGTTTTATTATTAGGAAAAATATTCCGAATAAACGTCTGTATTCTCACTTTCATTGCTCAAATCTTGTCTTTTTATACGTTTTTTTTAACTTTATATATAAACTATTATATAGAATATATATTTATATACGTATAATAAGAAATATGAAAACTAAAAGTCAACAGACAAATTAAATGACTATTTATAATATTTCAGTGGAGAAACATGTATAAAAAACCATGGATATTCTGTAAAACACCGATAACTTTATCATTGTTGTTAACCTGCTCCACAGCAGTTAGCTGTAGAGGCTAAATCACCATGGTTACAGGTTAGCTGTAGAGGCTAAATCACCATGGTTACAGGTTAGCTGTAGAGGCTAAATCACCATGGTTACAGGTTAGCTGTAGAGGCTAAATCACCATGGTTACAGGTTTGCTGTAGAGGCTAAATCACCATGGTTACAGGTTAGCTGTAGAGGCTAAATCACCATGGTTACAAGTTTGCTGTAGAGGCTAATCACCATGGTTACAGGTTAGCTGTAGAGGCTAAATCACCATGGTTACAGGTTTGCTGTAGAGGCTAAATCACCATTGGTTACAGGTAGCTGTAGAGTCTAAATCACCATGGTTACAGGTTAGCTGTAGAGGCTAAATCACCATGGTTACAGGTTAGCTGTAGAGGCTAAATCACCATGGTTACAGGTAGCTGTAGAGTCTAAATCACCATGGTTACAGGTTAGCTGTAGAGGCTAAATCACCATGGTTACAGGTTAGCTGTAGATGTTTAAGTCACCATGGTTACAGGTTAGCTGTAGATGTTAAATCACCATGGTTACAGGTTAGCTGTAGATGTTAAGTCACCATGGTTACAGGTTAGCTGTAGATGTTAAGTCACCATGGTTACAGGTTAGCTGTAGATGTTAAGTCACCATGGTTACAGGTTAGCTGTAGATGTTAAATCACCATGGTTACAGGTTAGCTGTAGATGTTAAGGCACCATGGTTACAGGTTAGCTGTAGATGTTAAGTCACCATGGTTACAGGTTAGCTGTAGATGTTAAGTCACCATGGTTACAGGTTAGCTGTAGATGTTAAATCACCATGGTTACAGGTTAGCTGTAGATGTTAAGGCACCATGGTTACAGGTTAGCTGTAGATGTTAAGTCACCATGGTTACAGGTTAGCTGTAGATGTTAAGTCACCATGGTTACAGGTTAGCTGTAGATGTTAAGTCACCATGGTTACAGGTTAGCTGTAGATGTTAAATCACCATGGTTACAGGTTAGCTGTAGATGTTAAGTCACCATGGTTACAGGTTAGCTGTAGATGTTAAATCACCATGGTTACAGGTTAGCTGTAGATGTTAAGTCACCATGGTTACGTGTCCTGAATAAACTTGTCCAGCTTTTGTTTAACCGACTTGGGAATAAGTTTATCCAGAATAGCTGATTATTCCAGGTTTTATCACCTATCCTGGTTTAGTGAAACACCCTGTGGAGTGTACGCTACACTTTAAAATGATTTGTGGCATGTTTGTGTTCTAACTCAGCAGTTGTAGTTTTGTGTGTTTTTGGATGCATTTTGTGTATTTTGTTTGTCATTTTGTATATTTAGTCTATTTTCCATTGTAAATAATTCTATTGTGTTGTTTGCACAGTTTGTTATTAACTAGTAAAACCAAACAGTAAAGTCGAAAATTCCTTGCATTGAAACTTAAACGTATTTTATTCTAACTTTTAATTGCACTGTTTTGCATTGTTGTTTGTTTCCCAGGCCACCGAACGACCTGAAGTCGACCCTGATGTTGTGTTTATTTCATGTTGGTTATTGTATTTTATTGTTTTTTTTTTGTTTGTTTCTGTTGTTGGTGTGTATGGTTTTTGGAGTAATTTTGTGTGTGTTTCCTGTGGGTTAGTGTACTTTTGTTGTCCTTTTTGTGTTTGTGGTGATTTTGTGTTCTTTTGGAGTAAGTGTGTTTGTTTACTTTGGGGCCACATGTGGCCCCTGGTCGCCCGTGTGTGTTTGTTCTGGTCGCTCGTGTGTGTTTGCTGCTTTACATTTGTTGGAATAGTGACTTCATTGTGCAGCTCACCACACCAGACTTCCTTGCTCTCCGTCAGCGTGATGCGTCTCTGCAGGGTGGGACTAAAGTGTTGATTGGTCCATGTTGGTAGAATGGCGGCGTGCTGAGGCCCATTTCAGTCGCTTGCAGCAACAACGGAGATGAAGCCATAGAAGTGTTAGAAACCAAATGAAATGGAACAAGCTTCACCTCCTCCAGTGGATGCACTTTGATTTTTAAGCATTTATTTTTAACTGGTTTTTTCATTGAACGTTTGAGGAACGTCCAGGACTGACTTTTTCAACCTTTTTGAAGCAAAGGTTCATCTTTTCATTGAAAACAAATCCCACACCAACAACCAAAAATAAACTCTGTAGCCTATATTAATAATCTACAGTCTTTCTAATAAAAAGTGACATTAACAATCTGCATTCATATTTTTCATACTTGATACATGTCGTTTAAAAAACAAACAAACATTTAATATGTTTAGAAATACAAGTAAACTTCATTCTGTTAAATATTGTTTTTTTCCCATAATTTATTTTTTATATTATATAATTTTACATTATATTTATATAATAATATACACAGTAAATATATTACAATCGCAATGCACAATGGTATATTTGCAGACAATAATTCATTTGTTTTCAAAAAATGTTTTTTTAGACTAATTAGGTAAAATTGCGTGACTGTCACACTCAAAGTGTGAGGCTTGGCAGCTCTGCAGAGAACAATAGTCAGAAACAGTAGGAATGAGAAAAACTGACACATTAATTATTAACCAAAGGGTTACAGTCAGTGCTGAATTTGTAAATAACCAGGTTTTGGAACACCAGCCACATGTTGTTCTAGCAATAAGAGACAAAATGTCACGGAATAAAAACATGTTGGAGGCAGGTTCTCCTGCATTAGCATCAAGGCTACAGGTGCTGCTACGGTAACTGCCACGGTACTCGCTATGCTAACTGTTGTTGTGCTGCTGCTCTCAACCTTGGTCCTCTTTACCTCAGGCTTCATTTCACTTGTTGGCTTAAAAAACTCTTTAAATCCAACATGTTTGATTTCCTTACGACCATACGATTGCTGATCGGTAGCTAGTCGTGAGGTGTTACTCGCTTTCTCGTGACCCCATGTATACTGCACGATGCACGACACACGATCTAGCAGAGACTCGCACAATCCCAAAAATAGTCGCACGAGTCGAAAATCAGCTCAAAATAAGCTAAAAACTGCACAGTGTTTGTTTGCTTTTAGGTTTGTTCAGGAATGATCAGTGCTCTGGACTCTGAGGCTGATTGATGGAGATGCTTCCATAAAGAGGACGGACAGAAGGAGCAGATACCAAAACAGCCTGGATACAGACTCAGAGTCCGACTTGCTGTGATCGCTCTGTGGTAGTTCACGGTAAGAAGAGCGTATGAAGTGGTGTATCAGTGGTTCCAGTAAAAAGTGACCTTAAAAAGCTGTAAATGTACTGATATGTAGACGTGGAGCAGTGAGGAGGAGACTTCATGTAGTAAAGGAAACTTATCAGTTGAAACACGGACATTTCTGTGAAACCTAAATAGTACAGCAGCCCGCCTACCAGCCCGTTCTGATTACCACTGACTACCAGCGAGTTGTCTGAAGGGCATCCTCATCAGGCCAATAGGGTGTGGCCTATGTAGGCTGCGGCATTTGTGTGGATTTTTTCTTAGAAAATTGCTAAATTATTGTAATGCAGCCAATAAAACAGTGCGCTTTATAGCCCAGAAACTGCAGTAAAATCAAATGAATGCTGAAAAATAAATAAATAAAAATGAGGTGCTGGATCTAATCAAATATGCAGCTCAAAATCAGGGAGGAAGCTAGGTTTACGGTCTAAGACATTTAAACTTTAAAACAGAACAATATTTTACAATTGAACAAAGTAATTCAAATGAATAAATTAAAAAACCATTCAAAATCACATCAATAAGTCTGATAAAAACAGAAAATATCTATTTTTAAACACCAGTGGTTTTACTTGGACAGAAGAATATTGTGCAACTGAATAGAAAATTTTAAAAACAATTAGAAGACACTGAAAAATAACCTTAATAAATTCAATAATATATTATATCAGAGGACATAAACTACTAAGTTTAACTCACAGTTAAAGTTAATCTTTGCTTCAGAATCTCAATCAGAATGTTTGAAGTGGTGTTGAACTAAATGTGTTTCTTTGTTGGTTTGCGTCCCCTGATTGTTTTGCTGGTTCGTGGTTTGACCAACCATTCTCTTTATGTATGCTGGTGGAGTGGGCTTTGTTTACGTAGCTGAGAATAAGAAATCAGCTTTGCCTCAAGGGGCTTTACAACCTGGACCGCATACAATACCAGCAACATCACAACCACATTTCCTTTGAACAGCAAGAAAAAGAAACGGAAACCTTGAGAATAAAGAAAAGAGAAATATTTCAAAGGACGATTGGGTACAGACACAGAGATGCAAGAAGTAAAAGACATTCTTCCACATCTTTGAGTTCCATTCACAGGCCACAGAGAACATAGGAGTGATAATTAGTCGATTCATAAACAGCGTTAGCCCTGCATGAAAGCTAGCTAGCTTACCTGTGACATGTGAGCGCAGACGACGGAGGCAAAGCACCAGAAGATTCAATAAAACGGTCAAAATCACAAATACGTGGAATGAATACATCAAGGAGGCGTTATTACATATTTCATTATAATGATGTTTGTCAGACCAAAACACTTTCATCATTTTTCATCTGAAGTCAGTTTTTTATAGAACTGTATCTGGCAGCTTTTCAACTACTTTCTGGTTTTTACAGCCAAGAAAATATCTTTGAAAAATAGTCAAAACATTCAGAATATTCAATATATATATATATATATATATATATATATATATATATATATATAGAATGTGAAGAAACGGAAAAAGTAAACTTGACTTAAAGCTGCTGGAGATGATGATTTTATTTATTGTATTTGATCAGATAAAGACAATGTTTTCATTGTCACTGGATATTTTTTCTTTCATTTTCCTTGTTTTGTGGTTATTCTGTGTAGTTTTGTTGTCATTTTGTGTAACTTTTCTCTCATTTTCTGTCTTTTTGGTGTTTGTGTGTGTGTGTTATTTTGTGTGATTTTGCATATTTTTCTGTCATTTTGTTGAAAATTTCTAGTCGTCTTGTGTTTTTTGGCATCATATCAGAAGTGGCCCATGTCTGTTTTAATCAATAAAACTGATTAATAGTTTGTGTTTCATTCCTTTGTAAAGTGTTCGTTTAGAAATAACATTGAATAAAAGAAAAGAAAAGAAAAACAGTAAATATTAGTGAAGGGACTCGATTACAAAAATGAATCCAACTAATTAGAGACTAAATATTTCATCTAAATTTATTGCCTAACAATAATTGACATGAGAAGCAACATTTTCCAGTTTAAATCTATGTTGATATATGACTGAATCAATGAAAACAATACATTATCTTAAACAACTAAATCCTGTTTATTATTTCCATCACTGAGTGATAACATAATGTGTAATATGAATAAAGAATATTATGACATCATTGTTCATAAAGCACTAACTTAAATTTAACCATATTTATGCTTTTCTGGATTTTTAGTAAACTTTCTAAAATAAATGTGTTTTTGTATTAAAATAAAAACATCACTTATTCCAGAACATTCCAGAGAAATATAAACTGAACAGTGTAAAATATTTATAATATCTGTGGATATCATGAAATAAACAGAACAACTGATGAAGATGATGAATTTAGTCTGAAATAGTTTTTCTTTATAACAGTTGATAAGTTGGGTCAGACGATGCTATCTGTAGCAGC
Source organism: Gouania willdenowi (assembly GCF_900634775.1). Classification (NCBI taxonomy): domain Eukaryota; kingdom Metazoa; phylum Chordata; class Actinopteri; order Blenniiformes; family Gobiesocidae; genus Gouania; species Gouania willdenowi. The sequence continues at coordinate 30,338,151 of NC_041054.1, read as the reverse complement.
GCTTCTGGCCCCGCCCACATCCTCTACCACAGAGTGGTCGACTGTCACTACAATCATTTATCACTGACTTTGTTCATTTGTCACTCATGGATTTATTATTGGTTCTGAACCCTGTCTGAGTGTCAGTGTGGATTGGATTAGCATTAAGGTGCTAGCTGCTACATGTTAGCATTGAGGTGCTAGCTGCTACATGTTAGCATTGAGGTGCTAGCTGTTACATGTTAGCATGAGGTGCTAGCTGCTACATGTTAGCATTGAGGTGCTAGCTGCTACATGTTAGCATTGAGGTGTTAGCTGTTACATGTTTGCATTGAGTTGCTAGCTGCTACATTTTAGCATTGAAGGTGCTAGCTGCTACATGTTAGCACTGAGGGTGCTAGCTGCTATATGTTAGCATTGAGGTGCTAGCTACTACATACTAGCATTGAGGTGCTAGCTTCTACATGTTAGCATTGAGGTGTTAGCTGCTACATGTTAGCATTAAGGTGTTAGCTGCTATATGTTAGCATTGAGGTGCTAGCTGCTACATGTTCAGCGTTGAGATGCTAGCTATTACATTTTTAGCATTAAGGTGCTAGCTGCTACATGTTAGCATTGAAGTGCTACCTGCTACATGTTAGCATTGATGTGCTACCTGCTACATGTTAACAGTGAGGTGCTAGCTGTTACATGTTAGCAATGAGGTGCTAGCTGCTACATGTTAGCATTGAGGTTCCAGCTGCTGCATGTTAGCATTTAGGTTCCAGCTGCTACATGTTTGCATTGAGGGTGATAGCTGCTTCATGTTAGCATTGAAGTGCTATCTGCTACATGTTAGCAGTGAGGTGCTATTTGCTACATGTTTTGGTATTGAGGTGCTTGCTGCTACATGTTAGTAGTGAGGTGCTAGCTGCTACATATTAGCATTGAGGTGTTAGCTACTACATATTTTGTATTGAGGTGCTAGCTGCCACATGCTAGCATTGAGGTGTTAGCTGCTACATGTTAGCATTAAGGTGTTAGCAGCTGCACGTTTAACATTGAGATGTTAGCTGTTATATGTTAGCATTGAGGCGTTAGCTGCTACATTTTAGCATTAAGATGTTAGCTGCTACATATTTGCATTGAGGTGTAAGCTGCTACGTGTTAGCATTGAGGTGCTAGCTGCTACATGTTAGCATGGAGGTGCTTGCTGCTACATGTTAGTAGTGAGGGTGCTAGCTTGCTACTTATTAGCATTGAGGTGTTAGCTACTACATATTTGTATTGAGGTGCTAGCTGCCACATGCTTAGCATTGTGGTGTGTAGCTGCTACATGTTAGCATTGAGGTGTTAGCAGCTGTACGTTTAACATTGAGAAGTTAGCTGTTATATGTTAGCATTGAGGTGTTAGCTGCTACATGTTAGCATTAAGATGTTAGCTGCTACATGTTAGCATTGAGGTGCTAGCTGCAACATGTTAGTATTGAGGTGCTATCTGCTACATGTTAGCATGGAGGTGCTTGTTGCTACATATTTAGCATGGAGGTACTCGCTGCTACATGTTAGCATTGCAGTGCTAGCTGCTACATGTTAGCATTGAGGCGGCTAGCTGATAATGTTAGCATTGAGGTGTGAGCTGCTACATGTTAGCATTGAGGTGTTAGCAGCTGTACGTTTAACATTGAGAAGTTAGCTGTTATATGTTAGCATTGAGGTGTTAGCTGCTACATGTTAGCATTAAGATGTTAGCTGCTACATGTTAGCATTGAGGTGCTAGCTGCAACATGTTAGTATTGAGGTGCTATCTGCTACATGTTAGCATGGAGGTGCTTGTTGCTACATGTTTAGCATTGAGGTACTCGCTGCTACATGTTAGCATTGCAGTGCTAGCTGCTACATGTTAGCATTGAGGCGCTAGCTGATAATGTTAGCATTGAGGTGTGAGCTGCTACATGTTAGCATTGAGGTGCTTGCTGCTACATGTTTAGCAGTGAGGCGCTAACTGAGGCTAGCAGAATTCCATTCATCCACAAACTCTTTTCTACACAATTTTCACATAACTGGGCTTTAGTTTTTTATCTAGTGTTTTTATTTAAACTCAAATTAACGCTCACAAAGCACAGCAACAACTTCTCCTCTGGTTCTCCTGTTTCTTGTGTTGTGGTCTGTACATCAGTAAAATGAATACTGGGAACTCGTGACTCGCTGTTTGCAATGCAAAAAAAAAAAGGTGATTATCTGTGTTATTTGTTTTAGTGCATTGTTTTTCTCTAATTAATTATTAGTAATTAAAGATGATAGTGCAGGAAAAAAAAAAACAGTAATAAAGCCTTTTTGCCATAGATATGAAAAGTCAAAGACTCATTACTTTACACTCTGAGCCAAAGAAGAAGATCACGTTTGTAAGCGTGCCAAATGCTGTCAGGGCCTGGAACGGAGCCCACATCCCCGCTGTGGACCCTCAACACTCGCCCAGAGGCTGGAACTGGAGTATTTACTAAATGTCAAGTGACCTAAAGGTGCTGTGTGACTTTTTTCTCCCTCGACTATTTCACGACAACACAGTGTTTAATGGTGGGAAGAAAAATGCTTTGAATGAGCGAGGAGGACAGGCTGCCAGCTTTCTACGCTCGCTCTCTTTTTCCTTGTGGAGGAGTGATTGTGAGTGCGCTGTAAAGGTCACAATGGAGCGGTTCGTTCTAAGGACGTCAGCCATGGGATGGAGTTTGGCCAGCCTTCAAAGGAAGGGATTATCAGCCAGCGAGGAGCCCAAAGTAGCCAGCGCTGGACGTATAGCGTGTTCACCAGGTTTGTGAGTTTACTGCAAACACTCCCACAGTTCACATAGCATCAGGACTCACACATGCCCTTCAACTCCAACCAGATTCGCACCGACGAGAGGAAAACGGGCTGGCAGCGTTGCTACCCACTGTCACACAGCCCGTTCCTGTTTATTCCTATTCATCGCCTCCTGTCAGCGCCGCAGCTCGACCTTGGCTTTGTGCATCAACCTTGTACGTTGTGAAGCTGACACGAGCATCAAAGATGAATGCACAGAAAACCGTTTTTCTACTGCAGTCTTCAAGGCTAAAGAATGAGCCGCTACCGGCTGCTAACTGTCACAGCTACTTTTAACCACCAACACCTCCTCACCTGCTGCTAAGCCCCTTCACGTCCTGTAGGACGCTTCCATACAGTTTACAGTCTGTGTGTACAGTAAGGGTGTATAAGAAAATTGATTCAGCGATTGTTAGCACCAGCCTCTGTCTCAGAGTTAATGGAACCTGCCACTAACCCTTTTAATCCTGGAGATATTTCACAGCATGATTATTGTATCGAAGGATAAAAAATGATTGTCCACAACAGCTGAAAATCTTTACAACTGTTTTTCTATATTTACTGTTTCAAAAAGAGACATGTTGTATTTTTTTAAACAGTATAGGTGAAACGCTTTAGGCCAGGGCTTTTCAACCTTGGGGTCAGGACCCCATTTGGTATCACGAGACACTGGTCGCTAGAATCCTTCAATAAACTAGGAATATTTTTTGAATGATTTGAGCTCATTTTTAGTTATTTGTTCTGTAACTATACATCAAACTTGCCATATTTTACCCTATTTTCATCACTTTTTCTTGCCTTATT